>NC_091072.1:89501060-89804090 GCF_032405125.1 Capricornis sumatraensis
ATGGGTCAAAGCAGAGGAACGGAAGCCGAGGTGTGTGTGTGGGACATGGGTAAACCTGCTTGGCTGAGGATGGGAGACAATGCGCTGTCCCACTGTAGACACGCATGACATTCTGTCCACACATATCCCACAATTTCATGTTAAAAGTTAGAAAACAAGTCAGACAGAGAAAGAAATATCATATATCGCTGATATGCAGAATCTTTAAAAAAAAAAGATAAAAATGAACTTTTGTATAAAACAGAAACAGACTCACAGACTTAGAGGACACACTCATGGTTACCAGGGGTGAAGGGTGGGGAGGAGGGATAGCCAGGGAGTTTGGGATGGACATGCACCCACTGCTATATTGAAGATGGACGGCCAACAAGGATTTACTGTAGAGTGCAGAGAATTCTGCTCAATATTCTAAAACAACTAATGGGAAAAGAATTTGAAAAACAACAGATACATGTCTATGTATAACTGAATCACTCTGTTATATACCTGAAAATAACATAACACTGTTAATCAACTGTATGCCAATATAAAATAAAAAATTTAAAAAAGGTTATAAAACCATTATCTACGGCTGAAATAGAATTTAGAGAAAATATTAAAGTTACAATTTGAATTATTAAGGAGTTTAAATTCCAAAGAAAACATGTCATATTTGAAGACTCTTTCTGTCCCATATGGGTTTTCTCAGTTTTTAAATCAGTGCAGTTGTAACTAGACCAGGGGAGTTGGATTTGCTATCTTTTAATTAGAAACAGTAATACCTTACTTTCTTTTTTTAAACAACAGTGAGGCCCACTAAATTTTTAACTAAGAGAAATTTGCCCCTTAAAGATTTTAAAAATTGTTTCTAGGAATGTATCATTGTTAATTTTACAGAGTTTACAGTATGTCACAAGCCTGTTTCCTGATGACCTTCACATCATTAAAAACACAATTACACTTTGAGACAATGATGCCCTCTAGAGACAGTGAAGGTGACTCTCCCTTATTCAGCAGTCTCAGACTGCTGTGCTCTTGTTTTTTTGACCTTTATTTATGGTCCTTCTGCTGAGGTCCTCATTTTTAAATGTCAGAGGACCAGTCACATAAAGCCTCTCCCCTCCTAGTCTAAGGTACCCAAACTACAGTAGTTTGATAAATTACCACCACCTACAAAACAGACATGCCCATGCCCTGCGTTAAATGTATGGGAAGCAGAAGTTCCTTTCGTAAGTAGGGGGGCTATACTTTCTAACTTTATTAAAACAATGTCCCCAAAGTACAGACCCCTTTAATCTGACAATTCCATTCTAAGACTCTATTTCACAGAATAAAAAGGCCCAGTTCCTAAGGCCACATGTACAAGGCTGTTTACACAATACTGTTTATGGTAGTTAAGAACTGTAACTATTATACAGTCATCAAAAGAATGATGTGAAGATATTTTTATGAGACACTGTTAAGTGAGAAAAGCAAGATACAGAAAATCATAAGTCCCTGCTAACACAGCAGGGTCCCAGTAAAGCCTTGCTTGAATTTCTAAAAAAAGAAAATTTGTGTAATAGGATCCCACTTTTGTAAAAGAAACAAGTGTATAATTTAAGTATACATATGTATATGTATACTGGGCATGTTGTATGTGCTTATATGAGGGTATGTACAGCACAGAGAAAGACATGCAAGAACAAACACTAGGATATTAACATGACTTAGAATATTAACATGACTTACTTTAAGGAGAACGAGTGGGGTAATGGGATGATGACGTGTGTATGGGTAGCGGGGCTGGGGAAAAGGAACCCAGGATAAAAACAGCATAAGTAATACGGTTACACATATATGAAATTAAATATACACACAACGTGCATTTATCTGTGGATTCAAAAAGATCCATGAAATGATCGTTACCAAAGTAGTAAAGGTGATTATCCTAGTGTGGCAGGATTCACGGGGACTTTCACTTTATAATTTTATGTATGTTCAAAAATATATATAATATGAACTATGCATATTATTACAATAAAATCAACAAAGCTATATTTTCGTTATAAAAAAATAAATGCCCCAAATATTTGTGGGCTACACAGCTTGGCACCACTGTGGGAGGTGACTGCAGCCATAGTGGAAAAACCAATGGTTTTCCCAATAGTCATGAATGGATGTGAGAGCTGGACCATGAAGAAGGCTGAGCACTGAAGAACTGGTGCTTTCAAACTGTGGTGCTGGAGAAGACTCTTGGGAGTCCCCTGGCCAACAAGGAGATCAAACCAGTCAATCCTAAAGGACATCGACCCTGAATATTCATTGGAAGGACTGATGCTGAAGCTGAAGCTTCAATACTTCGGCCACCAGATGATGTGAAGGGCCAATGTGATGCTGGGAAAGACTGAAGGCAGGAGGAGAAAGGAGCGACAGAGGATGAGGTGGTTGGATGGCATCACTGACTCAATGGACTTGAGTTTGAGCCAGCTCCAGCAGATAGTGAAGGACAGGGAAGCCTGGCGTGCTGCAGTCCACAGGGTCGCAAAGAGTCAGACACAAGTGAGCGACTGGACAACAAATAGGCTTGCTTAGCATAGTAACCAGGCATCGGAAGACCTGAATTTTAGCCCTGGTTTTACCACTGACTAGCTGTTGCACCCTAAGCGAGTCCCTTAATCTTTCTCTGCCTCAGTTTCTTCATCTAAAGAATAATCTCTGGGCTTCCCTGGTGGCTCAGTGGTAAAGAATCCACCTGCCAACGTGCAAGAACAGGTTCAATCCTTGGTCCGGGAAGATCCCACAGGACTCGGAGCAACTAAGCCCATGCACAGCTACTGAGCCTGTGTTCTAGAGACCGAGAGCCCCAACTCCTGAGCCCACACGCCATGACTACCGAAGCCGCACGCCCCAGAGCCCACCTCCGCAATAAGAGAAGCCGCCGCAATGAGAAGCCCGCACACCGCAACTGGAGATGAGCCCCTGCCTGTCGCAGCTAGAGAAAAGCCTGCGTGGCAACAAAGACCCTGAACAGCCCCAAATAACTAACTAAATAATTAAATTTTAAAGAAAGGAATAATCTTACCTTGCCTCCCTTAAAGTGTGATTTTAAAGATTAAATGTGAGAATGGATCCGAGCTAGCACTCTGAAAACTAAAAATTGCATTAGTAATTATTACTGTCTTGTTTCTTAGACACCCACCCAAACAATTAGAACTTACCAAAGCAGAGACTGACCAGGGACCAAATATTCCTCCTTCTGCGAACACTGGCTCAAAGAAGGGCACAGCGATCAGCAACATGGCAGACGACATCGGGGCCTGGTAGTACAGCAGCTGCATCGAGTTTACTTGCAATTCATGCTGTTTGGCTCCTACCCACTGAAATTCAGAAGAGAGAACAAGTTAGGCAGAAAAAACTACGGTACTCAACAAAGAAAAGATGCAATTTTGGCCACAAACACGGGAATGAGGGGCAGGGCTCAGGGAAGAAGAAATGCCTAAGATATCAAAGATCAATAATATATATGTATATCTTGTAAGCTCCTTGGATAAAAGGAGTTTTCTATATTCCATGTCTGATAATTGATTTTCTTACTATTAAAGGAGGAAAAAAAAATCCTCTCTTCCCTCCAGATCCTAGTAAATGTGGAAAATCAATGCATAGGTATCAGAGATCTTGGGAAAATTAGGCAGGTATGGATATTTATAAGCAGGAATAAGCAGGCTAATCTTCATAAGCAGGTTAAGAAGGAACACAGATGCACTGTCAGACTTCATTTCTTTCTAAAAATGGCCCCCAAAATGAAGACTGGGAGGCAGGGCGGACTCTTGACTGGAGACGAACAGAAACCTCATTTATCCCAGGTGGCCACCAACGTGTGTGGTCAGAAAGGTATGTGAGGGCTTTTCGTTAACTTCAGAAAACTCAATCAGTGGCAGAGTAGAAGGAACCTCCCTCTCTATGGCTGACTTTTCTGTGAATAATCCCCCCTAATAAACTATAGATAATCACAACCCCTAAAAAGGCTATGCTTAGAACAGACACTCCACAGCCTCAAACCCTTTCAGTTCTCAAAATGCTTCAGAAATATAACTGAAAAAGAGGTTTTAAAGAAAGTTTGATAGGACTGTCTGAATATAATACCTAGCAAGAACAGCCAGGCTTTTTTGAATAACTGCTCCTACATAATTCTTTTTCCTGCAGGTCCGGGTATCCTGTTACATAAACGCTAAGTCTACAGAAATTCACCAAGACAAAAATAGAAGAGCAGGAAATGTGAAGCATTATCCTGCCAGCCTTACTAAGAGTCTGCTGTGAACATGAAGGACAAAGAGTTGATTCTTTTGCTTGGGACACCACAGTGAGCGAAAATGAAGGCAGAGGGTGTACGCACAGCCCTGCGTGGCCTTAGCAGCCTCTATGGGCAGCTGCGGGTCTGACACGAGATAGCAGGCCTGGAATGGTGGTGACTCTCAGGCCTCCACTTGCCCTCACTGCAGTGCAGCCTGGCTTCTGCTTGTCACCCTTCTCATGAAACTGCTCCCCGACAGGGCACCTTCACCTCCAGCGGCCACACTGATGGACCGCCCTCGGCCCCCTTCCAGCTGGAGCCCTCTGCAGAACCTGCAACTGCTCTTGGAAGAACCTGACCTCTGGTTTGTGTGGCTTTCTCACTCACCTCTTCCTTCCCTACTATCTGTAAGGGAGATGTCTGGCTTTCCTCTTTTACCTCCCCAACTTATCTTTTCCTATCTGCTGACACCTAGAGCTCTGACCTTCTTCCTTGAGCATCCTTTAAGTCACTCCTTTAACAGCTTACTGATCATTTCACTTAGATCATCTGCAGGGGCTTATTTAGGATTAAGCTGATTACTTTTTTCCCCAAATGAGCTCCTCCTGTGTTGCTCCAATAATTAATGATATAGTCTCCTCCAAGGATCAGACTCATTTTCAGTAGGGTCTGCACTCTCACATTCAGTTGGGTCTTACTAATTCTTTCTCCAAAAGGTGTCTGGAGTTTGATTTTTCCTTTCCATGTCCAGTACCACTGTCCTTGTTCATGTCTTTCCTGTCTTCCCCTTAAACCATGGAGCACTTCCTGACTGCTCTGCCTGTCAACCTGTCTTCCCTCTTACTCATTCTTCACTGCAGCCAGAAGTTTCTAGAACACAGGGAATGATCAACTCACTGCCCTCTCTGAACTCCTGTCCTGGTGCCTGCAAGATAAAGGGCACACTTCCTCCACATGATACTCAAGACTCTGAAATCTGGTCTCACCCACCCCTCAGCCTTGTCTTTCCACCAAGCAACTACAGTCCAGTCTCACCAAAAAGAACCAACTTCTCCAAAAATGCTCTGTATTTTCACACATCATTGCAAAGAAAGACCTCTGCTATATTACTCTGCTAAGCAAATTCCTATGCGTTCTTCAATTTGAACTTTCCCATAAAGCCTTACCTCACCACCACCTCCTAGCAGAATTGTCTCTCTGTGGTGTTCCTCAGAACTTTCCTCATACCCTGAGCTATACTACCTGTGATCAGCTTTCTCCATGCATTTCTTCGATACTGGATTATAGCTGCTTTTCATCTCTGTATCAAGGCTCAGTATAAAGCAGAAGAAATGTCTGCTGAATGGAGGAAAGACTCAATCATCTTTCTACAACTAAATCTAACAGCTCTTAATTCATCTTAACTCATTCAGCTCTTACCTCATCTCTTAATTCCTTTCAGTGCCCTAGTAGTATGAAAAGAAATAACTTGGAAATTATACAAGGATACAATAGGAAAATACAACTTTCCTTAAAATGAATTTTGTGGGGAATATATCTCTTCTGTAACCATACTTTTACCATTTACCAATAATCAAAAACTTTGCCCATAATTTAGTCTAGTCTACAATCATTCCTTGGTCAATCTCATTTCAAATATCTACCTGAGACATACAGAATTCTTTGATTCCAATCTATATCAATTTTGAAACTTGTCTGAACAAAAATGGTCATATTGGCGTGGCCAGTGAGTACTGTGAGTACTCTGAATTGAAGTTATACGTAAAGGATACAAGAAATTCTAACGTTCAACAAATAAAATTTCCTGCTCTAACAAATAATTCATACTGAATCAAAAAAGTCCATTTAACAAAAAGGATAAATAGTATCTAATGAAAAATTTAAACTCATTGAAGTATGCCTAAATGCAGTTTTCTTAAAGCACAAACCTGAGCTTCCTCTGATTTCTCTCTGTAGTAAAAGAATATCTTGGGGCTAAGTGACAAGACTGAGTGGGTGCTCCTGCCTTTCATGTCACTGCTCTCTTTTATTTAAACTGCTTCTCTGCCACTAAGAAGTTTATTCAACCCCAGAATTTTCACATAACAATGTTTCTGAACTAACTAGTACTAGAAAATGCTAAGGCTGCATTATTAAATCCCTAACATTCATAATAAAAATGCCTTAGTATACAACTAGTGGATGCTTGTGAACAAAGTCAAATTGATCCCACATTTGGCTCTGATTCCCCATGCAGGCATACCCAGAATTTTCAGTCCAAGGTTTTCAGTATAGAGAAAATACTGTTTCACTGTACCCTTCGTCATTCATTATTCTTTTCCCCACTATATAAGAAACAAACAAAAAATACTTGTTGAGATTTTACGGTAATGAAGTAAATAAATCCATGAACAAGTTTTCAGGCAAGGCATCAGGCTAGCGCAAGAAGTGAAATACCCATTGCTATAATATACTAACAGAGACAAGTGATTAGAATATACCAGCTGTAACAGCGGTATATCTTTTGAGGCAAAGATTTATAAATCTGAAATTTTCCTTTCCTGTTCAATTTTTTGGATCTGTATTTACTCCTTCACAGTAACATCATAATTAAAGAGTAAATGATAAATACCACAAAACCCATGAACACAATCCTCAAGTAAAAAAGTCTTATTACTATTTTGTAAGGATTTCCCAAAACACATTATACCATCATCTGAAACTCAGACTGTAAACTGTGGGTATCATACACTTACAAACAGGTAGGGAGATACTTGGTGAACACCATACACCCACATTTCTGTCTCCTTTCTTCTCTCCAACTTGAGTCAGACAATTTATGCAATTATGCTTTCTTCCCAACAGTCTATTGTCTCTATACTGTATTGCCTAAACCTTGGGGCCCAGCTTCAAAATTTATGAAACCTGCTAAAAGGCACATAAAGAAAAAAAAAAAAATTACCAACCACTTGATAAAGGGATGTAACTAAAACACCAAGAGCAGCAAACACCGTTCCAAGGAAATTAAACTTCACATCGTAATAAGAATTTAGGATTACACCTAAAGTTATAGGAATCTGTAAAGAAAAAGAAGTAAATGTTGTTCAGATTAAATTTATGAGACATAAAATTAGCATTCCTTTCACAGTGTCTTACAAGGTTAACCATAAAAATGTCACAGGAAACAATGAACCTCTACAAATATTCTCCCATGTGAAAAAAGAAAGAAAACTGTTAATCCTACTTCCTCAAAGTTGAATGAAATAATTCTATATTTTTGTTCACATTTACTTTTATTTAAAATTCTGGGTAAAATAATGAGTCGATGCATTGCACTTTGCATGAAAATACCACATGCAAACACATCAGAGTAAATGGACTACAAAACTAGTGTCTAAACATAGAAATACAAGGGTATAACCAAAAACAGCATTAAGATTTTAAGTTCTGTAAGTTATGAAGTACTAAAATTATTTTAGCCCATCTTTATGTAAAGACTATGAAACCTCTGCAGTATGTCAACGCAAACATATCCTGAGAGACATTTAACGTTTATCATAAAGTCAGTTTGAGATTTTCCACTTAATCCGATACAGATTTGCATCACTCAATACAGCTTTCTTTCTTACTCAGAAATCACAGCATAAGGATTTTCCATCAAACAGTAGTTACTAAAACTCACACAAGTACACTCTACTGTGCTGAAAGCCCAACAGAGCGCCAAGATGGCTTTTTTTCACCTTTCCCAAATAAGCGTGAAGTTCACAAATGACTCAAGTGTGGATTTTACTATCACGGGAAAGAGGATGGCGCAAGGTTACGCAAACTTGCCCGGGGAGAAAGATGGTCCAGGTGAGTTGTTAGAGGCGCACCTCACCCGGCTGAAGCTACTCACCAGCGTGAGCCGTATTTTGGTGGAGAAGGTTTTCTTGTAGCAGAGGGTCTGGATGACTATGATTACCGGCGTGGTCATGGCCTTGGCCAGCTGATAGGTGCCTATGGTGTTATTCTGCAAAGATAAGTTGGTGAAGACCACGAAGCCACAGAAGCTGAGGGCCAGGAGGAGGAGCTTGGAAGGCGGCAGACTTTTGGGGGCAAAGATGTCCAGCTTCTGGCAGACGTACAAGCCCAGCCAAGTGACCACGAAGTGAACCAGGGTCAGGCTCATGTTGGGGAAGCCGTAGTGGACATAGATCCATTTGTTAAGGAACACGATGCAGATGGACACCAGTAGATTGAGTAGGAGCCCGGCCGCGATGCGCCCGTTGCCCCGTACTCGATCCGCCAGCGATGCCATGACTCTCGCGTAGCCAGGGGCCGTCAGCCTCGGAAAGGGGCGCCCGGCCTGTCCCCGACTGCCCTCTCCCTCCTCCTCGGCCGCCGCGTTCTCGCAGCCGCCGGCTTCACGGTCCGGCTGCGGAGAGACATTCGACCTTCGGGTCCCAGCAGAGTAGCAACCTCAGGGAAGCACACATGCTCTGCCGCCGCCCATTCAGTCTGCGACTACGCGGCAACACGTCCCGCGCGCCCCGCCCCCTTTCATCCGTGGTCACGTGGCTCAGGGCACCCGCGCTTCCGCCCTCGAACAGTTAGCGGAGCAGCTAACCTGCGCAGGCGCGTGGCGCTCTGGATGAGGCGAGCCGAGTCCTTCTTGCCGTACCACCTGAGTTAGCTAAACCCGGCTATACCAATCTGGGACCCCTTTCTTGTTGGACATTTCCTGTGTGTTGTTTTGATCGACTTGTTAGCTACTGTCAGTTCTGAGCAAATTTAGCCCTTATGAGACAGGGGAAAGCATTACTTCTTGAAAGCATATTTTAAAACATTTTACTTATAAAATCTAAACATACGCAAGAGTAGACTGTAGGATGAACCTACGTATATGCTCATCGTAGGTACTATTCAGATTTTTTTTTAAGTTTGGCTTTTCATTGTTCTAGAAAAATGTCCATTTTATTTAGATGTTCTAATGTATTTCGTCAGAACTGTGCATATCTTTTACCATATTTTCAATTTATTTCATCTGTTGTTACATCACTTTATTCTAAACATGCATTTGAGTTTTCTTTGTCCTTTGATTAGTCTTGTGGGTAACTATTTTACTCGCCTTTTCGAAAATTCTGATTTTGCTTCATAACTTTTTTCATTCTTTCTCTCCTGATTTATTCAACAGAAAGTTTAATTCATTTATTTTTATTTTAAAATAAAAAGATGTAAAACTGTGAGTTTCCTCTTTTAGAATACCTTTGGACACAGTCTTCAGGACAGTGTAATCTCATTTTCCTTAATTCTTTAGTTTGATTGACAGTTTTCATTTCCTCTTTGAATTGAGAATTATTCAAATATCGAGCACCTGTTTTGTCCCAGGCACTGTATTTGGTACTTGGGAGATACTGGCAAGTAAAGCCAGACAAAACCCCTTCTCATAGATGTCAGTGAGAGAAGACATACAATTATAAACCAGAACAAATGAAAGTGTCTGAAGAAGTACAAAATATGATTCTATGAATGCATACTAACAGAGCCTGATCTAAGTTGGGGAGGAAGTCATCCCCCAAGGCAATGATTCAAATTAAGATGAGAAGTTAATTAGGGAAAGTCTGAAATCTGGCTTTCCTAACAGGGTCTTCCCGATAACACTTTTCTTCCTGTCATGTCACCACACTCTACCAATTCTTACTAGAATTGTGTGCCTTTTCAATTGTATCTTCACACTGCCATCCTCTCTTCCAGTTTGGATCTGCAGAACTCAGCAGTGATTTACTGTTTACCTCATTTGCTCCCCAGTTAAGAACCTAGCCTTAGATAACCTGTCTTCTTTTAGTCTACTCAATTCACTGTTTCCTTGTGATAACAGATTTAGACTGATAATCTTAACATGATTGGTAAATTTTATTTTTATCACTCCTCTATTTCTCTTAGAATATTTGAAGTTAAAATATGAACTCTGAAATTTGGGTTAAAATATAAAAATATTTAATAGATTACAACTGCCTTCCTTCAAGGCATCCAAGACCCTAACCTCAATTTCTGACATTCACCCAGTTGCCCATTGTTTCAGAACTTTTGCACATCTCCAGGCTGATGTACTTGGGTAAGTGGTTTTCTCTACCTTCCTCACCAAAGCACAAGAGCCCTAATCCTTACTAGTCCCGAAACGTGATTATTATCCTTAGTCTCATTGACAGATGTTGGAATAGAGGTAATGAATGTTATCTTGCAGCTAGAATAGATGAGTTCTGTTCAGTTCAGTCCCTCAGTTGTGTCCGACTGTTTGCGACTCCATGAATCGCAGCACACCAGGCCTCCCTGTCCATCACCAACTCCCGGAGTTCACCCAAACTCATGTCAATCGAGTCGGTGATGCCATCCAGCCATCTCATCCTCTGTCATCCCTTTCTGCTCCTGCCTGCAATCCCTCCCCGCATCAGGGTCTTTTCCAATGAGTCAACTCTTCGCATGAGGTAGCCAAAGTATTGGAGTTCCAGCTTCAGCATCAGTCCTTCCAGTGAACACCCAGGACTGATCTCCTTTAGGACGGACTGGTTCAATTTCCTTGCAGTCCAAGGGACTCTCAAGAGTCTTCTCCAACACCACAGTGCAAAAGTATCAATTCTTCGGCACTCAGCTTTCTCCACAGTCCAACTCTCACATCCATACATGACCACTGGAAACACCATAGCCTTGACTAGACGGACCTTTGTTGGCAAAGTAATGTCTGCTTTTCAATATGCTCTCTAGGTTGGTCATAACTTTTCTTCCAAGGAGTAAGCGTCTTTTAATTTCACGGCTGCAATCACCATCTGCAGTGATTCTGGAGCCCCCCAAAATAAAGTCTGACACTGTTTCCACTGTTTCCCCATCTATTTCCCATGAAGTGATGGGACCAGATGCCATGATCTTAGATTTCTGAATGTTGAGCTTTAAGCCAACTTTTCCACTGTCTTCATTCACTTTCAAGAGGCTTTTTAGTTCCTCTTCACTTTCTGCCATAATAAGGGTGGTGTCATCTGCATATCTGAGGTGATTGATATTTCTCCCAGCAATCTTGATTGCAGCTTGTGCTTCTTCCAGCCTAGCGTTTCTCATGATATACTCTGCACATAAGTTAAATAAGCAGGGTGACAATATACAGCCTTGACATACTCCTTTTCCTATTTGGAACCAGTCTGTTGTTCCATGTCCAGTTCTAACTGTCGCTTCCTGACCTGCATATAGGTTTCTCAAGAGGCAGGTCAGGTGGTCTGGTGTTCCAATCTCTTTCAGAATTTTCCACAGTTTCTTGTGATCCACACAGTCAAAGACTTTGGCATAGTCAATAAAGCAGAAATAGATGTTTTTCTGGAACTCTCTTCCTTTTTCAATGATCCAGTGGATGTTGGCAATTTGATCTCTGGTTCCTCTGCCTTTTCTAAAACCAGCTTGAACATCTGGAAGTTCACGGTTCACGTATTGCTGAAGCCTGGCTTGGAGAATTTTGAGCATTACTTTACTAGCGTGTGAGATGAGTGCAACTGTGCGGTAGTTTGAGCATTCTTTGGCATTGCCTTTCTTTGGGATTGAATAGATTCAAACCCAAATTTCTATGGCTTCCAGCCCATTTCCCCTCCTTTTCATTATGAAAAATTCCAAACATATGCAAAATTAAAAGAGTATGGTGAACCTTCCTGTACCCATCTCCTGCTTCAGTAACTGCCATTTTTGTTTCTAGTATTCCCACCCCATTTAATTTTGAAAGAGCCAATTTAAATTCCCTCAAATGCACAAATCATGTATTATAGTTTTTGACACTTGGATACACTTTATAATCCACACCTCTCTAAAGGTATAGAACTTTTCCATCACCACAGAAATTCCCTAGAAAATCCCCACCCCACACCAAAGAGGAAATCACTATTCTATTTCTTCACCTTAGAATAGTTTTTGACTATTTTAGAACTTCATATAAATTATCATATAGTATTTACTATTTGTGGCTAGGTTTTGCTGAATAGATCAATTATTTCCTTTTCACATTGCTGAGTAGTATGCCTTTGTTTAGTCATTAGACATTTGGGTTTCCAGTCTGACTATTATAAATAATGCTGCTATGTATATTTTCTACAGGTCTTTTTGTGGAATTTATTTTCATTTCTCTAATGTAAATATGTAGGCATGAAATTTCTAGGTTAAAGAGTAGGTGATTATATTAGTCGAAACGTTCCCCCAAAGACTACCCATTTTACTGTGTCCAAGTCAGATACTCCACATATTTTCACACGTTTGGTTGTTAGTCTTTTTGATTTTAACCATTCTGATGGAGGTGTAGTGATATCTCATGGTTTTAATCTGTGTTCACCACTGAGCATTTTTCATGGGTACACTGGTTAGGTATTTGTCCTCCTTTAAGAATCATCTGTTCTAGTACTTTTTTTTTTGTCTTTGTATTATTAAATGACCTAAATCAAATCCCTTGTGATTAAACAGTAGAGTGACCAATAGATTTAAGAGAGTAGATCTGATAGACAGAGTGTCTGATGAACTATAGACGGAGGTTCGTGACATTGTACAGGAGACAGGGATCAAGACCATCCCCATGGAAAAGAAACGCAAAAAAGCAAAATGACTCTCTGAGGAGGCCTTACAAATAGCTGTGAAAACAAGAGAGGCGAAAAGCAAAGGAGAAAAGGAAAGATATAAGAATCTGAATGCAGAGTTCCAAAGAATAGCAATGAGATATGAAAGCCTTCCTCAGTGATCAATGCAGATATAGAGGATATCAACAGAATGGGAAAGACTAGAGATCTCTTCAAGAAAATTAGAGATATGAAGGGAACATCTCATGCAAAGATGGGCTTGATAAAGGACAGAAATGGTCTGGACCTAACAGAAGCAGAAGATATTAAGAAGAGGGGGCAAGAATACACAGAACTGTACAAAAAAACATCTTCATGACCCAGATAATCATGATGATCTGATCACTCACCTATAGCCAGACTCCTGGAATGTGAAGTCAAGTGGGCCTTAGAAAGCATCACTACAAACAAAGCTAGTGGAGGTGATGGAATTCCAGTGGAGCTATTTCAAATCCTGAAAAGTGATGCTTTGAAAGTGCTGCACTCAATATGCCAGCAAATTTGGAAAACTCAGCAGTGGCCACAGGGCTGGAAAAGGTCAGTTTTCATTCCAATCCCAAAGAAAGGCAATGCCAAAGAAAGCTCAAACTACCGCACAGTTGCGCTCATCTCACACGCTAGTAAAGTAATGCTCAAAATTCTTCAAGCCAGTCTTCAGCAATACATGAATCAAGAACTTCCAGATATTCAAGCTGGTTTTAGAAAAGGCAGAAGAACCAGAGATCAAATTGCCAACATCTGCTGGATCATGGAAAAAGCAAGAGAGTTCCAGAAAAACATCTATTTCTGCTTTATTGACTATGCCAAAGTCTTTGCCTGTGTGGATTACAAGAAACTGTGGAAAATTCTGTAAGAGATTGGAACACCAGACCACCTGACCTGCCTCTTGAGAAACCTATATGCAGGTCAGGAAGCAACAGTTAGAACTGGACATGGAACAACAGACTGGTTCCAAATAGGAAAAGGAGTATGTCAAGGCTGTATATTGTCACCCTGCTTATTTAACTTCTATGCAGAGTACATCATGAGAAACACAGAGCTGGAAGAAGCACAAGCTGGAATCAAGATTGCAGGAAGAAATATCAATCATCTCAGATATGCAGATGACATCACCCTTATGGCAGAAAGTAAAGAGGAACTAAAAAGCCTCTTGATGAAAGTGAAAGTGGAGAGTGAAAAAGTTGGCCTAAAGCTCAACATTCAGAAATCTAAGCTCATGGCATCTGGTCCCATCACTTCAAGGGAAATAGATGGGGAAACAGTGGAAACGGTGTCAGACTTTATTTTGGGGCCTCCAGAATCACTGCAGACGGTGATTGCAGCTGTGAAATTTAAAAGACGCTTACTCCTTGGAAGAAAAGTTATGACCAACCTAGACAGCATATTGAAAAGCAGAGACAACAAAGGACCTTGCCAACAAAGGTCCGTCCCAGTTCAGTTCAGTTCAGTCGCTCAGTCGTGTCCGACTGTATGCGACCCCATGAATTGCAGCACGCCAGACCTCCCTGTCCATCACCAACTCCCAGAGTTCACTCAGACTCACGTTCATCGAGTCAGTGATGCCATCCAGCCATCTCATCTCGGTCGTCCCCTACTCCTCCTGCCCCCATTCCCCTCCAGCATCAGAGTCTTTTCCAATGAGTCAACTCTTTGCATGAGGTGGCCAAAGTACTGGAGTTTCAGCTTTAGCATCATTCCTTCCAAAGAAATCCCAGGACTGATCTCCTTCAGAATGGACTGGTTGGATCTTCTTGCAGTCCAAGGGACTCTCAAGAGTCTTCTCCAACACCACAGTTCAAAAGCATCAATTCTTTGGCATTCAGCCTTCCTCACAGTCCAACTCTCACATCCATACATGACCACAGGGAAAACCATAGCCTTGACTAGACGGACCTTAGTCGGCAAAGCAATGTCTCCGCTTTTGAATATACTAATTAGGTTGGTCGTAACTTTTCTTCCAAGGAGTAAGCGTCTTTTAATTTCATGGCTGCAATCACCATTTGCAGTGATTCTGGAGCCCCCCAAAATAGTCTGACACTGTTTCCACTGTTTCCCCATCTACTTCCCATGAAGTGATGGGACCAGATGCCATGATCTTCGTTTTCTGAATGTTGAGCTTTAGGCCAACTTTTTCACTCTCCACTTTCACTTTCATCAAGAGGCTTTTTAGTTCCTCTTCACTTTCTGCCATAAGGGTGGTATCATCTGCATATCTGAGGTGATTGATATTTCTGCCGGAATCTTGGTTTCAGCTTGAGTTTCTTCCAGACCAGCATTCTCATGATGTACTCTGCATAGAAGTTAAATAAGCAGGGTGACAATATACAGCCTTGACATACTCCTTTTCCTATTTGGAACCAGTCTGTTGTTCCATGTCCAGTTCTAACTGCTGCTTCTTGACCTGTGTACAGATTTCTCAAGAGGCAGGTCAGGTGGTCTGGTATTCCCATCTCTCTCAGAATTTTCCACAGTTTACTGTGATCCACACAGGCAAAGACTTTGGCATAGTCAATAAAGCAGAAATAGATGTTTCTCTGGAACTCTCTTGCTTTTTCCATGATCCAGCAGATGTTGGCAATTTGATCTCTGGTTCTTCTGCCTTTTCTAAAACCAGCTTGAACATCAGGATGTTCACGGTTCACATATTGCTGAAGCCTGGCTTGGAGAATTTTGAGCATTACTTTACTAGCGTGTGAGATGAGTGCAATTGTGCGGTAGTTTGAGCATTCTTTGGCATTGCCTTTCTTTGGGATTGGAATGAAAACTGACCTTTCCCAGTCCTGTGGCCACTGCTGAGTTTTCCAAATTTGCTGGCATATTGAGTGCAGCACTTTCACAGCATCATCTTTCAGGATTTGAAATAGCTCCACCGGAATTCCATCACCTCCACTAGCTTTGTTCGCAGCGATGCTTTCCAAGGCCCACTTGACTTCACATTCCAGAATGTCTGGCTCTAGATGAGTGATCACACCATCATGATTATCTGGGTCGTGAAGATCTTTTTTTGTACAGTTCTTCTGTGTATTCCTGCCACCTCTTCTTAATATCTCCTGCTTCTGTTAGGTCCATACCATTTCTGTCCTTTATCGAGCCCATCTTTGCATGAAATGTTCCCTTGGTATCTCTAATTTTCTTGAAGAGATCTCTAGTCTTTCCCATTCTGTTCTTTTCCTCTATTTCTTTGCATGGATTGCTGAAGAAGGCTTTCTTATCTCTTCTTGCTATTCTCTGCAACTCTGCATTCAGATGTTTGTATCTTTCCTTTTCTCCTTTGCTTTTCACCTCTCTTCTTTTTACAGCTATTTGTAAGGCCTCCTCAGACAGCCATTTGGGTTTTTTGCATTTCTTTTCCATGAGGATGGTCTTGATCTGTCTCCTGTACAATGTCACGAACCTCATTCCATACTTCATCAGGCACTCTATCTATCAGATCTAGGCCCTTAAATCTATTTCTTACTTCTACTGTATAATCATAAGGGATTTGATTTAGGTCATACCTGAATGGTCTAGCGATTTTCCCTACTTTCTTCAATTTGAGTCTGAATTTGGTAATAAGGAGTTCATGATCTGAGCCACAGTCAGCTCCTGGTCTTCTTTTGGTTGACTGTATAGAGCTTCTCCATCTTTGGCTGCAAAGAATATAATCAATCTGATTTCGGTGTTGACCATCTGGTGATGTCCATGTGTAGAATCTTCTCTTGTGTTGTTGGAAGAGGGTGTTTGCTATGACCAGTGCATTTTCTTGGCGAAACTCTATTAGTCTTTGCCCTGCTTCATTCTGGATTCCAAGGCCAAATTTGCCTGTTACTCCAGGTGTTTCTTGACTTCCTACTTTTGCATTCCAGTCCCCTATAATGAAAAGGACATCTTTTTTGGATGTTAGTTCTAAAAGGTCTTGTAAAAGGTCCGTCTAGTCGAGGCTATGTATCAATGTGAGAGTTGGACTGTGAAGAAAGCTGAGCACCAAAGAATTGATGCTTTTGAAGTGTGGTGTTGGAGAAGACTCTTGAGAGTCCCTTGGACTGCAAGGAGATCCAACCAGTCCATCCCAAAGATCAGTCCTGGGTGTTTATTGGAAGGACTGATGCTGAAGCTGAAACTCCAATACTTTGGCCACCTCATGTGAAGAGTTGGAAAAACCCTGATGCAGGGAGGGATTGCAGGCAGGAGGAGAAGGGGACGACAGGATGAAATGGCTGGATGGCATCACCGACTCAATGGACATGAGTTTGAGTGAACTCCGGGAGCTGGTAATTGACAGGGAGGTCTGGTGTGCTGTGATTCATCGGGTTGCAGAGTTGGACACGACTGAGCGACTAAACTGTGAGTTCTTTTTTTTTTTTGGCCTCCTTGTGTAGGATCTCAGTTCCCCCACCAGAGATCTAACCCAAGCCCCCTGAAACGGAAGCGCAGAGTCCTATCTACTGAGACCAACAGGAAATTACCCTGAGTTACAAGCGTTCTTTATATATGCTGGAAACAAGTTTGTTTTGAGCCAGTTTTCCTTTGGCAAATATTTTCTCCCACTCTGTGCTTTATTTTCTTAATGGTATTTTTAAAGAGCATTGTTATTCAGCTACCAAGTCATGTTCAACTCTTTGTGACCCCATGGACTGCAGCATGCCAGGCCTCTCTGTCCTTCACTGTCTCCCAGAGTTTACTCTAACTTATGTCCATTGAGTCAGTGATGCCACCCAAATAATCTCACCCTCTGTCCCTCCCTTCTCTTGCCCTCAGTCTTTCCCAGCATCAAGGTTTTTTTCCAGTGAGTCGGCTCTTTGCCTCAGGTGTCAAAGTATTGGGAGTTTCAGCTTCAGCATCAGTCTTTGCAATGAATATTCAGGGTTGATGCCCTTTAGGATTGACTGGTTAGATCTCCTTGCTGTCCAAGGGACTCTCAAGTCTATTCCAACACATTTAAAGGCATCAATTCTTCAGCAATCTTCTTTATGGTCCAACTCACATCTGAACAGGACTACTGGAAAGACCTTTGACTATATGGATCTTTGTTGGCAAAGTGATGTCTCTGCTTTTTAATACAGTCTAGGTTTGTCAAAGTTTTTCTTCCAAGAAGCAAGCGTCTTTTAATTTCATGGCTGCAGTCACCATCAGCAGTTTTGGAGCCCAAGAAAATGAATTCTGTCGCTGTTTCCACTTTTTCCTCATCTATTTGCCATGACGGGATCAGATCCCATGATCTTCCTTTTCTGAATGCTGAGTTTTAAGCCAGTTTTTCACTTTCTTCTTTCACGTTTATCAAGAGGCTCTTTAGTTCTCTTCAGTTTCTGCCATTAAAGTGGTGTTATCTGCATGCTGCTGCTGCTGCTAAGTCACTTCAGTCGTGTCCAACTCTGTGTGACCCCATAGAAAGCAGCCCACCAGGCTCCCCCGTCCCTGGGATTCTCCAGGCAATAACACTGGAGTGGGCTGCCATTTCCTTCTCCAGTGCATGAAAGTGAAAAGTGAAAGGGAAGTTGCTCAGTCGTGTCTGACTCTTAGCGACCCCACGGACGGCAGCCTACCAGGCTCCTCCGTCCATGGGATTTTCCAGGCAAGAATACTGGAGTGGGGTGCCATCGCCATATCTGAGCATAAATTTTGTATTTTGATGAAGTCTAAGTAATCAATCTTTTTCCTTAATGTAACTGCTGTCTTTTGTATAGTAAATCTTTACCTACCCTCTAGGTTACAAAGATATTCTCTATTTTTCTTAAGTTGTACAGTTTTAGTGTTTTTATTCAGGTTTATAATCTACCTTTAACTAATTTTTGTGCACAGTATCAATTAAGGGTCAAGGTTGACTATTTTCCATACAGATATTCAGTTGTTTTCCTCATAATTTACTAAACTCCACCCCAATTTTTATTTGAAAAAATTTAAATCTTGTGCCCTTCCCATAGATTCACTGGTTAACATTTTTTCATATTTGCTTTATCTATGTAGACTTTTATTTTAAAGCTAAACCATTTCAAAGTAAAGTACAGACTTCATGACCTTTCATTTCTAAATATTTCAGTATGTTTCCTACCCAGAACACTCTCCTACCCAGCCACAATACCAGTATCACACCTAAGAAAATTAGCATTAATTCCACCATACCAATTTACATACTCTGCCTCATGCCAGAATTTCATAGGAATTGTGTTGAACCTATATACCAACATGGGGGTAGAATTTAAATTGTTACTGTGTTGAATCTGTAATTAATAAACATGGTGTCTCTCCCCACTTATTTTGCTCCTTTGGTTTCATTAGCATTTTGTAGTTTTCTGAATAAAATCTGGTACACATTTTGTTAGGTTTACACTCTCACATCAGTTCATTCTGCTCTACCGAGGTATAAGAATAAAAGAGGTTTTGTTAGGTAAACAATTATTCTTTAGAACACTTGAACTAGCATAAATCAAGACTTGAGGCAGAGTCTGATATCTCTACACCTCTTCCCAAGTGATGCCACGCCAGTTTCATGGTCAGCTCCTGCTGTTTCCATTGGATACAGAAGGATCAATACCCGTCTCTGATTTAAGCCAGAATGTCCTGAACTTAGATTACTTATGGTGTATTAAGATCAGTTACGGTGTATTATATTTACACCAAATACAAATTGTATGACTCCCATCCCCAACTCTTGGGGCAGCATATGTAAATACATATAAGAAACTCACCAGACGAGTCAGATGATCAACCAGGTTTGGGAACTGCTAATCTACGTCTCGCTTCCTCTTAGAGCCACATTCTCCCTTTTGGTTATCTATTTATGAGTCCTAGACGCTAGTCAATTTGGCACAAACGCTGATTCACAAACATGCACTCATCATTTGCAGGCCTTGCTCATGCTCATTTCTTAAACTTGTAGTGCGTTACCTTTCTTGATCTCTGTCTTTGCAAATTCAATGCATTACCCAGACTCCAGCTCAAATACTACTTCCTCAGAAATCTCTTAGCTGAAAATAGTTCCTTCCTACTCAGATTACTTGTATTTTTTAATGCATTTAAAAGACATGTTTATTGTATTTTCCCTACTAGAAGGGCTAGATAAGATCTCACTCATTTTATAGTCCCCAATGTATTCAGTGTTTGCTGTGTGCCAGATACGATGCTAAGTCTTTACATGCTGCAACTTATGAGATCAGGTTTACTGAATGAGAATTAATAAACCAGAAGTGGCTTCAAAGTAAAATAACAGCATAATATTATTTTAGAAAACATTCTTGCTTTGTTCACCTAATTAACTGTAATATTTAAAAAACACTAAATTTTATGATGAGGAGTTACGTATCTGGCTTAAAAATTTATCAGGACTTTCTATTTTTATAATTTTAAGATTTTAGAGTACTTATGATCACAGGGAAAAAGAATAGAAAATTTAACTTATTATTATATCACAGAGGGGCATTCCTGGAATTCATGTGAACAAAAATTTTAATTTTTATACAGTTTTATTAATAAACACAGGGAAATGATATAACACATTAAATTTTCAAAGTCTCACCATAATATTCTTAAAAGTACAAAATGCAATGCCTAAATTTTACATTTTCCCCATGATAATGGAAAAGAAAAAACTCAGTAATTATAAATACATATATTTTACAAAAAAATTCCATTTATCATGGAAATTATCTAGATTACAAAGAATGACTGAATTATGACTGAATTTCATATCCTAATGGATCAAGGCCCTGGTCAAGGAGCATTAGAGAGGATTCTCTTAACTTCTGTAGCAATTTCCTTAATTCTTCCTTAGAAAACACCTGTTTTTAAAAAAGAGAAAATGTTAAGAATGAGAACAAAGAAGAGTGTAAATTTATAGTCACCTAATCAACCTGATTAGCTTAATGCAAGAAGAAATTCCTCTTTAAGATTTATGTAGCCAGAGGTCAGTATATTAGCATAGCTCAAATCTACTTCTCTGGGCCAGTCAATACACTTCTAACTGCTTAGATATGTGAACATATTCTGTATAGAGAAGCACAAACATGAAAACTGGATCATTACTTTAAGAAAATCTGAGAACATTTAAAGAATATATACATCTCACAAAATTAAATACTACTACGTGTGTGCATGCTAGGTCACTTCAGTCTTTCCAGGGGATCTTCCTGACTCAGGGATCAAATCCGAGTCCCTTACATCTCCTGCATTAACAGGTGGGATCTTTGCCACTAATGCTACCTGGGACGCCCCAAACATTACTACAAAGGACATCAAATCATTAAAATTTACAAATGCAAACGCTCTAGAACTTACCAAATACAGTTTGTGGCGCTCAGAGGACACCATATCTGCTAACTGCAGGCATTCCTGATACTGACCGGTACTATGCAATATGGTGTGAAGCAGAAAACACAACATTGGCAGACAAAGCTTTCTCAGTAAAACCATTTGATGTATTCTTTCATGGTCTTCCTCAGCATCCTACACACAAACCAAAATGCAACAAATAGAAGCTAGTTTCTATAAAGCTTACTAGGCCCATTAAAAATAAAACAAGGCGAGGTTTCTTTTTTTTTTTCCGGTCGTGCCCCTCGACTTGTGGGATGTTAATTTCCTGACCAAGGATCAAACCTGTGCTCCCTGCAGTGGAAGCTTGGGGTCCTAACCACCGGACCACGAAGATATTCCCAAGGTAAGGTTTCAATCACAGTATCGAGTAGACACGATTTTTTGGCAAAAAACATGAACAAAATATACTTCAGAGGAGTCACAAGTCTGATAATGAAAACAAAATGCTTCTGAAACTGTATTTACTATGTCTTAAATAAACATCTGCATAAAAGGAAAAACGTTAAGACTAGAGCAAAAATCAGAATAGAAAATAATAACTATTCCCCTGGATATACATAGAAGGAAACAGAGGCAGACATTGGGCAGTCTGAAAGGGCATTTCATACCCTGTGATTCCTGCTGGGAAGAAGGGTCAGGATGAGGGGAGAGGTACACAAGGAGGACAACTTCACTGCAAATATTTTTTTTAATACTTAGAATGAATTCATGATGCTTTTGTATAATTTTATAAAAATAGAAAAATTAAAAGAATGCAAAGATTTGAATAATACAGTGAATGGGGCAGAACTAACATATATGAGAAAACTTACTGTAGAGAAAACAATGAGCATTTCTTTATAAATATACAGGGATCTTTCTAAAAAGTTTTGTAGACTCTGAAGAGTACAGAAAAAATAGACCTCTTATGTTCACTAACATTTTCTTATTTCTTATAGACCTCTTATGTTCACTACATTTTCAAAGTTGAAAAGTAAAATCATTTAAATAATAAAAAGCTACCCAAATTTTCTGAAATAATCTTAAAACTTGAAAGGAAATCCATATGACTAAGTGTAAAACAAAACTTAAGGAGTTTCCCTGTGGCCTAGTCAGGGATTAGGATTCTGGGATTTCACCGCCATGGCCTGGGTTCAGTTCCTGCTTGAGGAACTGAGATCCTACAAGCTAGGCAAGACAAAAAAAGTAACATGTATCATATGTTGTGTGCTATGCTTAGTCGCTCAGTAATGTCCAACTCTTTGTGACACCATGGACTATAGCCCACCAAGCTCCTCTGTCCATGGGGATTCTCCAGGCAATAATACTGGAGTGGGTTGCCATGCCCTCCTCCAGGGGATCTTTCCAACCCACAGATTGAACCAGGTCTCTCACATTGCAGGCGGATTCTTTACCATCTGAGCCACCAGGAAAGCCCAAGAATACTGGAGTGGGTAGCCTATCCCTTTTCCAGGGGGTCTTCCCAACCCAGGAATCGAACTGGGGTCAGCCTGCATTGCAGGCGGATTCTTTACCAGCTGAGCCACCAGGGAAGTCCTGTATAACAGTGTAAAAGAAAACGGGACAAGCAGAAATAACAACTGCCCCTTTGAAAAGCCTAATAAGATAATTAATTAAAATTTTTCCTTATGACAATTATATTCATCATTAAAAGTATGTTCACGTGAGATATTAAATTGTTAAAACATTTTTCGAAGGTAGATATTAAGTAGAAGTGTGAAGCAACAGAATGTAATCTGGAAATTATACCAAAGAATAATTGTACTACCTTTGGCATACGTCAGGTTTCTATGCACAGGAAAAAGTATTATCCATCTTTGATTATCTCAAAACATACAGATACATGGAAGCAAATATTAAAATGCATGCTTTGTATTTTCTTAGCTTTAAAAGGGAAAGCACCTTCATTTATTTTCTCAAATAAGCACTCATTCCCTTCACAGGTAGGTTTAGAACCCCTCGAGGCCTCCCTCATAATTCACACTGGTGATTCCTACTTGGAGCCTGGTAAGAATGAGAGGGCTGCTTCTTTTCGGGTCATTCCATCTGTGCTCCAATACACTCTTCTCCCCTACCCTAAAGAGACAAAGCGCCTGTGGTTCCTAAATCTCTTACCAACTGAAAGCAGCAGCTGGCTTTGGGATAACCTGGTCTCACAGGATGGATTCTGGGACCTGCCTCTCCTCAATCCTGATGCTGCCAAGTATTAGGGTGTGATCTCTTCTGCTGACTGCAGGGGACTCCCACACCAGCAGACTGGTTGCATCAAGTATCCAGAATCATGCCTGATGGGCCCAGCAGTCTGCCTCAAGGAAAACAGAACAAATTGCTCTGCTACCACCTATGATATTTTTCCCATCTGAATGAACAAAAGCTTTGAAAAATCCTATAAATATATATTTAAAAAAAGATTCTTTCCATCAGGGATGTGTTGATATGTACATATATGTATGTACCCTATTGAGGATAGGGGGGTGGGGCTGCAGCAGGGTCTCTAAAGACAGATAACACTGGAGTATGCTGCTAAGGAAGTAAGGAAGTCATCCATGCAGATATCTCAGGGAAAGAGCATTGTAGGCAGAACAACAGCAAAGAGGCCAGAAAGTTAGAACAAAGGAGAGGAGAAGAGTAGGATACAAAGACTGGGGAGGCAGTCAGGACCAGTGTATGTGTGACTTTGTTGGTCAAGAAAAGAACTTTGGTTTTTATTCAAAGTGTAATGAGAAGCCATCAGAAGGATGACGGTAGGAGAGTGATATCTCTTTGATTTTAAAAGTAAATACTATATGAAGGGGCTGCATACAGAAGAGTGGAAGCAAGGCAAAAGACAGCTGACGCTTCAACCAGAATGCGGTTGAGGCAGAGGTGGTGAAGAGCAGATAGAGATGGCCTGTCTGCTCCATTTGCTTTGCCATCCTTGTGTGCCACCAGCCTCCAACATGAATGGGACCATTCTGCAGTTATGTAAAAAGTGACGTGCAGATGTAAGAGCCAGCATATCAGGTCAGGGCTTTGAACAGCTGTACCTTGCACAGTGGTGCTGGACAGTAAATGAGTGGCGGCTGAAATCTAATCCCTGCTCCATTCTACAGGTCATGTGCACTTGACATGAAATCTATCTGGGTAAGAGAGTGGGTACCATTTCCTAATCCTTATACAAGGTATATAAGTGCTAGCAGGAGCCCTGAATAATTTTCTGCTTCGCTGAATATGTAAGAGTATTAAGCTAAACTCAACTCAAAATATCATCCTTTATAATTAGTTCAAGAAATCACTTGTTTGGATTAGATTTGAAGAAGTGATTGACACAGAATGTTGACTTAAAAATGCTTGTAAACAAAATGGTATCATTCATAATCTTCCATTCCAACTCCATTTAAAAAATATTCCAAAGTATCTGTTCTGTGACTTTCACTATCTAAGATTAATTAATACTTAGAATAACAAATACGTAAGTATAAATATTTATGCATAAATAAGGCATTGAGTCTTTTCAAACCTTAAATACCAATAGCATATTGCAACACTAACATTTTCTCTTCATGAGCACCAACATAAATCAGGAGAGAAGTTTAACATTAAGGAACCTGCTAAAGATTCAAAACTATTTTATTTCCCTGCTAGCTCAATGGTGAGGAGTCCACCTGCCAGTGCAGGAGACAAGGGTTTTGGTCCCTGGTCCAGGAAGGTCCCACATGCCACGGAGCAGCTGAGTCTGTGTGCCGCAAAGACGGAGCCCATACACCTAGAACCTCTGCTCCCCAGTGGAGAGGCCACTGCAATGAGAAGCTGACGCACAACTAGGGAGTGGCCCCTGCGCACCGAAACCAGAGAAAAGCCCGTGCAGCTAGGAAGACCCAGCACAGTGAAAGGTAAATTAATGAATTAATTAGATAATAATAAAAAGAAACCCCCGACACACAAAAAGGTTCAAAACTATGAAGTCAGCAGGGTTCTATTATGAATTTATATTTAAGATGTGGAGACTTTTAAGATTATTACTATATCACGAGTAGTAGCAAACAGTAGTAGTAAACTATAAAAGAAATACTGGGTTTCACCTCCATAGATTCTGGTTTAATTGGTCTGAAGTAGGGCTGGCCTTTTTTTTTTTTTTTAATTACCTAAGAAGCTTTAGTATTTAATTTACCTGGGAAGCTTTTAGTATTTTTTAGTATTTAAACAGCAAACTGTCCTTAATGTTTTGCTTCTGGTCAGAAAATGGAAGCCAGTAAAGTGAGAAAAAATGTAGTAGCAAAAAACAAAACAAACAATAAAAAAGAAGTGAATATATTAGGATTCAGGGAACACAGAAGGAAAGCTACCAAAGACACTCTTAGGATTTTTCTATTCAAAATAAGGTTATCCAAGAATCCAGCATGTATAATCCTTGGAACTGAGTTAATGCCCTGTTTCTGTCATGCCCCAGGAGCGAGCCTCAATACCTTTCCCTCACAACATTATTACTTGCAGCATTCTTCCTTTCCCCTACTTCTACTCATCCAAATTTACCCGTCGTTCAAGGTTCAGTCAAATGCTATACCTTTTAAGCATTCTGTCTAGATCTCTTCTGGGTAGAAGCAGCCTTTGCTTTTTCTGAAGTCAGAAAATACTGCATCTGTGCCTTTTTTTTTTTTTTTTTTTTTGCATTTAGTACTTCTGTAACTCTCAACCCAGGCTACACATTAATGCTTTCCAGGTAATTTAAACTTTTTTTTTTAAAGCCCAGTCCTACTTCAGACCAATTAAACCGGAATCTGTGGAGGTGAAACCCAGTATTTCTTTTTTAGTATCTAAAAAACATTTTTAAATTGAAAATCATTTCAAACAAACTAAATTACAACAACAGTACAAAGAATATCTCAATACCCTTTACCCTGCTTTGCTCAATCTTTATCCTGTCTACTTTATGATTTGCTTGTGTGTGCATCTATAAACACACTTTTTTTTTTTAAACCCTTTGAGGGCAAGTTGCATAATCATGTTCCATTACCTCTAAATGTTTCAGAGTTTATTTCCTAACAAAGGGAATTTTTTTCCTAATATAGTCACACTGCAGTTAACGACTTCAGAAAATTTAACAGTGATATAATACCTTAACATCAATGACTCAACACTGTCCTTTATAGCATCTTTTTTTCTCCAACACAGGATCCAGTTTAGAATCACATATTGTATTTAACTGTCATGTCTTTTTGGGACTCATTAAAAGGTTTTTTTGTTTTGTTTTAATACAATCTTTAAAGGTTATAATCCATTTAGCTATTACAAAATACTGGCTTTACTCCCCATGTTGTACAATATGTCCTCATAGCCTGCTTTACACCCAGTGATTTGTACCTCCCACCCAACAACCCCTATGTTGCTCCTCCTTCCCTCTCCCCACTGGTAGCCACTAGGGGAATCACCCCAGTATTTTTTAAAAGT
The DNA here is from genome assembly GCF_032405125.1 of Capricornis sumatraensis. Lineage (NCBI taxonomy): Eukaryota > Metazoa > Chordata > Mammalia > Artiodactyla > Bovidae > Capricornis > Capricornis sumatraensis. Next base: position 89,527,620 of record NC_091072.1, read on the forward strand.
TCTCCAGGTCATTTAAACGGGCAGCTCAGAGGTGAGAGCCACTGCTTTATGTATGTCTTACTCACTCTACTAGACTTATCTTCACCTCTACAGACTGAGTTGAATACATGAATAACTGATTTTTGGTCCAGAATTTTTAAAAATTAGATTTTACTATACTATACTGACTGAACATATTCAATGTGGAGAAACAGTTTAGCCAGGAGTCAGACATTCATATATTCCCTAACTAGTATTCCAGGTTAGACTTAAATTATGGGATGTTCAGTTATAATATAGTACAAAGGTAATACAAGATCTGTAACTGCTCCTATTCAGAGAAAGAACTTTAAAAAAAAAGATGTAGCTTGTAACAATGCACAGAGCTTACCTCTCTAACATCCACCATCCACCCTCCATCAACAAACAACAGGACATTGTACATTTTTTCCTTCACATCAGCAGTTAGGGCATCCAAATGCCCTTTCCAAATACCATAATCCATCTGGAAAACAGATATAAGGCAGATATATAATGGACTATAATATATTTGCAAAGTACAGAGATGTACATATATGGAACATCATTCTAAAGAACTGACATTCAGTAGGCCAAACACAAAATAAACATCAACAGACTGCAGTTCAATAAAACATTAAAATGTTTACCATGTAAATGAACATCATTGTCACTTGAAGGTACGTTTCATGTTTGGTTAATTATCTACAAAAAGGTAACTAAACAGATTTCTTTCTTCAAAGTGTAACAGTAATAAGGAAGATCAACTCTTATAATAGGAATATAACTGTTGAAGAAATGATCTTACATATATGACTTGTATTTCTGAGATGCAATGAGACATGTCTCATCTACATTTAACTTACTTCATATTTCTTTTCTTTGTGTTCATGAGCCACTTTCTCAGTAAAAGTTGCTTGAGTTGTCAAAGTAGGTTTTTGTGGAGCTGAATTCATATGCTTAAACCACTCATTAAAGGTTTCATGGGCTTCCTAAAATAAAATGTAAAGTAAAATAGAAAAATACAAAAAATGAAAACTTTTCACATATGTTCAATACAATTTTTAAAAATTTGGTTCTTAGAAGTAATTTTGCAGTAGTAAGAAATAAAATTGTTCGATATTTCTTTTTTATACAAAAAAATTACAGTGAATAAGTATTTTGTTTGTGATATTCACGTGCTTATCCGTGTCCTTGATGAGCCTATTAGCTTCCAGAGGGAAGCAAAGAAATTCAGACTTAGTCCTAAAACCTAGCTAATCACTTCATTATTTGTTGAATGAATTTTGAATGAGTATGTTGTTATTTTAGTCATAATATAGATTATCTTGCTTTTTTCAGTTGTTGCCAAAAGCAGAAATGCTAAAGTTGAGTTAAGAATTCAAAGAATCTTAAGAAAACACATTGTGTGTTGGTTAACAATGATTAGAGGCTCCTGCACATGAAGACAAGGTCAGGACTTCCAAGTTCTTAGGGATCAGTGATTCCCACAGTCACAAGGGAGGTAAGATAGTAAGTCAATCACCACTTTTCAAAAAAGTAGTTTAAGGTTTGAGAGTGAATCAGGTTTGAAAGTCGTCATAAAGACAGGCACTTCATGGTTTTCTCTACAATCTCACCAAGTAAGCTCTGATGCACAAATGTTCTCGGATAGCGTTATCATCTTCAGCAGGAAGTGGGCTATCCATTCCTTGTTCCTCCCACTGGTTGTAGATTTCTGCTATTGAATCCTGAGGAATTTTCACAAATACTTCTTTTGCAGCTTCGTGCTTTTTTGAGGCTGTGAAAAAGATATATAGTTTTTCAATATATGTGGATTTCTGTGCAGTGGCTTCTAAAGGAGTCAAATTATTAGTCTGCAACTTTCACCATGGCCTGTAGCCATTTCAGGGCCCAAGGTACTTCTTTTAAAGGTTTGGGGGATCTTTCCACCTAATGGCTGGGCTTTTCCTTATTTCAGTGTGGCAGTCACATAAAGGATTAATTAAATGTAGTTACTTTTGTTTTCATTATATATTTCAATTTTTGGCTGCTCTGCATAGCATGCCAAATCTTACTTCCCCAACCAGGGACTGAATCCAAATCCACTGCAATGGAACACGGAATCTTAAACACTGGATCACCAGGAAATCCCACAGCTACTTTCACATACTATGTCTTAAAAAAAATTCCATTTTTCAAAACCTTGAGATTATATATAAAATTGAGTGGGACATAGTAAGTCACTATTAAATATGTTTTGTTTCACAATATCAGCCATAAAAGTGGGTATTTTGTACCTTACCCTACTGGAAGGGTTAGAAAAACAAAATTTAAGAACAGAAAAAAAAAACTTCGTAAAAAGAATATAAAATAGAGCATACCCAAGAATTTCCTCATTATCGCATTGCCTTGTTTTAGTGCTTCTGCTCTCTGTGCTGGGTCGAATACCAACCAGTCAATTACATCAATTTTTAATCGGTCTTCCTATTCATTTAATAGGAAAAAAAGAAATGTCAATTGTGCTTTTTCCCTAAGATATTCTACCCATTAACAGAACTGGCTTACATCTGTACTACTACTGATTATTTTCCTTCAGGTTATACAAAAGTATGAAAGAAAATAGCTTTTCTTGGTTTATTTTCACATTTAATAGCTCTATATCTGATGTGCCACCAATTTAATTATCTGATTCCTTTAAGTGCTATTCTACAACCTTTTCTTTCCTAGATAAAACTTTCTATTCTTTTCTGAAAATAAGGAATAAGTAAACTACATAAAAATTAGTTAACTGATCAAGTATCTAGAATAATCAGATGAGTAAAAATTCAATGCTCAGGTTTTTACTATTAAAGAAGCTTCCTTTAACATAAAACTACTACTAAGCAATTCCTTACACAAGACTTAAGTTTGCTGCCAATTTTCATAACTTGGCTGACAAAGAAAAATTCTTAAAAAAATAAAGAAGCCAGAGTATTTTAAAGTAGACATTTAGAAAAAGCATAACACGAGGGATTATTCAGTCACATAATACACCTCTTGTACCCTCATATTACCTCGGTAGTACCCGTATCCAAGGCTGGGGACAGGTCATGATGACTGAATTCACCATCATCTTTCTTTCGAATATTCTCAACTACAGTTTTTGTTATAGCTGCAATATCCAAATCTAAAACATTTTTTGAAGGGACAGAAACAAGAAATTAATCATTCACACTAATATTCTTTAAATAATCACAATGATTTAGTAAATTTGGGATAACAATTCTTTGAAATATGAAAGAAATTATAAAAGAAAATGCCAAAATTAAAAGATATTTTACACAAGATACAGTATAAGTTACTTCATTCCAAAACAGAATTTCATTGAAAACTTCATTCCTTCTTTTCCTCTCAAGAGAAACAGGATTTAAAACTAGAAGGATATATGTTACTAAGACAAAACGATAATCTGCCTACAGAGCCCAACAGATGAAGCCTCCCATTTTTACCTGCCTCTTTAGCCAGCTCCAGGCAATGGTGGCGCTGTTCAAACTCTGTAACACCTTCCAAAAATAATGCATACTGGGCAACAGCAAGGTCTTGAGGCAAATGACAGGTATAAAATGCTATGAGATTTGTATGTTTCTCATTTATTAAAAGCTGAAAAACAGAAAAGGATCAAAATGTTAATATGTCAATAATAAAGCAAGTTCTAGGAACAACAGCACTATTCAATTCAAAATTTTAAACATATTTAGGAGAGATGCATACAGACATAGAGTTATACTGCTAAACAGGATTAATTTTAAATTCCAAAACAAAGTATTTATGGTAATTAACAGATATTTATGTATTTTGATAACCTTTCTGCCACCAGATATTAAAATACTATCATTCTGATTTATGTTTTCATTAAAATGGTCAAAGGAAAAAAAAGAATTAAACTGTGGATTTGATTTTACCTGTTTTACCAGAGTTTACCTGTATGTATGTCTTTAAAACATCAATGGAAATTTCTTCCTTCATAGGAAAAAAACAGATATAATTAAATTATAAATACAGCTGTTTATGTGTACCACCAATACTAATAAAAATCCTGTCATAATGATTTTTAGTATTTACCACTGAGCAATTACTACATGCCTGGAGAAGGCAATGGCACCCCACTCCAGTACTCTTGCCTGGAAGATTCCATGGACGGAGGAGCCTGGAAGGCTGCAGTCCATGGGGTCGCTGAGGGTCGGACATGACTGAGCGACTTCAATTTTACTTTTCACTTTCATGCATTGGAGAAGGAAATGGCAACCCACTCCAGTGTTCTTGCCTGGAGAATCCCAGGGACAGGGGAGCCTGGTGGGCTGCTGTCTGTGGGGTCACAGAGTCGGACACGACTGAAATGACTTAGCAGCAATAACTACATGCCAGGCTAACTGCTTAACAAATTTCTTGTATTAACTTACCCTAACTCTTTGTGAGTAATTACTATTATTGTTCACATTTCAGGGGAAGAATGGTAAGACTTAAAGAGGTTTTATTTACCCAGATTTACACCACTAGAAGCTTCTGTGTAAGAATGTGAATCCAAGATTTTTAATCCAAAACCCCAACTCTCAACTACTACATCATTCTGCCTTCTATGCATACTCTGCCCAAAATGTTACCAATCATTTAGGACAGAAGAAAAAGAAAGAAAACAAAGACAAAATCCCACAGAAAACTTAAGTCTGGTTCAGTTAGCTTGCTGGTTGATTTCGAGTTGGGTACTGATGAGGACTGAAGTTATAAACTGTCACCAGTCCAGGTAACCATCAGCATTCTGTAGTCACAGATCAGAACATTAGAGTCATCTGCAGTGAGTTATCACTGAGCGACAATGTGAGACTATGGTCACCATTCTAGAAAACAAAACCCCAAAGTAGTATCATGTTTTCTTAACTACAGATGTATAAAGCGTCAGCCTTGCAGAGAAGAATATACAGCTCATTTTTATTTACTTTGGTCTGTAGTCCCAGAGTGCGGAAAAACAAAATGAGGTGAGTCATGAAGCGGAGGAGGTGTCCAGGTAGACTGTTCCTGCTTTTGGAAAGCCATTTGCTAAATTCATCCATCAAACCTACAAACCGTTAAAGCAAAGATTTAGATGGATACAAATCAAAAAAGAGATACAAACACTATCCAAGAACATTTATTATATTCATATAGCACTCTTATCAATTCACTGCCTTATTGTTATGAACTACCACATAAAACAGCCTCTGGATTAAAGTCAAACTTTATTTTCTAAAAATTATATAGTTGCAGTCAAATAGGCTGAAAGAGATGACAAGATGTGGTAAGTCATGTGCACTGTTTTGATAACTTTTTAGAAAACTACTTTAAAAAACCAAAGAACTCATGCAAGGTAAAATAAAATATATCTTACCATCAATGTCTCCCAGGATAAGGAATTTTTGAACTATATGATAATGTTCTTGATTCTCTTCTAGAACTCTCTGAAAAAATTTTTACATTTTCTGTAAATTTATTATGGTCATTCTGTAGTATATACTCATTGGTAAGCTAAAAACATAAAGTGTTGAAAGAACATACACAAACAAAGGGCTTCCCCGGTGGCTCAGCAGTAAAACAATCACCCTGCAACGCAGGAGCCGCAGGAGACATGGGTTCGATCCCTGGGTCAGGAAGATCCCCTGGAGCAGGGCATGACAACGCACTCCAGTACTCTTGCCTGGAGAATCCCAGGGACAGAGGAGCCTGGCAGGCTACAGTCCATGGGGACGCAGAGTCAGACACGACTGAAACCACTTGGCACACGTGCATTCAGACAAAGAAAAAGCTGGAAATGAAGGGTATTAGGAAACCTAAATAAAGTATGAGAAAGATACTGCCGTTGGGACTCAAGGTTGAACATTATTTTTTGAAACAGAGAACTGTGATAAAACAATTTAATCTCTGTAAATGTTATAAAACTTTTTCTTTTTTCAATTAAAATGCTTTAATCACACGTAGACAGATATATTTTTTATTAATGTATTTTACTGTTTTCCTTGACTGTCCATGGTGAACCATAAGAGAAGGGGACAGGTGACCAAAGCAAAATAAACTATAAGATTTCCTTCAATATAAACAGTGGTTTTTGAAAGCATTCATCTGCAAATTGTACCAAGAGTAATAAAATCCATCAAAATAGTGATTAGGCACAGAGTAGAAAAAATTTACAAGTAACATGCTGTTAGATTTTTTTCCTAAAGAAAATAATTTCTATATTTTTGGTTAATTTTTTTTTTCTACATGGGATGGTTGATCGTGAGCCTGCAGCAAGAAGCTAGCACCAGACTTCTCCAAATCCACATTTCCTTGCCTCCAATTCTTATCTGTCCAAAAGACAGGAAACCATAGACCTGCCTTTGTAGGAGGGTTTTAATTTTTATTTGTCTAAATTTTCTTCCAGCAGTCTTTCTTTCTTTTTTACAAATATTTGCTCCACCTGGAACTGATTGTAATGCATGTCATGAGGCAGAGATCTAGCTTTGTTTTATTTCAGATGGAAAAATCAATTATGTCCATACCATGTATGTAAATAAACCACCCCTCTTCCTCTGAAAGGAAAAGTCATCTGTCCTTTATTAGGTTCTCATATATTAGAATCTAATACAGACTTGTATATTCTAATACAGACTTGTATGTTCTGATCTCCTTTAGAATGGACTGGTTGGATCTTCTTGCAGTCCAAGGGACTCTCAAGAGTCTTCTCCAACACCACAGTGCAAAAGCATCAATTCTTCGGCACTCAGTTTTCTTCACAGTCCAACTCTAGCATCCTTAAAGCTCAACATTCAGAAAACTAAGATCATGGCATCCGGTCTCATCACTTCATGGCAAATAGATGGGCAAACAGTGAAAACAGTGGCTGACTTTATTTTGGGGGGCTCCAAAATCACTGCAGATGGTGATTAGCAGCCATGAAATTAAAAGACACTTACTCCTTGGAAGGAAAGTTATGACCAACCTAGACAGCATATTAAAAAGCAGAGACATTACTTTGCCAACAAAGGTCCATCTAGTCAAGGCTATGGTTTTTCCAGTAGTCATGTATGGACTATAAAGAAAGCTAAACACCAAAGAATTGATTCTTTTGAACTGTGGTGTTGTAAAAAGACTCTTGAGAGTCCCTTGGACTGCATGGAGATCCAACCAGTCCATCCTAAATGAGATCAGTCCTGGGTGTTCACTGGAAGGACTGATGTTGAAGCAGAAACTTCAATACTCTGGCCACCTGATGTGAAGAGATGACTCATTTGAAAAGACCCTGATGCTGGGAATGATTGAGGGCAGGAGGAGAAGGGGACAACAGAGAATTAGATGGTTGGATGGAATCACTGACTCAATGGATATGAGTTGGGGTAGACCCCAGGAGTTGGTGATGGACAGGCAGGCCTGGTGTGCTGTGGTTCATGGGGTCACAAAGAGTCAGACACAAATGAGTGACTGAACTGAACTGAAATCCTTTTCTTACTAGCTGCAACAAGTACAAAAAGGCTATAACTTTTTTATAACTTTATCTTGAATTTAGACACTTTAAAAATTCTCTTAATTATAGTAACTTATTGATTCACAAATTTTCTAGATTTATACTTTCATCATATGTAAATGTTCCCCTCTTTTTAGATTTGTATCTATTCCTTGACTTTCGTTTGCTGGAAAATAAAATGACTTTCATTTGTTTTATTTTCATTTGCTAGAATCTCCAAAACAGACTGATTTTAAAAAAAGAAAAATTTGATAGAGAAAGTATTAACTTTTTTTCACTATACAAAGAGATCTTACACAATAAAAAGGAAAAGATAAAATTCAACAGGAAAATAAGTGAAAGTTCTAAATAGGAAATTAAAAAATGGTCAATAAACACTGGAAAACTTGCTCAGCCTTATGAATAGACAGGGAACTATGAGAAGAACAGGGAGTTTCTACTTCCCACCTCATCTGATGGGTTGGCAAAAACAAACAATGACATGCGGGGCTAGTTGAGAAGGTAGGGAAATGACCATATCAATAAATTATTTGTAGGAATATGAATTAATTGCTACAACCAGGGAATTAATTTAAAATACATATACCCTTTAACTCAGCCGCCCTGCTTTCAGAAAACTTATTGTAAAGAAATAGGACTAGTAGATAAGCATAAATAAGACTAACAAGAACACTCCCTGTAATGCTAGAAGTAACCCAAATGATTACCCAAAGGGGAATGATTCAAAAAGGATATATCACATTTTACAGAATATTATAAACCTATTAAAAATAATAAGTTAGGTTGTTAAATTTATATGCATTAACTCAAAGACAGTCTCATTAAACGGGGGTTAAGCAAAGGAGGGAGCCATAAAGTAATGCAGGTAGAATGACATGAAAAACAACCTCTAAAAACCAAAATCTTATATTAGAATATTTACATACATTTCTAAGAGTGTGGAGAAGGATATGCAGGATACATATCCATGTTTTATCATCTCAGTGAATGAGAATAATCATAAGGAGGCTGGGAGGAAATTTTATAAAGGTCTTACTTATATAATACATTTTTAGATTATTTTGTTACAATATACACTAAGGTCATTTTTTTTAAGTTTTAAGAATGTTACTTTAAAAAATACTAGATTATTTTGAGATCTAGGAAAATAAAGTTTTGTTAATTTTGCATTCCAATTTAATTTTTCAAGAAGAAAGAAATCAACTAGCCTACATGCATGCCATGTATTTCAATGAAATAAATTCTAAACTAAATAAACAGAAATGATATATCATTTATATATGTAATTAAGTTTCTTCCTTTTAAAGCAATCTCTTATTTGAGTACGCCATGAGGAAAGGAAGAGAGAATATAACAAGATTCCACATACTTTTGTGCCTTTCAGCTATAGTACACAACAATGTAACATTTAGTTTCTAAAATATTAATATTTACCTTTTTATCAGTAGCTTGAAGTTCTTCAAAAACCTTTTCTAAGGTCCAACTTTTGAAACAAAAATCAAGAAAACGGATAAAGTAACATTAATATATAATATGAAAAAGACTATAGAATAAAACTTCAGAGCATACTACAAATCCTCATGGTGGAAAACAAACCAATAGACTCACTTTGCTTCCAAATATTCTCTAGGGAGTTCTTCAGTTTCATCCAGAGTCATTACTGATGTCCTGATCTCCTGTTCAACCAGACTGTCAACCATCACCCTGAAGTAGGCCCACACTGTGTCCTCCCAGGTGTCACAGACTGGAAGCAGCTTCACCCCGTTCCAAAACAGAAACATGCAGACACAGTCAACAAAAAAAAAGGAAAAGCAGTGGAACTTCTTGATATGAACTATAAAGTCACTATAATAACATAAAACATATGGATTATAAGCTATCATCCAAATAACCCTGTGTCTCCAACTTCTCCCCAAACCACTTTTTGGTGGAGGGGCACAGTGGGCAGCATGTGGGACCTTAGTTCCCACATGGAAAGAGAGGGATGGAACCAGTAGCCCCTACAGTGGAAGCAGTCTTAACCACCAGACCATCAGGGAGATCCCTCAAGCCACATCTTCTAAGAAGTCTGGACTCTTATAGCATCAACTTTCCATGCTGATATAAGATGGTGTTTCAACTAATTAAAATAACATCCCTCAAAATAGCTATAAAATGTAGGGGATAGAGGGAGTTGCGAGAAGCACACGTACGTGAGACAATTCTAACAGTCATACTGTGCCTTAGGGGTACATTTATGGATAAAGCTATAGTTACAAAAGTTATAAATGTGTATTGTAATTAAATTTACAATTCTGAGAAACTGAAGTCTGACTGAACAGATTAAAACATGGGATACATCAAATTAAGTAGCTCAAGTTACCATCTATTTCATAATAATCATCGCTATTCTTAGAAACTAGCTTAAGCTTATATGATTACTATATTAGAATACTTCATTCAGCCGATTCCATTCCATAGGAAAAAAGAATTATTAAAATACATTGCATACCTGCTTGAGGTTCCCACTTAGAGCTGCATAAATTGCTCTCTCATATCTATTAAAAAGCTCCTGAAATACAATGAATATAAATAAAATTGAACTACTGTTTATCTCAGTATGTCAGTTTTTTTCACAATCTGGAATTCTGCAGTATCTTCTAAACTGAACTTATTTGCTCCCGAACAGTTTCTAAACTTTAGTAAAAGATCTACTGGGGGACTAAGAAGGAAGGATCCCTTAGTTTGATGTAGTCAATACTGAAATCTTCCAGAAAAGTCAAACAGCTAAATTTCAAATACAGAGTGAAAGCAGATTCAACTCTAATGAATGCTTTGATTATTTTATAGTCAAATTTTATTCCAGATAGAATCCACATAGACGTTTTCTCCTATAAAATTGCTGAATACCTAACACTACCTGAAACTGATCTAAGAACATCAAACAAGGCCCTTGGAGCCTGACATGTACCAGTTTGCATCAAATTCCTAAGCAGAATTAGTTATTATCACCAAATTATCCCATTTTACTTTTGGATTCTATTAATGACATTTCCTGTTTTCTCATCATCCAAACAAGTCTTCAGAGACTCTCACTACATAATTGAGTCTTCCTCTGCCTTCTGTTTCCAGTTTCTGCTTCTGACCATTTTTTGTTCCTTTCTTTTCTACTTGCCCTATTAACCTAGGACAGGCCCTTATTTCTTAGTGTCTGAATAATTCTGATAGGCTTCTAACTAGTTTCTCAGTCTTTAGTTCATTCAATTTTAAGCCTATTTTCCACTGCCATGCTAATCTTCTTAAAGCACTGCTGTCACATGCCCTCAAGGTTTTGATGGTTCACTACTATCTATGGTACAAAGTTCCCATTCCTTGGAGCAGCAATTGAGGACCACCACTGCCTGCTCTTAATCTTTTTCAGTCAACTTAGAGCGGCATTTGAGGACTACCACTGCCTGCTCTTAATGTTTTTCAGTCATCTTCCCATTACAGTCAGTTCTGCTATAGTGCTTGTTTTGGAAATGTGAATTTGTTCCGATGCAGTTGATTTATCAAGGAATAATTTGAACATAATACAAACGTCCCATTTCTTTATGCACAATTTCATCCACAAGAAACACTGGTTGAATACAGGAAACAACACCTAACTGAACCAACCCACTTAGAAATACACAAAACTGACACACCTCAAACATCTACCAGCCCCCTGGGCTCTCCAGGTGTGTGTTAAATTAAATCCTTTTGCATCAATTGTTACAATTTTGTTTGACTTCAGATAGCCTCCTTCTATCACTTCTCAGTAACTCACAAGCTGCAACCCTCTGATATCCAGTACCACAAGCAAACTCCAGTTCTTTTTTAAGGTAAACTGCCATATTTATTGCAGTTACTTATGTATTTCCTGTTAATTTAACAGAGTGAAACTGTGTGGTTTTTATTAAGTTTTTATCTTTTTAAGCATTACTGATGGTTTTTGAGTACTGTGCTCATAACTCCATTTTCCCTCAAAGCTCTGGATTTTCTGCACCATTTGTCCTGCTGCAATGACTGCTAGGAATGCATAGGTCTTGTCACAACAGAACTGACAATATTTCCTTTCGTGAGCTTTCTGTTCCAACCTGACAGACCTAACTTCCCTTGAGTTTTTCCAATCTAGGCATCCTATCTAGAATTCCCTCCTGTTTATCAGGACCAACAACTCAAATTTCTAAACGATCAATTCAGTTCTCTCTTGGGAACCCAGCCCAGTGCTTATACGGTGACTTCATTTGCTACTGTTTTTTTTTTTTTTGCCTTATTTCAGCACTTAACTCTTAGTACTCAGTGTCTGAATGTGAAAGTGAAGTCGCTCAGTCATGTCCAACTCTTTGCGACCCCATGGACTGTAGCCCACCAAGCTCCTCCGTCCATGGGATTCTCCAGGCAAGAATACTAGAGTGGGTTGCCATTTCCTTCTCCAGGGGATCTTCTCGACCCAGGGATCGAACCCAGGTCTCCCACATTGCAGGCAGATGCTTTAACCTCCGAGCCTCTGATTAATAAAGCCTACCCTATTCTTCAATCTGATTGAAAGTTCTAAAAAACAGGAACTTTAGTTCTTAACTACTCTCAAAATTCCACAGCATTTTCAGCAGGCCTTCAGTGTATTAAAAGTAAAAATCAGTATCAGTAAATATTTTATTATATCTTACATCTTCTGCCATTCTCCAACAGCTTATTTTCCAAATGCATCTATATGGATTCCCTTCAACAGGTTCTAATTCTGTTCCTATAAAACAGTAAAAGAAATAAAGTTTACAGTTTAAAATGAGATCTTACTTCAATAATTTCTAAAAACAAAAGCTATACTTCACAAAACTGCTATTTAAATACATCCCAACTCTTAGAATAAAATCTATTAAAATACCTCCATTAACATTGGGGTCATGATAGAGTTTCCAGCCTTCAAGTGTTGCAGCTCTCCATGCCTGGCCACAGCGTTTGCAGAGTCGCTGTGCCTTTAGAAACAAGAAAAAGAGCGGTTGGCCATATAACCAATGCAGTACCAAAGAAATACGTGTGCTCTGTAGAAAAATATATGTGATTTAACAAAGGACTAGATAACTTATGGCACAGATGTCACAAAGGATGGTGTAGACAAATTGGTAATGGCATTTCACATATGCATGTCTTTCTGTGGTCCCTCCCTATCTTTCTTTCCCTAATAATCCCTTTCCTCTTTGATTTTGGGCTCACCACCAGGTGCTCATGGTGCCCGCAAGCATTTACTTCTGCTAAAGACAGATGGGTTATAGAGGTTGATGACCCCTGATTTATGTAAAAACAGTTAGTCTCTATAATGACAGGGGTGCTATTGCTCATTCAGGCCATAAACATGTTATGTCTTTATGCTGAATGTGACCAATCAGATGCACCTGATGTGCCACTGAGTTAAGACACGTGTTTGTTGGTCCAGAATCTCTTCAGGAACCATCTCTCCCCCATTTAGTCACATGGTTTGAGTAGATCATATGACTCCACCTCTGAACTCAACCATTAGCCACGTGATCTAACAAGAATCACTCCTAGGACTCTTGTCAGAGATACTGGGAAAGAGACAGTCCTTTTGCTGGGGTTGCTTGCTTGCAGGAAGATGTAAGGATGGAGCTGCTGGTGGCTGTTACTGACACAAATGGTCCTTGAGAATGAAATCACTGAGAGGATGGCAGAGTTAAGAGCCTGGACAGTATCTAATGACATCTTCTGAGTCCCTGGATCCTGCCAGATATAACCCTCTACACTTCTCTGTTCCAGGAACCAATCAATTCCCTGCTTGTAAGTAATCTGAGTTAGGTTTCTGTCATTTGAACCTACAAAATCTGATTAATACAACCAGTTAAAAAGCATCATACTCCAAACATATATTGAATGTATGGCTCATAAAAGTTATAAAAGCTATAATTAAAGCTATAGTGTAGCAACATGGAAAAATATTTTTTAAATATTTGATATGTTATCTGAAAAAAGGCAGGACAAAATCTGAATGCAGAATCTTAAAAACATTTGTCTAAGTGAAATTAGCTAGACACAAACGAGCAAATATTATATGATTCCACTTACATCATAGCTAAAATAGGCAAATTAACAGAGACAGAAAGTAGATTGGGTTACCAAATACTGAGGGAAAGGGAAAATGGGAAATTACTGCATAATGATTACAGAGTTTCTATTTGGAGTGACAAAAAAGTTTTAGAAACAGACAGTGGTAATGATTGCACAACACTATGAATATACTTAATACCACTGAAATTAACATTTGAAAATGGTCAAAATAACAAATTTTGCTATATATCTTTTATCATAATGAAAAAAATCAATAATGCAATATACCAAAAAACTACTGAGTTAGTCACTTGAAGTGGGTGAATGGTACAGTAAAAAGATTAAAAAAAAAAACAACCTGGAGGTATACTGTGTTTACAATTATGTTAAAAACAGGTACAAAAGAAAAAGGGTTATAAGTAAATTTTTATTTAAAACTTCACTATCTGTGATTATGCAAAAGTAGTAGGACCTTAAAAGTTTTTGTTTCTCAAGCCTCTCAGTAATGTGATTATATTTGCCATTGTGACTCCTAAAATCCTGCACGTAACTTGGCACAGTGGCTGGCCCTTAAATATTTTCTGAATAAATGAATATATGTTACTTCTTTTCTTAATTAAAAAATAAGAATGACGTTTAATCATCCAAGGGTTACTACTATAAGAAATTATTTAATAAATGCTGGTGGTTTGTAACAGAGAAGAACAAACAACACTTTGAACTAACATATTTCTAGCTAAAGAACATCACCTAGAGTACAGCAAAACAGGTACAACATAATATCTGATGCCTGAAGCACCTATGCATCAGACTGTCTCATTTAAAGGAGTCCACAAAACCATTCAGTAAGCTGTGTTAATTAGATACTTCACATCCTACATGCAAGATCTTAACTATCACAAAGGAGGTTACATTTTAAAGAGGTGAAGTTAAAAGGAAGAAGTTTGAGGGCATCATAGTCTTCAAATGCTACACAGTGTCAACTAGAAGAGCAATCAGGGTCAGATTTATTCTTAACTCTTAAAAATCCAAACTAGAAATAATGAGGTTATGCCTAGAGTACGAAGTACAAATATGGGAAGCCAAAGCTTAACTTCTTATAAAGAATTTTCTACCAGAGATATACAAACTAAAGTGTACGGCTTTCTGAAACAATGTGTTCTTTATCATTGAAAATGTTAGGTGTTAGACCCAGAAATATTGTGAAAAACATTAATGCATTGAGGAAGTATACTAAGTTGTCACAAAGATCCCTTCTAACTTACAGTCTGTGACTTTTTGACACTGGACAAGCAGGGTATGTATCATTTACCTCTTCTGTCATTCCAGCACGAATTAGAGTGAAAAGATATTTGAGTAATCTGACTTCATCTTCTCTATCCAGATCATCAAGTGGCATCTTCTGTCTTATGGGAGCATCAGGGTCCTACAAAAATTAATCAACTATAAATCCTTTATATACATAGATAATTTAAACATCATCGAGACATGATAAACATCTCCTGAGTTTATATACTGAAATAAACTAATTTTAGTTAGGTAACAAAGGGAATGAAAAAGTTGTAAGTGTTCCAAATACACATAATTGTCTGCTGCCCATTCAAAACACTCCACTGGTCCACAAAGCTGCATGCCTTAGTCAGGCAAGGCAGAGATATCACTAGCCCAGCCCAGAAACTCTAGAAATTCTACTCATAATTTAAGTAGACTTGAACTCTACCCTGCTGTAGCAACTACGTGGCCAAGTTAATCCTAAGCAGAATTAGGCCTAGATGGAGAATGAGCAGAGAAACTCCAGGAATCACAATGCATGCCGTGACTAGAAGGTACAGAGCTGGTTCTTCCTGAGAATATATGAGAAGAGAGCCCAGTATGGGATTAAAAATACATAAAAATAAACCCATGTCCAACAAAAGAAATTTTAAAATAGATTTCTGATAAATACCTCTATCCTCTGACAGTTATTCCTAACTACCTTTCACAAATAGAAATGTGCATTTAAACACTAGGGATAACACTGGCCTCACTTCTGCGGCAAAGAGCACACATTATCTACATGATGAACTTCAGATGAAAAGCTATTTTAATGTGACTTAAAAGGAGGAAGTAAATCTTATTCCAAATGTTACTGAGTAATATGAGTATCAGTTCAAAAAATGGAATACATAATAAATCAACTGGCTAGTTCCACAAATATTTTTGCAGATATAATCATTCAATTTTGGAAGATGGTTTCTTTCTGACAAAAGGAAATCACTTTCCATAAATTAAGGATAAATGATTTTTAGTTGTTTGTTGTGGTATAATTTTGCTACAATTCATTACAAGTACTGTCAGTAGTTACCAAATAATTTTTATCAAAATGCACTTTTGTTACAACGTAAGAGTTTCACCCATTTTTTCAGTTACTTCCTTCTCTCACTCTTCACTATAAACTTTTAGTTCACGTGCCTCCACCTATCACAAAGCTCTGTTTCGTCATTTCTACAATTATTAGACTCTCGTTTTTTCAAACCCACTGTTACTACCATTACTCATATCCTAGAATGACTTTTTTCTAACCTCAAGCTAATTCACAAAGCTTTATTTTCTCTCCCTGCTTTCTACATAGAAGAACCTTCTCAGGTCACCATCTTAGAGTTAAACCTTACTATAAGGTCAAAATTAATTTGTTTTAATGCTGGCAAATCAGGAATACTTTCTACATTCTCTTTAACAATTTACAATCCATAGGCCACAGATGGGCTCAATACATGCCATTAAATTCCAATGTAACTTAGTACTTTTTAAGAGTTAAACAGTATATGCCATCCCTCAGAAATCTAAAACAAAGATCCAAGAGAAGAAAATACTCAGTCTTTAAGAAAATCCAATATAATATTGTAAAGTAATTAGCCTTCAATTAAAATAAATAAATTTATATTAAAAAAAAAAGAAAATCATTTAACTTTGAGGGCAACTTTCATTTCACAGAACACTTACCAATTCAGTGACAAGAGGACGGACACTTCCTATATAAGAAGATAGCTGCCGCTGTTTCAAGGTATGCAGAGTATTTTCCCTGAAAATATACGTACAACTTCTTTTAAGAAGAACAATTTGTATACGTCTATTTAAAGAATCAAGTCAAGTCACAGTAAGAGTACCAACTCAGAAAAAGCATGAAAAACACTAAATACAAAAGGGCATTTTAGCTCAGATGATTAACAATGTTGAACATTTTTTCATGACATATTGACCATTTATTTACCTGCTTTTGTAAGGTATCTGTTCAGATCTTTGTCTTTTTTATTGGGTTATCTCTTTGTTACAAGTTGGAGTTCTTTATCAACTACAGGTTCTTTATGATTCTTCCAATCTGTGGCTTGCCACCAATTCATTTTCTCAATTATGCCTTTTAATAAGAAGTTTCTAATTTTGGTAAAGTCAAATCACTCTTTCCCCATTACTGCTTTCTGTGACAATCACTTATTCTCCAAGTCACAAAAATGTCCTCTTATATTTTCCTCTAAAAAGCTTTAAGTTTTAGCTTTTACAACTGGGATGATGATCCATCTTGAATTAACTACTGGGTACAGCGCAAGGGGGCCTTCCCAGGTGGTGCTAGTGGTAAAGAACCCATCTGGCAATGCAGGTTAGACCTAACAGATGCAGGTTCGATGCTTGGGTCAGGAAGATCCCCTGGAGGAGGGCACGACAACCCACTTCCATAGTCTTGCCTGGAGAATCCCATGGACAGAGAAGCCTGGCAGGCTACAGTCCACAGGGTCATACATAGTCAGACACGACTGAAGCAACTTAGTATGCACACATGGTGCAAGAGAAGTATCAAGGTTAATCTTTGTTCACACAGATACGCAGTTTTCTCTGTACAGTTTGTTCAAAGAACATTTCTTTCCATCCCGGGCTGCTTTGATGCCTTACTAAAAATCAAATGACCATGTATGTGTGGCTTTGTTTTACGGTTCTCTACTCTCTTTTATTGATTGAAAAAAAAAAAGGAGACCAACAGGTTAAAAACTTGCAGAAATCTTAACAGACATTTTAACTTAAAAATTTTTGTTTCTGGGACTTCTCTGGTGGCTCAGTGGCTAAGACTCCACACTCTCAATGCAGGGGGTGGGCCTGGGTTCAATCCCTGGTCATGGAACTAGAATCCACATGCCACACAGTTAAACAAGCATTTTTAAAATTTTTTCTGAAAATGGAAATTTCTTTCAGAAAAGTCAACAAGAATCAAGATTTAAGATTTAAAAAATATATATATTTGGTAGCATTAAGTTTTCTAGTTAAGCAGAAAAAAAATTGATTTGCAGACTTTATACACGTTACTGAATTCAAAGGCAAACTAAACGTTTCTCTTTTTTATATTATTTTTTATTGGAGCATAGTTGCTTTACAATATTGTGTGAGTGTCTGCTGTACAGCAAAGTAAATCAGCTATATGTGTACATATATCCCCTTTTTTGAGTTCCTTCCCATTTAGTGAACTTTTTTCTTTAACTCTTGAAATAAATTGTCCCTTTAACCTGGGGGTTGCTTTCTGGTTTCAAGGTTTTAACAATAAATTAGAAGCATTGCAGAATGTAGGGAAAAGGGGAAAAAAAGACACACAAAAGTAGCTAGAAACACAGTAGAATTCTCTTGATGATCAAACTATGATTATTAAGAAAATGAGTGCCTGACAACATGATCATGTCATTCTTTCATTCTCGAGGCTTCCTATCACATTTAGGATAAAGTTCCAAACCCTTATTTCGGCTGACTGTCAAAGTCCTATATTAGTTGGCTCTCTTCAATCTCATTAACTACTATTCTTTTTCTTTGTTGTGTTCACACTGGCCTTCAGTGCAAATACTTTACCTTCTTAAAGTCTCTGCAGTTCCTGCTCTTGCCCAGAGCACTTGTCACTCAAGTTTTATATGCCTGACCTCCTTTATTTCTTAAAAGCCTCTTACTCTTACTACCTGTAACCTTACTTCCCCAGAGAGGCTTTCCTTGGTCACCTCTTCTACTTAAATCCCATTATCATCCTCTATCTATCAACTCTTGATTCCTTTTTCTTTCAAAGCTATTAACACCTAACAGGATATATGTATTTGCTGTCTAACTCTTACACAATTATAAATCCCATAAAGGCAGGGCTTTTTTCTGTTTTGCTCACAGACCAAATTCAGCAAGAACTGAATAAATAGTTGCTGAAAGGTGAATAAACAAAATCAACATTAAGTAACTTCAGGAATAAACATTTAGTGACTTACCAATATACTGATTTTGCATAAAATTCAATATTATCGGAAAAATCTCCAATCTCATCTTTGGCAATGCTTTCTAACCAATCTACCACCAGCTAGGGAAGGGGGTAAAAAAAAAAGCATTAACTATCAATTTTGTTAAGGATTTTATTTGAAGTAGTACTACTCCTACAATTAAAAAAAAGTTTCTAATTCAAAAAATACCAAGTAATAACTTTTTCTACCACTAGTTTTAGTTTTTAAAGATGTATAAATATTATGGCAAAAGAAATTTTCTAAAGGAATAATACAGTTTTTAATAGGCTATTCCTGTAAATGCTAGGGCTATTATTTGAAGACCAAAAAACAAGGTGCTTACTTCCTTTTAATTATAAATTAAAAGATGAAAAAGAAAAAAAATCTAAGGAAAAAGTTTAAAATCTAAAAAACTTCATTTTTTAATGTCATTTACCTTTTCTCCACATTTCACCCCCAAAATGTAAAAACTCTAGTCATACCTGACTTTGTCGGACAAGTGAATCTCTCTGAAACAATGCTTCCACAACTGCTTTTTCACTCGCATTAAGAGCCTATTTAAAAAATTTGATGGAAAAAAAGAAAAGGTGCTCAAGAAACATTATCTCAACAGAATGGTAAAAGAGAATAACTATTTTAAGACAGCAAATCTGTATATTCACCTTTGAAAATTTTTTATAAATACATTTCAAACTGCTAGATCAATGAGCAGCTGCTCTTACTTGATATTTTAATTCTTGGTTACACTTGAAATTTTTAAGTTCTGTTTCTCCAGAGATGTTGTTTTAGAGAACAATAAAACAAACATAAAACAAAATGAAGCAATTCACAATAAAGGGCAGGATGCAGTCATGAGGCATATTAGGAAATTAACATTTAAAAATTTTTAAATCTTTTCATTCTACACTGAAGTTGATAGATGATAAAACTTAGGAATAATCCAAGGTTCTAAAGACTGACTTAGACAACTTGATATAAATATTAACAAGTTAAATCAAGCAATACAGTAAAAGGATAACACACAATGACCAAATCTATTAATTAATTCATCTTATTCATGGTTCAAGGAAGAGAGATACACATGAATCTTGCGAACACGTATGTGTGCTCAGCTGTGTCCAACTGTTTGTGACGCCATGGACAATAAACCCGCCAGGCTCCTATCCATGGGATTTTCCAGGCAAGAATACTGGAGTCGGTAGACATTCCCTTCTCCAGGAGATCTTGATAGATGCCAAAATGCCATTTGATAAAAATATCCTCGTAAATTAGAAATAAAAGAATATTTTGCCAATGTAATGGAGTATCTATTAATAGTTGAAGACTATAGCAAATATACTTAACTGTAAAGAGAGACACTCCTTTTAGAATCCAGAAGATGGAAAAAATAAGAATTGCTGAAATTACTCAAATTTACTGTTAAAGTTCTAACTAATATATAAAACCAGAAAAAGCACTAAGTAGTTAAAAATATGGAAAAAGAGTCACAGTCATCACTATTTGTAGATTAACGGGAATGCCTACCTAGAATAGCATGATAATTAACAAAAAACTATTAAAACGTGTAAGTGAGTTCAATAAATAGCCAAATGTAAGATAAATAATCTTCCAAGATGTGTATCTCACTAGCTGGGAATGAAATAAGTATTTGTAGAATAAATAAATTAAAAGATTGAAAAAATATTTTTAAATATCAAGTGAAAAAGCAAGTTAACAAACATGGTTGAAATCATTTATTATAAAATAAAAGTATCTTTTCTTTTTTGACTATTCATAGTTGCTTTAAACATAGGTTACTTTTTGTAATAAGAACACAAAAACAATTAAACCCTAAAAGAGCACCTGGTCTTTATGGTTTCAAAGGCATATTTTTACCAAGGATTCAAAGAACAGGTTAATTACTATAATTTTCAAACAAAGCACACACACGCGTGCACACATACACACACACACACAAAGATGGAAGATGTATGAACTTGTTCTGCAGAGGCGGCACAATCCTAGGCACTAGAACTAGATATGAAAAAGTCACTAAAAAAGAAAATATATTTGGGAAACTTCTAAAAAAAAGCAGCTAATAAAATTTAGTAGCATATTTAAGAATACATCATGACTCAAAGTTTATTCTGTTTGAGCATAGTTCAACATTAGAAGAACTATTAATGCAAACGATTATGCTAATAAATTAAAACAGTTATCTATAGGATTTCTCTGGTGGTCCAGTGGTTAAGAATCCACCTGTCAATGCAAGGGACACAGGTTTGATCCCTGGTCTGGGGAGATTCCACATGCCAAGGAAAACTAATCCCATGAACTTTAGAGACCATGCCCGGCAACTAGAGAAAACCCACGCAGCAACGAGACCCAGTGCAGCCAAAAATAAATTTAAAACAGGTATCTACAGAAGATAAAAAGCATTTGACTGCAACTCTTAGCTAGTTAGGAGAAAAAAAAATCTTATTCTTCACTAAAACAAAATCATTCTTATCAAAAGTCAAATACAAGAAAGGAACACCTGCTATCATTGATATACTTGTATGGGAGTTCTTAGTCCATGATATAAGGCAAGTAAGAGGAATAACAGACTATGGACTTCCTTGGTGGTACAGTGGATAGGAATCTTCCTGAGAATGCAAGGAACATGGATTTGATCCCTGGTCCAGAAAGATTCCACATGCTGTGGGGCAACTAAGCCCATGTGCCACAACTATTAAGCCTGAGCACTAGAGCTCCCATGCTGCAACCACAGAGCCTGTGTACTCCAACTACTGAAGCCCACTGGCCTACAGCCCGTGCTCCACAACAAGAGAAGCCACAGCAATGAGAAGCCCATGACTGCAACCAAGAGTAGCCCTCTTGGGGAGGGCAACTATAGGAAGCCCACGCACAGAAAGGAAGACCCAGCACAGTCAAAAAAAAATAGAAACTAAAAATAAAGAGTAAAACTTTCCTTTAAAATATAACAGAGTAGAAGGATTAAAAGAAATTCATTATTAGTAGATGATTTCTGCTAACAGGGAAAACCCAATAAAATCAAATTTAAAACTTACTGGAGCAAATGAGAGGTCCAAAAGACGGTCAAATATGAGCTTTACATGTAAATCATTAGAAAATGTAATAGGAAAGGAAAGTCATTCTCAACAGGATTAATGTAAATCCTTTATAAATGACTTTTATGAAGAGCACAAATCTATGTAATCTATAAAAGATCTAAATAATTAGAGATGCCATATTCATGAATAGGAAAATCCAACATAGTTAAGACATCAGGTCTTCCCAAATTAATATACAGATTCAATATTATTTCAATACATTTCCCAAAAGGACTTTTAAAGAAGGAAATGAAAAAGTTTATCTGGGAAAACGTGTGCAAAAATAACCCCAAATGTTTTTTAAAATGAAGAGAAGACTTACCCTACAAAATAGCAAAACTCCTGAGCTACAGTGACTCAGTTGTGTAGTACTGGTTTTCAAATAGAGCAATCAAAACAAAAAAGATCTATGTATAAATATGATAGGGCTTCCCTGGTAGCTCAGCTGGTAAAGAATCCGCCTGCAATGCAGGAGATCCCAGTTTGATTCCTGGGTTGGGAAGATCCACTAGAGAAGGGATAGGCTACCCACTCCAGTATTCTTGGGCTTCCCTGGTGGCTCAGCTGGTAAAGAATCCACCTGCAACGCAGGAGATCTGGGTTTGATCCGGGAATGGGAAGATCCTCTGGAGAAGGCAACAGCTACCTACTCCAGTATTCTAGCCTGGAGAATTCCATGGACTGTATAGACCATGGGGTCACACAGAGTCAGACACGACTGAGCAACTTTCACTTTCATAAACATGATAAAGGGTGTCAGGATAAATGGATATCTGTTGGGAAAAAGTTAAATCTCTTGCTCTCTTCACAAACAATCTGGATGAATTAACTTCTTGTATAGGGAAAAAAACTTCATGTAGAAGAAAACATTGAGAATAATTTTCACATGGGTAAGGCCAGCCTTCCTTAATAAGATACAGTGAATGATAAAGGAAAGCAGGACGGATGTTGATCAGTTAAAGATGGAAATGCCTGCTTGAGAAAGACCCCTGAAACAAAGCTGAAAGACAAGTGACAGAAAGACTATCTTTACCATGTTGAGGAAAGGAAAAGGAAGTAATGAACAGACAAGTGAGCAAAGAATAGAATTCATACAATATAAATACTTCAGAATGAAAACACTCCATCTTACTAATGATTAATGATATGCATATTAAAATGAGGTACTTCCCCTCCAACTGGCAAAATCAAATGATTGATAGCAGAGCAAACATTTTCACATACTATGACAGTGTGAACTAGTACATTTCATTAGGAAGGCAACACGACAATCTCTCAAACTTTGTCCCAATGATTTCACTTCCAGAAATATAGGAAATCCTCAAATATGTGGGTAAGTGCGAATGTTCATTGCATTGATTACTATAAGAAAAATTCTGGGAACAATTTAAGTATGTCCAGCAGAATGTCTGAAAAAAATTATGGTACATTTATACTTGACATGAAAAAAACTAAACTGACATGAAAAAAACTAAAAAATATTGATGAATAATAAAAACTCTCAGTGGACTTTCCTGGGGGATGAGCATTCGCCTGCCAATGCAGGGGACACAGGTTAAATGCAGGAAGATTCGCATGCCACAGACAAACTAAGACCCTGGGCTGACCCTACTGAGCCCGCTGACTACAACTACTGAAGCCCATGCACTCAGAACCTGCACTTCTCAACAAGAAAAGTGACCACAGTGAGAAGCCTGCTCACCAAACTAGAGGGAGCCCACACAAAGCAATGAAGACCCAGTGCAGCCAAAAATATAATGAATTTTTTTAGTTTAAATTAAAAAAATAAAAACTCTCAGTATAATGTATAAATGAGAACATACTATATGGTAAAAAAGAAAAAAAAACAGAGAGAGAATACCCCCTTTCCCCCGTCCAAACCATCCCTGCCAAACGAAAGCCAGGAAGACTCGACAAGTTACTGACATAATTCCTAAGAAAAATGATGAAAGTTTTGGCTTAAGTGGTGGCAACAGAAACAAGATGAGAGATTAGAATTGCAACAGAAGAGACAGAGTCAGCAAAGTCTGAAACACGACGTGCAGTTGTTTCTGAGATGAGGCAGAGACTAGTCTAGACCCTGGCTACTCAAAGTGCAGTTTACAGACCAACTACACCAGCACCACTGGGAGCTTGTTAAAAATGCAGACTCGTAGGCCCATCCCAGACCTACCTAATCAGAATCTGCATGTTAACAAGATCCCCAGGTGACATGTGCACAGCAAAGTTTGAGAAGTGCTGGCTTAGGGAATGTTCACTGGTCATGGTGCTATCCACTGAAAAACAAGAGTGGGTTTGACTTTTGACAAGTTGGAGTTATGGTACTTGAAAATTATTTTGCTTTAAAAGAAAAAAAGAAATACATTTGACCCAGGAACAATGCAAGGGTTAGTCAGGGTTATTGATCCTCCTTGTACTCGAAAATCCAAAAATAATTTTACAGTTGGTTCGCTATACTGCTGGTTTCCTCTGTATTGGAGGTTCTGCACCTGAGAATTCAACCAACTGCAGATTGCGTAATACTGTAGTATGCATTTAGTGGGGGAAAAAAAACAATCTGCATACTAAGTGGACCCATGTTGTTCAAGAGTTAACTGTAGAAGGTGCTGACTTCTGAAGGGGGGCAAAGTGGCTAGGTTCCCACAGGACTGCTGGGAGGTGAAGAAAACTATGAGAAGACGATTTACAGAATAAGACAGAGTCGGGTGACTCATTCCCTTCAGGCTCTATCTTCTCTCTGCTTGGAGTCTCTAGGAGAGGACAAAATACATTCAGCACTGCAAACAAGTCTGCACAATTTAACAACTTGACTAACACCTGGTGTGCTGCAGTCCACGGGGTTGCAAAGAGTCAGACACGACTTGGCGACTGAACAACAACTAATGCCTTTAGTAGGACTGCAACACCCCACCCAAATTGCACTAAAAAAAAGCTTCTGCTAAATGGCCTAAGGGACAGCTCCTTCAAATTTCCTAGACATTCAATGTTTCAAGTCAAGTGAGACACACCCTTCACTGTCTTAGAGGGTCCTTGGTCTGAAGGAAGGCATTTTTAGAACACTGTGATTGCTCTTCCCAAGGTTTAACTAAATATTTCGAAATGACATTCTCAACTTGATCTTAAAAAAACACCCATAAAACTTCTGTGTATATATATGTATAGATGCAAAGAAAATGTCTGGTAGGATACATACTAAATTGTTAGACTGAACAGTACGAAGGATAAAACAGAACTTACACCTTTCACTCTACAGTGCACATCAGTTTTGCTTACTGTATCTTTTATTTACTTGTAAAATTTTAAAAATGGAGAAACTCTAGATGGAGGGTCAAAAATCAAATTCTACTATAAAAACCATTTAAATTTTTAAGCATTTATAAAGGAAAAAACAATATAAAACTTACAGTAACTGCAAACATACTTTCATCTTCTAATGCAGACTGTATTCGGTCTCTGGGGAAAAACAACACAAAATGAAAAAGCCTTATTTCACAAGAGTAAATGAAATCACCATTAAGCTAATACACGCACAAACCTGCATTCCATCTGGGGTAACTTAGCCAACATGCTTTAAAAACAAGAATCAAGTAGTAAATGCCTTCTGACTCTAATATTGACAAAAACAGTATTTACTAAAAATAAACACAATACAAAGTCTTTGATGCCCACCTACTAATGCATAAACTTAACTTTTCAATGTAACGTTTTCACATGGCCAAAATGAAAAAATACAATTTTCTCTTGAGGTATTCTCACTGGGATGAGAAAGCAACAGAATGAGGGCCTAAACCAAGGAGCATCTAAGAAAAATTTGGTTACCTTCTCTCAGACTTCTACATTATATAAAGTGTGTCTGCCACTTTTTTCCTTAATCTATCTTCTTCTAAATATTGCTGTGTTTTTAACACTTTCCTTAAATCTTTACAAATATCCAATTCGTGGTAGTTACCAACTTTAAGATTTAATATTCCCCTCTTTCCTCCTAACTCACCTCTGACAACTAAAGGCATTAGACATGATAAGCATCATAAAATGGCAGAACCTATTTCCAAACACACCTCATTCTAACTTCTAAGGTAATCGCCAGTTTATTTCTGAGTCCTACACAACTTTACCTATACAAAGAAGCCAGCAGCCTCCATGTGACCATCTCCTGTTGAAGAAGCCAGAGCATACTGGCTGTTTTTGAAAACTTCTGAAGTCCAGGTGTTGCTCGGCTCACTATTTTATTCAATATATTTACCTGAATTAAAGACACAAATGTAAAAAGGTTTTCTGTAATTCTGAGTCACAATTTTGTATTCTTCAAGTACATAGTGCCAAAAGTACAAATTTACATTACAAATTTTTCCTGTCTATTGCCTTTTTAAATTAAATGTAATATAACATTCCCACTACAAAGGGCCTTACTTTGAAGTAAGGTGTGTCTAGGTGAGTGTGTATGTAAAAGTTTAACATACTCTAGATTTCAGATTCAACAGTAACAGTCATGAGTACACTTTTCTCCCTGTAGATCAACCCAGAAGATGGCTAAATCTAACCTATGCTTAGGTTAGATATAATCATATATCATGAACCAACAGAGCAGAATGAACATTAAAAATAAGATACTTTCGAATTATCTGAAAAATTTATACCATATAAAAAAAATTAAGAAAAATTCTCCTACTGGTACAAAGACTTTTATACCAGTCTTTTCCTAAGACTCCTTTTCCTATTTGGAACCAGTCTGTTGTTCCATGTCCAGTTCTAAATGTTGCTTCCTGACCTGCATACAGATTTCTCAAGAGGTAGGTCAGGTGATCTGGTATTCCCATCTCTTGAAGACTTTTCCACAGTTTGTTGTGATCTGCACAGTCAAAGGCTTTGGCATAGTCAATAAAGCAGTTTTTCTGGAACTCTCTTGCTTTTTCGATGATTCAACAGATGTTGGCAATTTGATCTCTGGTTCCTCTGCCTTTTCTAAAACCAGCTTGAACATCTGGAAGTTCACAGTTCACGTACTACTGAAGCCTGGCTTGGAGAATTTTGAGCATTACTTTACTAGTGTGTGAGATGAGTGTAATTGTGTGGTAGTTTGAACATTCTTTGGCATTGCCTTTCTTTGGGATTGGAATGAACACTGACCTTTTCCAGTCCTGTGGCCACTGCTGAGTTTTCCAAATTTGCTGGCATATTGAGTGCAGCACTTCCACAGCATCATCTTTCAGGATTTGATATCGCTCAAGTGGAATTCCATCACCTCCACTAGCTTTGTTTGTAGTGATGTTTCCTAAGGCCCACTTGACTTCACATTCCAGAATGTCTGGCTCTAGGTGAGTGATCACATCTTTGTGATTATCTGGGTCATGAAGATCTTTTTTGTATAGTTCTTTGGTGTATTCTTGCCACCTCTTCTTAATATCTTGTTTCTGTTAGGTCCATACCATTTCTGTCCATTATTGTGCTCATCTTTGCATGAAATGTTCCTTTGGTATCTATTATTTTCTTGAAGAGATCTCTAGTCTTTCCCATTCTATTGTTTTCCTCTATTTCTTTGCACTGATTGCTGAGAAAGGCTTTCTTATCTCTCCTTGCTATTCTTTGGAACCCATTCAGATGCTTATATCTTTCCTTTTCTCCTTTGCTTTTGGCTTCTCTTCTCATAGCTATTTGTAAGGCCTCCTCAGATAGCCATTTTGCTCTTTTGCATTTCTTTTTCTTGGGGATGGTCTTGATCCCTGTCTCCTATACAATGTCACGAACCTCTGTCCATAGTTCATCAGGCACTCTATCAGATCTAGCCCCTTAAATCTATTTCTCACTTCCACTGTATAATCATAAGGGGTTTGATTCAAGTCATATGTGAATGGTCTAGTGGTTTTCCCTACTTTCGTCAATTTAAGTCTGAATTTGGCAATGAGTTCATGATCTGAGCCACAGTCAGCTCTCAGTCTTGTTTTTGCTGACTGTATACAGCTTCTCCATCTTTGGCTGCAAAGAATATAATCAATCTGATTTTGGTGTTGACCATTTGGTGATGTCCATGTGTAGAGTCTTCTCTTGTGTTGTTGGAAGAGGGTGTTTGCTATGACCAGTGCGTTCTCTTGGCGAAACTCATTAGCCTTTGCCCTGCTTCATTCTGTACTCCGAGATCAAATTTGCCTGTTACTCCAGGTGTTTCTTGATTTAAATGCTCTAAAAAGGTTGGCTATCACTATTATTTCAATTATTCTTGAAGCTGTTTTCCTTTTCTTTAAAACAGACAACTTTCTGAGCAGTTTCAGATTCACAGCAAAACTGAATAAAGTACAGCGAGTTCTCATTACTTTCTGCCCCATATATACACACTCTTTCCCCCCACTATCAGTATCCAGTACCTGAGTGGTACATCTGTTACAATCAATGAAACTACACTGACATGTCATTACTACCCAATGTCCGTAATTTACAGAAGGGTTCACTCTTGGTGCTGTACATTCTATGGGTTTTGACAAATGTATAGCGATGTACCCATCATATAATATCATTATAATCTGCTCAGTCTCGTACAACTCTTTGCAACCCAGTGGACTGTAGCCCACCAGGCTCCTTCATCCCTGGAATTTTCCAGGCAAGAATACTGGAATGGGTTACCATCTCCCACAAATCCTACTTCTACTTCTTAAATATCACTCCCCTAAAACTCTACTGTGCTTCACTTTCTATCCTTATCTCTCCTTGAACACTGGCAACTGCTGATCTTTTTATTCTCTTTAAGTTTTCCCTTTTCCAACGTATCATACAGTTGGAATCATGCCATATGTACCTTTGCATATCAGCTTCTTTCACTTAGTGATATACATTCAGGGTCCATCCTCAACTCTTCATGGCTTGATAGTTCATTACTTTTAAGGGCTGTGTAATATTCCACAGACTGGATGAACCACAGTTGACTTACCCATTCTCTTACTAAAGGACATCTTGATTGGTTCCAAATTCAGGTTACTATGAATAAAGCTGCTATAAACATCTATGCATAAGCTTTTATGTGGACATAAATTTTTTTAATCTTTGGGGTAAATATCAAAGAGTATGAATGTTGGATTATATGGCAAGAGTATGTTTACTTTTCTAAGAAACTGAGAGATTATGGTCCAAAGTGCTATCATTTTGCATCCCTAAAAATAATAAATGAGAATTCATGTTACACATCTTTGTCAGCATTTGGTTTTGTTAGTGTTTCAGATTTTGGTTATTCTAACAGGTGTATAGTAGCATCTTGTTTTAATTTGCAACTCCCTAATGACACATGATATATTTAAAAAAATTTTTTTCAATCTTCACTTTATATTGGAGTAGAGTTGATATACAATGTTGTGTTGATATTTAATATCTTTTCATATACTTATTTGCCATCTGCAGATCTTCTTTGATGAGGTGTCTGTTTATATGTTTTGTCCATTTTTTAATTGGTTGTTCATTTTCTTATGGTTGAGTTTTAAGTTCTTGGTATACTTTGGGTTTTCCTTTGTCAAAGTTGCAAAATCCTTAAAAGAAATACTATAAGATTCTCAATGTGTAAAAAGTAGATCTGCTCTGGCTGACTTTCTATCTATCTCTAAGACATCCTCCTTAAATACAGGAAGGAAATTCACAAGCTAAGTTCAGAAAAAACTTGATTACTGAAGTCTGACCAACAATGAAGTGAAACAACTTACCTGACTACTACAAATGTTCTCATACTCTTCTACAAGGTCAAAAACAGTAGTTGAAGAGTGTTTCAAGAAAGATTGCAGGAAATCAGAAAACATACTCATGGATGCTAGAATACAATAAACAGAAGAGGAACAGACAAATTAAGTGACATATTTCCAAGTCATTCTGTTTGTTTGAAAACTTAAAATATAGCTCTAAATCTTTCTTGAAACTGTGTTTTTAAAAATACATAATTGTGGTAAAATACACATAACTAAATTTATAATTTTAACCATTTTTAAGTGTTCAGTGGCAGAAAGTACATTCACAGAGCTGTGCCACAATAACCACCATCCGACCACAGAACTCTTTGCTTTTTGCAAACCTAAAACCCCAGAGAGCCAAGGCAATTCTGAGAAAGAACAAAGCTGGAGGCATCACACTTCCTGATATCACATTATACAACAAAGGCTAGTATTCAAAACAGTACTGGCATAAACACAGACACAGAAATCAATGGAACAGAATAAAGAATCCAGAAATAAACTCCTACATATATAGTCAAGAAATATTTGACAAGGGAGCCATGAATACTGAATGGAGAAAGAATAGTTTCTTTAAATAAACAGTGCCAAGGAAACTGGAAAATCCCATGCAGAAAACCAAAACTGGATCCCTATCTCACAACTCATAAAACTGAACTTGAAATGGATTAAAGACTTAAATGATGACTTTCCTGGTGGTCAAGTGGTTAAAAATCTGCCTGCCAATGGAGGGGACAGGGATTCAATCCCTGGTCCGGGAAAAATCCACGCCTCGGGACAACTAAGGCTGTGCATCACAGCTACTGAGTCTGCACTCTGGAGCCCGTGTGCTGCAACGATTGAACCCTTGAGCCCTAGAGCCCATGCTCTGCAACAAGCAAAGCCATTGAAATGAGAAGCCCACGCATCGGAACTCGAGTGTAGCCCCAGCTTCCCACAAGTAGAGAAAGCCCATGAGCAGCAATGAAGACCAAGCACAGCCAACACTTGGAGAGAAAAAAAAAATTATATGAAACTTAAAACTGTACAACGCTTAGAAAAAAACATAGGGAAAAGCTTCCTGACACCTGTCTTGAGAATAATTTTTGGATATGACACCAAAAGCACAAGCAACAAAAAAAAGCAAAAGATCAACAAGTGGGACTATATCAACTAAAAAGCTCTGCACAGCAAAAGATACAGTCAACAAAATGAACTGGCAACCTACGGAATGAGAGAAAATATCTGCAAATCATGTATCTGATAAAAAGTTAATCTTCAAAATATATGAAGAATTCATAAAAAATCAATACGATTTAAAAATGGGCAGAGGAACTGAACAGACATTTCTCCAAAGATGACATACAAATAGCTACCACATACATGAAAAGATGCTCAACAACACTAATCAGCAGGGAAATACAAATCAAAACCACACGGAGATATCACCACACATGTGTAAGAACAAGTATCACCAATCAATAAGACTAGAAATGGCAAGTGTTGGTGAAGATGCAGAGAAAAGGGAACATTTGTGCACTACTGGTGAGAACGTAAATTAGTTTAGCCACTATGGCAAACAGTATGAAGGTTTCTTAAAAAATTAAAAATAGAACTACCAAATGATCTAGCAATACCACTTCTGGGTATATATTCAAAGGGAATGAAAACAGGCTAACAAAAAGGTATCTATAGGAACTTCCCTATAAATACAGTGGTACAGTGGATGGGAATCTGTCTGCCAATGAAGGAGACACAGGTTGATCCCTTGTCTGGGAAGATTCCACATGCCGTGGAGCAACTAAATCCGTGGACCACAACTACTGAAGCCAATGTACCTACAGCCTGTGCTCCACAACAAGAGAAGCGTTGCAACGAGAAGCCCGTGCACTGCAATGAACAGTAGTCCCAACTCCCTTGCCCCAACTACAGAAAGCCTGCACACAGCAATGAAGACGCAGTGCAACCAAAAATAATAAATAAAAAGAAAAGGCAGCTGTACTCTCATTTTCAATGTGGTCACCACAGCCAAGATAGGGAAACAACCCAAGTATCCATCACCAGATAAATAGATAGAAAAGCGGGCTGTATGTGTATACACACTCATACACACATACGTGTGTGTGTGTGTGTGTGTGTGTGTGTGTGTGTGTGTGTGTGTGTGTGTGTGTGTGTGTGTGTGGTCACCACAGCCAAGATAGGGAAACAACCCAAGTATCCATCACCAGATAAATAGATAGAAAAGCGGGCTGTATGTGTATACACACTCATACACACGTGTGTGTGTGTGTGTGTGTGTGTGTGTGTGTGTGTGTGTGTGTGTGTGTGGTCACCACAGCCAAGATAGGGAAACAACCCAAGTATCCATCACCAGATAAACAGATAGAAAAGCGGGCTGTATGTGTATACACACTCATACACACGTGTGTGTGTGTGTGTGTGTGTGTGTGTGTGTGTGTGTGTGTGTGTGTGTGTGTGTGTGTGTGTGTGTGTGTGTGTGTGTGTGTGTGTGTGTGTGTGTGTGTGTGTGTGTGTGTGTGTGTGTGTGTGTGTGTGTGTGTGTGTGTGTGTGTGTGTGTGTGTGTGTGTGTGTGTGTGTGTGTGTGTGTGTGTGTGTGTGTGTGTGTGTGTGTGTGTGTGTGTAGGCCTGCCCTGGTGACTCAGAGGTAAAGAATCTGCCTGCTCATGCAGGAGACGTGGATTCGATCCCTGGGTCAGGAAAATCCCCTGGAGAAAGAAATGACAACCCATTCCAGTACTCTTGCCTGGGAAATTGCACAGAGCAGCTGGGCGGGCTATAGTCTATGAGGTCACAAAGAGTTGGGCATGACTTAGCGACTAAACAACAACATATTAATACATACATAAACACATACACACACAAAACCAGAATATTTTTCAGTCATGAGAAAGTGATGTTATTTGCAACAGGATAGACCCTGGATAAACCCTGAAGGCATTAAGTAAAATAAATCTAACAGCTAACAGAGAGATAAATACTGTACTGTATCACTCATGAGGAATCTAAAAAAGCCAAAATCAAAGAACCAGAGCCTGGAACGGTGGTTTCCAGGGTCTGGAGGATAAAGGAATTGTGAGATGTTGGTTCAAGTGTACAAATTTGCAGTGGGCAGATGAATAAATTCTGAAAATCCAATGCACACAGCATTGTTATAGTCAATAAATCTTCACTACATAGTTCAAAGTTGCTAAGAGATGAGATCTTAAATGTTCTTATCACAGAAATGATAATTATATAATGTGAAAGTATCATGGAGGCGTTAGCTAACACTAATAATCATACTACAATATGCAAGTATATCAAAGCAATATGTCATACACCTTAAACTTACAGAATGTCAATTTCAAAAAAAGAAAGAAAACAAAAAACCCTAACACTGTAACTCTCCATTCTCCCTTGTCCCTAGACCTTTGCAATCATTATTCCACTTTCTATGTCTATGAGTTCGACTACTCTAGGTGTCTCATGTAAGTGAAATTTGGTCCCTATGCTACTGGCTTATTTCATCAGGCATGAAGTCCTCAAAGTTCATTCATGTTGTAGCATGTGTCTGAATTATATCCCACTAAAAAGTATTTATCATATTTTATCCTTTATCCATCAATGGGATTTGGGTTCCTTCTATCTTTTGTTCACAGGGCTATGAACGAGGAAATACAAATCCCTTTAAAATCTGGTTTTCACTTCTTTTGGAATATACCCAGAGGTCGTGTCCAACTCTTTGTGACCCCATGGACTACACAGTCCATGGAATTCTCCAGGCCAGAACACTGGAGTGGGGAGCCTTTCCCTTCTCCAGGGGATCTTCCCAACCTAGGGATCGAACCCAGGTCTCCTGTATTGAGAGACCGGATTCTTTACCAGCTGAGCCCCAAGGGAAACCCATACCCAGAGGTAGAACTGCTAAGTCATAAGGTAATTCTATGTTTAATTTTTTGAGGAACGACCATATTGTTTGCCACAGTACTGCACCATTTCACATTCCCACCACCAACATACAAGAGTTCCAATTTTCCCATATCCTTGCCAACATTTACCATTTCCTGTTTATTTGGGTTTTTGTTCCTTTGTTTTTGAGAGTAGCCATCTTAATGGGTGTGAGGTGCTGTCTCATTGTAGTTTTGATCTGCATTTCCTTAATGATTACTACATCCATCCAGTGCTCAGTTGTGTCCAACTCTTTGTGATTCCCTAGACTACAGCCCACCAGGCTCCTCTGTCCATGGGATTTCCCAGGTAAGAATACTGGAGTGGGTTGCCATTTCCTTCTTCAGGGCACCTTCCCGACTCAGAGGCTGAAACTCCATCTCATGCACTGCACTCTTTACCACTTGAGCTATACTGAGCAAATTTTCATGTGCATAATAGCTACTTCTGTATCTTCTTTGGAGAAATATCTATACAAGTTATCTGTCCACTTTTTAGTTGGATTGTCTTCTGCTACTGTTGAGTTGTAGTTCTTTTTATATACTGAATATTAATTTTTCGACTTGCAAATATATTCTGACATCCTGTGGCCTTTTCACTCTATTGATGGTATTTTCTGACCCATATTTTGATGTAGTCCAACTTATCTATTTAGTCTTCTGCCACCTATACGTCTTTTAGGATTCCAAAGATATATTAGTTATTAGTCTGTCAACAATTACTACAAAAACATGAGCCAAATTTTAAAACACCTGAATTATATTTTAAGTACACCATAACAAAGTAATTGGGAAAGTTATAGCATATCCTAAAATGACATGCTTTATTCAGGGAAAATATATACACCCTACCATAATATTGTATATCTAAGGCCTCAGCCATGGTTCATACTAACCATGAAATTCTTATATTTTATATATTAAGTACAAAGCATTTTTGAATTACTCAATATTTGAATGCTTATCACTGGCATATACTACAAAGAAGTAGTAGTCACTACATTGTTAAGAGAAGGGTGCTGAAATCAAACTACTCAGTTTTAAATCCTGGTGCCATCACTTCTTAGCCAGGTAAGCTCAAACAGGTTATTTAATACATCTGAGCAGCTGTTTCCTTTCCAAATGAAAGAGTTATTGTATTTATTTAATGGACCATGAAATGCGTTAATGTGCATACTGCTGCTACTGCTAAGTCACTTCAGTCGTGTCCGACTCTGTGCGACCCCATAGACGGCAGCCCACCAGGCTCCCCCGTCTCTGGGATTCTCCAGGCAAGAACACTGGAGCGGGTTGCCATTTCCTTCTCCAATGATGAAAGTGAAAAGTGAAAGCAAAGCCGCTCAGTCATGTCCAACTCGCAGCGACCCCAGGGACTGCAGCACCAGGCTCCTCCATCCACGGCATTTTCCAGGCAAAAGTACTGGAGTGGGGTGCCACTGCCTTCTCCGATCGTGCATACAGTGGTAAGCATACTGACTAGCACTCATATATGTTAGTCTATAATGATAAATTAACGAAGAATCTATGTCATAATGTGCAGGTATAAACACACTAAAAGCAAATGCTTTTTTCCAAAAGGGAATGGTAATAACCAGCCTAAAGTCAGAATGGTCACAATACTATTTGAAGAAACAGCATTAGCATTCAGGCCAAAACAAAACATGTCAACAATGTCAGATAAAAATTAAACAAAAAGAGAAGCTCTCTCAACAGCACAAGTTTGGAAAGAATATAAGCATTAGCAACTAGTCTAATAACCTAACAGGGAGCTATTTACACTGAAAAGATTAAATGGCAGGATGCTGCTCCAACTGAGAACTAAGGTGAGGTTCTCAACCTTCTAGAGTTACTACTGGGTTGGCCAAAAATTTCACTGAAAAACCCAAACAAATTTGGCTAACCCATTATCAAGTGGCACAGCCATTACTATAACTAATAAGCATAACAAAAAATATTTTTAAATATTCAGGAATAGGAGATGATTTCCTTGATGTTAGTAAAATGACAAACTACTGTGTTATAAACAAAGACCAAAGCTATTTTACCAGCTTCTCCAGGATCATCCTCTCGTAACATTACAGCACTGAGGGTAACGTCCTCTGTTACACTGTGGGGCTCTGCGTTTGTGAACAGCCCTGCACGCTGTGATGAGAAAGCAGTGGCCCAGTTACTGTCATCCAGGTTAGTCACCTAAAAGATAAAGGAGATACAGAAGAGTAATGTAGTTATTGGCACTGAGTGAATAAAGACTTTAATACTATTAACATTTTTTTTAAAAAAAGTATGTGTTTTTCACTTTTAAAAGATAACTACATGATTCTTTTGTTAAGGATATTATGGCTGTGTTTTCTTCTTTGCACTACTCCATTCTTTTATGCTCTAGTGAAAGTGTTAGTCACTCAGTTGTGTCCAACTCTTCATGACTCCATAGACTGTAGCCCACCAGGCTCCTCTGTTCATGAATTTTACTCTCTAGGACTACTTTAAATCAATTTTTTAATTTTGGGAAATATTATGGGATGAATGACTCAGTTTCTTAAACAAATAAATGGTAATGAAAAAAAAGGATGATTTAGAAACCTAACAGATTTAAGTACTTGAGACATACCAAGCAAATGCAATGTGTTAAAAAATCCAGGCATGAGCAACAATAAAAATGTACCTTTAAATTAGTCTCCCCAAGGGAAAATGCTAAAGATGGGTGCTGGGACCCTATATATTAATGAGATAGTAACTATGGGCTGAGGAGAGTTTAGCTTCAGCTACCACAAGACTGATTTCCTTCTGGGTACTCATCATCATTAGCACCCAGATCAAACTGAAAATCTTACACAGTAGTGATATTCTGCATTCATAAAAATGTTTTGTAGGTAGACACATGGTGTACTTAAACTCAACCAAGGTAACAAATAACTGTACTTCCTTCAACCACCTCTCATAACTGATACTAAAATTGGCAAAACAAAATCAAGAAAACATTTTTTACTACAAAGTAACTTCCAAACATTCTGTGATAATCAATACATATTTACTCTATTCTGGCCTTTCAGTTCAGTTCAGTTCAGTCACGCAATCATGTCCGACTCTTTGCGACCCCATGAATCGCAGCACGCCAGGCCTCCCTGTCCATCACCAACTTCTGGAGTTCACTCAAACTCATGTCCATCGAGTGGGTAATGCCATCCAGCCATCTCATCCTCTGTCATCCCCTTCTCCTCCTGCCCCCAATCCCTCCCAGTATCAGTCTTTTCCAATGAGTCAACTCTTCGCATGAGGTGGCCTGGCCTTTAGAAGAGTAATAATTTTACTATTAAACTTGCAGTTCTGAAGCACTAAATTATAAAAGTCATCATCTTATGTTGAAACCTAGAAGCAGTCAATTCACTCATGTTTTTAAGTAGAATAAGAATAAACGTTGCCAAAATAAACCAGCTTCATAACCAGAATAAAACTGTTCAATGACTAAATCACTGTTAAGATACTAACACTCTAAAATATTTCAAAGATTGATTTAACCTTCTAAGACAAGGAGAGGTTTAATATGCAAAACCATTCCTTTGAAAACACATAATTTAGACAATTTCTGGTGTGTGTAAAACTCTGTTTTTTCAATAACCACAGAGCCATTTCTGGTGTGTGTAAAACTCTCTCTGTTTTTTCAATAACCACAGAGCCAAATAAAGAGCCCTTTTCAACTTGTTCTTGGAACTAAATGAGCCATAACACTCTACTAGTCTAACAAAACTCTTCCGTTTTCATCGTCTCAGTTAGGCACAATTCTTTCTTTCTCTATAGGGTATTTTAAGCACCCAGGTCAGGTCATTCTGCATCACAATATGACATTTCTTTTGTTATTTTAAATACTGTATCATAATGACTCCTGAAGAGTGTCTCACTTACTTTTCCTCAAATTTTCTCTTTTCTCTCCTTTAATGCTTTGTTTTTCTTCCTTATACCAGTCTTCATTGCTTACTCTTGGCCTCCTCTTCTATGCTTCAAAACAGGGTTCAGTTTTTACAGCCACTAGCAACCAATCAGAATTTATTTATTCTGATCAGTAAACTGTCAGATTAATACATTTTATCTGCATCTAACTGCTGCTGGTGTCACAGTTTCCACCTATGATGTGAGATGCTTATGGGTCTCAGTTTTCTGGAAGTCTAACCAAAAAATGATTTCAACCTACATAACTGAGTTACTTTAATTATGAATAAGACTTCAATTCTCATTAAAAATTTTTTAGCTAAATATCATGCCATACTTAAAAAAAGGGAGAAAATTTCAGCCCCATTTTTCTACATACCATAGACAGATTTCCCAAGAACCCTGAAGACTGTGTAAGCCGGGGAGACCTCCCTCCAGTTCCAAGAATGCAGGATACATCTGGTTGCCTCAGTAAGCTCCGGCTTGGTGGAGTAACTACAAGCAAGAAGTTAGTAAAAAGAATTTGAAGTGCATGAGCATTGATCATGAAAATGAAACAAGCAAATAAAAACAAACAATTTTCACTTTTCAATTATTTAGATTCTAACCAAATATACTTTCAATATTAACATTTCTATAATATGAAGATTTAACTTATTTTTCTAAATACGAACTTTTGGTACTACTGAGCCCACCAAAAAAATTTTACTGCAAACAGAAATGCTGTCATTATAACGTAACTGAACATTAAAAAAAAAAAAAGACACTCATGAGTTCATGAATTTATCAAATTCTAATTTTATAAAGCATACTATAGTATAAAGGACATGGACTCTGAAGTAAGCAGATTATGATTTGAATTTTGGTTCCATTACTTACATTTTATATGCATTAATCATCTTCTCTAGTTCTCATGTTCAGATTTGGCAAAATAGAGACAATATCTACTTCACAGCTATTATGCAATTATGTAAAGCCTTACACATGGTAAGAGTTCAACAAATAGTAAGTGCAATCCCTATTATTTGCTCTTAATTAAAAATAACATAAAATATAATATATATTACAGTATTAGCTGCTATTACTATTATCATTATTAAATGCTTTAAAAGCAAAAAAATCTTACAAGGTCGTCGAAATGAGCTCGGAGTTCGGGGCATAACCTGGTTTCTTGGAGTGGTATTAGAAAAAATTTCATCTTGGGCTGCGCGAACTACAGGAAATGTTAAAGAAAGTTTTTCGTATAGAAAAAAACATCACTAAAGTTAGAATGAACCATATTTCAGTTCAGTTCAGTTCAGTCGCTCAGTCGTGTCCGACTCTTTGCGACCTCATGAATCGCAGCATGCCAGGCCTCCCAGTCCATCACCAACTCCCAGAGTTTATCTAAACTCATGTCCATAGAGCTGGTGATGCCATCCAGCCATCTCATCCTCTGTCATCCCCTTCTCCTCCTGCCCCAAATCCCTCCCAGCATGAACCATATTTATACTATACAAAATATGGGAATATGTTTTTCAAGGACAAGGTATTTTATAGCTACCATATTTTCTATGCAAACAGTAAATAATTCCTTTTCCCCTTTAAATTCTAGTTATCAGTTACTACAGTCTTGAACTAAGTGCTCAAGTCTTAGGTTACCATACACTGAACTAAGAGTTCTTAGAACTCAAATAATAAAGAAAATCTAATCTCAGCAAAAGCTAACCACATGATAGTTAGCAGTAAAATGGAACATCCTTATTTTCAAGGAAATATGAATCTCACTGAATTTCAGCATCATATTTACCAAATACATCTGGAGAATTAAAAAAAATTAATTTCCACAGTATTTTATTGCAGCTAGTGTTTAATATCACTATGAAGTCTATAATGCTAATTCCAAACATGTTACAATTTTTATAATGATGCTTAAAATGCAAAGGATACTTAAAGCTCTTTTTTGGGCACTCTGTTTGCGTGCAGTCCGAGTCACCTCTGCCTCCCGGATCACAGGAGATGACATCTCTCCAAAGCCACTCCTAAAATGGCAATAATCAAATTCACATGAATGAAATGAGAAAGGAGCATTTGCAAAAAACTTCTATCATTATCACTGAAGCAAAGGATCCTAAGTCAATCAAGGCATAGATTATCACAACTGCCAAGTCTTGTTTTTTTGTTGCTAATACTTCTCTGATTCCAAATCCAGCTTATCTCTCAAAGTCCTGCTCAAATTTTACCCGCATAAAGTCTTCTCTGACTTACTTGTTAATTTTTTCCTCCTCTGGAATTATTTTAACACTTGGAATCTAAATCTATATTCTAACACTGCTTTAAATAATTGCTTCGTGAAGATAAACCTGTCTTCGTTGGATTGAGGAGGTTCCTAAAGTCGCAGGAACTCTTAAAAGGATGTCTGTAGTCTCCAAAGTACTTCAAACCATGGATACTTCTAAGCTGGTGACTTGGGAAACTAAATAAAAAATAAATCTAATAAATTGGAAAGAAATGATCCTTCAAGCTTTTCTTCCCAGAGTACACTAAGGGTGTCGCCTGTCTCAGCACTATTATAGTCACAGACATTCTCAGCCCAAAGTCTAGAAAATAAATTGTGTGTATTATGAGACCTGTATCTTAAGAATCTAATGTGCATTTCCTCCACTTGAAATCTTCAGATAGATATCTCTGGCCTACAGAATCAAGTCCAAATTTCCTACCATGGCTCTTATAATCTGACCCCAGCTTACCAGTTCAGCCACAAACATCACTTTCATACAAACACACACTGCATGTGACCATTAAGCTACACTTTCATATCCTTACACCTTTATACCTTTGTAGGCATTCTTTTCAGAGGCCCACATTCACCTCTTTGGTCTATCTGGTGAATACTTACTAATCAAACAGCCCCCTAGAATCTAGAAACACCAGGTTGGCAACTTGGTTCTTAGCTTCCTTTGTTAGCTTCCTAACTGATCAAGTTCCTTAACCTCTTTTAGCCTCAATGCTATGTATGAAAAGAGGATCACAGTAGCTACCTTCATAGGATTGTTAGAAGGATTAAAATAGCTAATATAGCATCACAAATGCTTCCACACACACACACACACACACACACACACACACACACACACACACACACACACACACACCCCACCCCCCCACCCCCCGCCGGCAAAGCAGGAGACGCGAGTTCGATTTCTGGGTCGGGAAGATCCCCTGGGGGAGGACATGGCAACCCACTCCAATATTCTTGTGTGGAGAATCCCATGGACAGTGAAGCCTGGCCGGCTGCAGTTCATGGGGTCGCAAAAATCGGACACCACTTAGCCACCGAACAATAACAATAATATATTTAAAGCGGTTAAGGCACTTGATGTAGGCTACTGCCACTATTCAAAGACCACCTAGAATGTATCGTCCTTTGAGAGGTCTTCCTGATACTTTCCATGACAAGGAGACTTCACAGCTCCTTTCCCACAAAGTAGTACAAAACACTTATCATTCCGCACTGCTCCGTCGTCTCCTTCACCATACATTCCCCGAGGGCAAGATCCTTGAATAACTCATCAGGCCCCTACATAAAGATGAGTTATTCAAGGATCTTGGCAAGGACCATATCCGTCCCCGGCCCAAGAGGCCTTTCTCCCTTAGCTGCAGTCTCCCAGCCGGAAAAGGATGCCTAGGATCAGCACCCAGGCCCTCGTCTGCTTCCTCTGAGTCGGGTTTCACCTGTTTCATTCCTCCAACACGCTGGAGAGGAAAGTGATCGACTTCAGCCTTCACCACCAGAACTTACCTGTCCATGGCTACAGCCTTCTCCACCGAGAACTTTGCAAACTCAGCTCCAGTTTAGCCACCGCGTTTCAGCCTACCCGCTCACCGGAAGTAAACCCTTCGACCCGGAAGCAAGTTCTCATGTTCTCGCGAGGGGTGGGAGGGGAAAAGAACCAACTTTCCCTCTAGGCACATGCACAAAGCCGCACTTTCGGTCTGCGCAGGCGCAAAGTTGTGTCGGCGATTAACGGCTCCGGGCTGTTGCAGAGCCGGACCAGGGGCGGGGTAGAAGTGCAGTAGGAGGCGGGGCCTGGTCGTTTATCCGTGCTGCGCGGCCGCCACTTTGCTTGACTGACATTTGTGGGCGTGGTCCAGGCGCCGGTGTCCTACTAGAGGTCCTGATGTATATTGATGGTATAGAAAAACGTGAAGCCATTTCCTCATACTCTATGGGAAACACCCTGGTCGTTGAATTCAGACGTGCTGGCTCTGCTCTACATCTTGGAGGTTCTTATATCTCTGACTGTACTCACCTTGTTTGAGCTGAAGTGTAAACCCCTTACAGTTTTGGAAACTGTTTTCCATAGTGGCTAATTATTCTTTACTTGGTATATTTCCCTATTAAGGAGAAAATGATCACCTGTCTTAAAAAGTGTAAAAGGTGTTGGTATCGCCCTCTATTTCAAAGTGCAGTAGTCAAAAAGCTGTATATTCTAGCCCTAAAGGAATAAGTTTACGTTTTCCTTAGGCATTTGTTGATATATTCCACCCTAATCCTGGGAAATGTCGTTCCAGGAGGACTTCTTCATACCTAATTCCTGCTGAGACAGCGTGGGGTTTTGAAAAAACGTGGCGTTGAGCTCCATCTAGGTTAGAAACCCCGGCGCTGCAGATTCCTTGCCTGTAAAATGGAGATAACGCGTTCATCACAGAGTTCTTGGGAGGATTAAAACGAGATGTCAAAGGTGCATCGCACATAGTAGTCATCGAAATGTTAATTTTCTCCTCCATCAGTAACTATTTGAGTCTCACCCTAGTACCCTCTTTTTTTTTCCATATTTTAATTTTTCTTGTACAAAAGAGTACTTGTCTCTTAATGGAAAATGAAATGTGGCCTTAATGTTTTTTTGTCAGTACTGGAATCAGGTTTATTCAAAGTAGGAGCCTGTTTCAGGTTCTTGCCATGTGTCCCCTGGCAAATGAATTGTAAAGTGTTTTATTGTAAAATGTGTTTGCATTGATTGACCATAAGGCACACAGTAAAAGGGAAGAGCAGTTTGGACCAAAGGATTACCTCCAAGGTTCAGTTCATATGTAAAGAGGGAACATTTGTGTAAAAAGTGTACCAGGAAACTACCCTGGAGGTCCAATTGTTAAGACTTTGCCTTCCACTGAAATGGGTGTAGTTTTCATCCCTGGTCCGGGAGCTGAGATCCCACATGGCTCTGAGCCAAAACAACAACAACAACAAAAGCCCAGAACATAAACAACAGAAGCAACATTGTAACAAATTCAATAAAGACTTTAAAAATGGTCCACATCAAAAAATTAAAAATTAAAAGTGCCTCATTCAAAAGGCAACAGCAAGCCGAGAAATAAGGAATGATTTCTATGGGCTGGGTAATTTCATAGACCGGGGCTTTCCAGGTGGCTCAGTGTAAAGAATCTGCTTGCTAAGCAGGAGACGGTTCTATCCTGGGTCAGGAAGATACCATGGAGAAGGAAATGGCAACCCACTCCAGTATTCTTGCCTGGAGAATCCATGGACAGAGGAGCCTGTAGAGCTATAGTCTATGAGGTCCCAAAAGATTCAGACATGATTTAGTAACTAATCAGCAGCAGTAATTTCATAGGCTAACAAGTGGAAGAATTATTTGAACTATTTTGGGGAAGGCAGGAGGATTTCAAGGAATTAGGCCACCACCACTTGATGACCTTTTACAGTGGGTGGGCCTCAGAACTGTCATGGCAACTATTATTTAGATGCTAATATATTACAATAAGCTTATAAGGCTCAGGCTTCCCTTGTGGCTCAGCTGGCAAAGAATCCACCTGCAATGTGGGAGACCTGGGTTCGATCCCTGGGTTGGGAATATCCTCTGGAGAAGGGAAAGGCTACCCACTTCAGTATTCTGGCCTGGAGAATTTCATGGACTGTATAGTTCATGGGGTCACAAAGAGTCAGAAACAACTTTCACTTCACTTTATGAGGCTCAGTGTCTACAGGAAGTTGAATCTTCTGTCATCTTGGACCTAACTGGTTCTAACAGTTTATGTCATATTCTCAAAGGCTATGTCATTTTTAAAAAAAATAATTTTATTTGCTTATTTTTGGCTGTGCTGGGGCTTCACTGCTGAGTGGGATTTTCTCTCCTTGTGGCGAGCAGGGACTGCTCTCTAGCTGTGGCGTGCAGGCTTTCCATTGCAGTGG
Source organism: Capricornis sumatraensis (assembly GCF_032405125.1). Classification (NCBI taxonomy): domain Eukaryota; kingdom Metazoa; phylum Chordata; class Mammalia; order Artiodactyla; family Bovidae; genus Capricornis; species Capricornis sumatraensis. The sequence continues at coordinate 89,571,272 of NC_091072.1, forward strand.
CTTCTTTTGTTGAGGAGGACAGGCTGTAGAGCATGCCGGCTTCAGTAGTTGGGGCTCCCGGGCTCTAAAGCACAGGTTCAGTTGTTGTGGTACGTGGGCTTAGTTGTTCATGTGGGACCTTCCCAGACCAGGGATGGAACCCAGATGTCCTGCATTGGCAGGTAGATTCTTTACCACTGAGCCAGCAGGGAAGTTCAAAGTCTATATCATTTTTTAAAAGGAGGTACCCTGCCCCATTCTCTTCTGTTTCAGTTTTACACCACTACATTTGGGGGTTGCTTGTTACATAGCCATAGATAACTGGAACAAATGGGATTAGACTATAACACTGTTTTATAATCTGCTTTTCCACTTAACAGTGTGAACATTTTATCATGTCAAGTATTACTCATCTCCATCATTCTTAAATTAGCCAAATATTTTGAAAGAGGAAACTTTTGTCTCTATTTACATTAAGGATACAGCTTCACAGTCTGACCTCAACCCTCACTGCTAAATGAAATCTGCTCCAAGAAGTCACCAAAGATCTCTTTGTCAGGAAAAGTTTGCTTTTCATCTCTCATCATCTTGGGTGCATTTGACGCTGTAGACCACTGTCTTGTCTGCCACCTTCCTGTAGGTGGGTGTCAGGACTTTACTAATGGGCTTCTCCGGTCTGAGTCCTCTGGCTTCTCTTAACTAGTCTCCTATGTGGGCTTTTGAAATCTGCCTTTCCCTTAAATGTTGATTCATTTTCTTCAGAATCCTAACCTAAGCTCTCTTTTTTTCAACTCTGCAGAATCCTCAGTCTTTAAACTACCAACTTTTCCCTCCAAGATTCTCAATCTATACTTCTTGTCCGTATCTTGCTTTTACTGGACATGTCCACTTTGAGGATACAGAGTATCTGAAATCCAATATGTTCTGATTCTAAGCTTGAACTCAACAGATCTGCCTCCTCACTCAAGTCCCACCAAAACAACAGAACTACAACCCTATCTCTCCGACGTTTTGCATCTTTGCAAATGGCCACATGCAGTTGCCCAAGCCAAAAGCTGGGGTTTTATTTCAGTAGGAGGGAAATTTCACAGGGCAGAGGTATTCATCTCTTCACTGTAGATCCTCCAACTGAACTTATTTCTTCCTCTTGCTGGGAGAGTAATCTTCTAAAAATATAAGTCTGATCAGGTAACTCAAATTTCAGTTTCTATGTGATCTCAATTTTTAACTTCAAACTACTTGACTCAGCCTTCTGGCATCATCTTACCACTCTCTTTATCTCAAATTCTGTGTTGTAAGCATGTTCAACTACAATTCCACACATTGCCATATGTCCTCCACGTCTACCAAGCAGACGCAAATGAGTAATCAATGCCCACATCACAAATGCTATGCAGTCATAAAAGGATGTTTAGAGATAGTTCATAATAACTTGGAAATGTTTCTGTTTCGTTTTAAATCAGGGAAGCAGGTGGACATATTTTATACATCAGTATGCTCAGAAACAATGTAAAAATACTAAATAGGGGCTGGGATGATAGTGATCAAGGATGAACTGGTCACAGAGGTTTTTTTAGGGCACTGAAAATATTCTGTATGATAATATAATGGTGGACACATATCATATATACTTGTCCAAACCCATAAAATGTACACCACCAAGAGTGAATGAACCTTTATGTCAAGATCAGGAGTAAACCCTTTTGGAAACTCTGTGGACTTTGAATGATTATGATGCTAAGGCAGGTTCATCAATTGTGAAAAAAATATCCCACTCTGGTGATACAGGCTGATAATGGGAGAGGCACTACATGTGTGAGCGGCGGTCAGGGGGAGATATGGGAAACTTGTGTATTTTCCTCTAACTTTTGCTATGAACCTAAAACTGATCTAAAAAAAAGGAAGTCATTAAAAAATATCTGAAAGATCACACGAAATGTTGATAGTGGTTGTCTTTGGTGAGATCTGAAGACTTTGTCTTGATTGTTTTTATTGTCTAGTTTACTGTGCCTTTTTATAAAAAGCAGTATATTTTCATAACATATAACATAGTTGAATTGAAATTCAAAGGACTATTTTAATAAATTCATTTAAAATTCAATAAAAAACAAAAGGAACAATAAAAAAAATTCCAGTGAGTCAGATATGAATCAGGTGAATTAAACTATGGTAGGTGCTGAAATTTTTTTTGCCATATCCAAAACAGTGAAGAATTTTGAATGTAGTTGTAAGATACACTATCAGTCAGTCAGTTCAGTCACTCAGTCCTGTCTGACTCTCTGCGACCCCAGGGACTACAGCACACCAGGCTTCCCTGTCCATCACCAACTCCCAGAGCTTGCTCAAACTCATCTCCATTGAGTCAGTGATTCCGTTCAATCATCTCATTCTCTGTCATCCCCTTCTCCTCCTTCCTTCAGTCTTTCCCAGCATCAGGATCTTTTGCAATGAGTCAGTTCTTTGCATCAGGTGGCCAAAGTATTGGAATTTCAGCTTCTGCATCAGTCCTTCCAATGAATATTCAGGACTGATTTCCTTTATGATTGACTAGTTGGATCTCCTTATAGTCCAAGGGACTCTCAAGAGTCTTCTCCAACACCACAGTTCAAAAGCATCAATTCTTTGGAATTCAGCTTTCTTTACAGTCCAACTCTCACATCCATACATGACCACTGGAAAAACCATAGCTTTGACTAGATGGACCTTTGTTGGCAAAGTAATGTCTCTGTTTTCAAATATTCTGTCTAGTTTGGTCATAGCTTTTCTTCTAAGGAGCAAGCGTCTTTTAATTTCATGGCTGCAGTCACCATCTGTACTAATTTTGGAGCACAAGAAAATAAAGTCTATCACTGTTTCCATTATTTCCCCATCTATTTGCCATGAAGTGATGGGACCAGATGCCATGATCTTCGTTTTCTGAATATTGAGTTTTAAGCCAACTTTTTCACTCTCTGCTTTCACTTTCATCAAAGGGCTCTTTAGTTCTTCTTTACTTTCTGCCATAAGGGTGGTGACATCTGCATATCTGAGGTTATTGATATTTCTCCTGGCAATCTTGATTCCAGCTTCTGCTTCATCCAGCTCGGCATTTCTCATGATGTACTCTGCATATAAGTTAAATAAGCAGGGTAACAGTATACAGCCTTGACGTACTCCTTTCGCGATTTGTAACCAGTCTGTTGTTCCATGTCCAGTTCTAACTGTCGCTTCTTGACCTGCATACCTTACCTGCGTCATGAGAAATCTGTTTGCAGGTCAAGAAGTACACTGTAGCTTATATAGAACAGTAAGTAAGTAACAGGATGTTCAGATATGGTTCAGATAATGGTGGCTTTTGGTTTAATTTTAACATTTGGGGAGCAGTTTTCTTCTCTGAGCTCAAAACATTGCCAGTTCAGTTCAGCTCAGTCGCTCAGTCATGTCTGACTCTTTGCGACCCCATGTACCGCAGTATGCCAGGCCTCCCTGTCCATCACCAACTCCCGGAGTCCACCCAAACCCATGTTCATTGTGTCGGTGATGCCATCCAGCCATCTCATCCTCTGTCGTCCCCTTTTCCTCCTGCCCCCAATCCCTCCCAGAATCAGAGTCTTTTCCAATGAGTCAGCACTTCGTATCAGGTAGCCAAAGTACTGGAGTTTCAGCTTCAACATCAGTCCCTCCAATGAACACCCAGGACTGATCTCCTTTAGAACGGACTGGTTGGATCTCCTTGTAGTCCAAAGGACTCTCAAGAGTCTTCTCCAACACCACAGTTCAAAAGCATCAATTCTTCTGCACTCAGCTTTCTTTACAGTCCAACTCTCACATCCATACGTGACTACTGGAAAAACCATAGCCTTAATTAGACAGACCTTTGTTGGCAAAGCAATGTCTCTGCTTTTTAATATGTTGTCTAGTTTGGTCATAGCTTTTCTTCCATAGAGTAAGCGTCTTTTAATTTCATGGCTGCAGTCACCATCTGCAGTGATTTTGGAGCCACAAAAATATTTTCCACTGTTTCCCCATCTATTTCCCATGAAGTGATGGGACCGGATACCATGATCTTAGTTTTCTGAATGTTGAGCTTTAGGCCAACTTTTTCACTCTCTTCTTTCACTTTCATCAAGAAGCTCTTTAGTTCTTCTTCACTTTCTGCCATAAGAGTGGTGTCATCTGCATATCTGAGGTTATTGGTATTTCTCCTGGCAATCTTGATTCCAGCTTGTGCTTCCTCTAGCCCAGCGTTTCTCATGATGTACTCTGCATAGAAGTTAAATAAGCAGGGTGACAATATACAGCCTTGACATATTCCTTTTCCTATTTGGAACCAGTCTGTTGTTCCATGTCCAGTCCTGACTGTTGCGTCCTGACCTGTATACAGGTTTCTCAAAAGGCAGGTCATGTAATCTGGTATGCCCATCTCTTTCAGAATTTTCCACTGTTTATTGTGATCCATACAGTCAAAGGCTTTGGCATAGTCAATAAAGCAGAAATAGATGTTTTTCTGGAACTCTCTTGCTTTTTCCATGATCCAGTGGATGTTGGCAGTTTGATCTCTGGTTCCTCTGCCTTTTCTAAATCCATCTTGTACATCTGGAAGTTCATGGTTCACATATTGCTGAAGCCTGGCTTGGAGAATTTTGAGCATTACTTTACTAGTGTGTGAGATGAGTGCAATTGTGCGGTAGTTTGAGCATTCTTTGGCATTGCCTTTCTTTGGGATTGGAATGAAAACTGACCTTTTCCAGTCCTGTGGCCACTGCTGAGTTTTCTAAATTTGCTGGCATATTGAGTGTAGCACTTTCACAGCATCATCTTTTAGAATTTGAAATAGCTTAACTGGAATTCCATCACCTCCACTAGCTTTTTTCGTAGTGATGCTTCCTAAGGCCCACCTGACTTCACATTCCAGGATGTCCAGCTCTAGGGGAGTGGGAGTGATCAGACCTTCATGATTATCTGGGTCATGAAGATCTTTTTTGTACAGATCTTCTGTGTATTCTTGCCACCTCTTCTTAATATCTTCTGCTTCTGTTAGGTCCATACCATTTCTGTCCTTTATTGAACCCATCTTTGCATGAAATGTTCCCTTGGTATCTCTAATTGCCAACATGCTATTAAAATTTCCTAATAGTCTTTTTATCTAGAGAAGTAGAATTACAGAAAGATTAAGTGATTTATTTCAGGTCATGGACTTGAACTAAATTGAATCACAAACCAAAAGTATAGTAAATAACAATGAATCATTAATTGAATACAAATATCAGTTTTTGGCTGAACCAAAACCACATGTATAAAGAACCCACCTGCCAATGTAGGAGACATAAGAGACGTGAGTTCAGTCCTCAGGTTGGGAAGATCTCCTGGAGGAGGGCATGGCAACCCTTCTTGCCTAGATAATCCCATAGACAGAGGAGACTGGCTGGCTACAGTTCATGGGGTGGCAACGAGTTGGACACGACTGAAGTGATTTAATCACGCAGCACATTTGCTGTCAGAATGTATATCAAAACTGTGTGCAGGCTTTAAGATCTAGCTTGACTCAGGAGACAATATTGCCTAGAGGTATCAAGAGGGGTCTTGGAATTCAGGTTTCCCAGGTTTGAATGTCAGTTCTGCAATTTATCAGCTATTTATACTAACTCTCACCTCTGAAAATGAAAATATTCTCTTAAGGTAGTTGAGGACTAGACACAAAAACAGCAATAGAGCAAAGTGGTCAAAAGCTCAGATTCGAGAGTTGGATTGCCTGGGGTTACATCCTAGATCCTCTAAGTACTAGCTGCGTGACCTTGGGTGCAAGTGTCTGCTTCTATTTATTTTTTGGGGGTGTAACAGTATACAAGATCATAAGTTTATTATGAAAATTTAGTGAGTTGGTGACTGCAGCCATGAAATTAAAAGATGCTGGCTCCTTGGAAGAAAAGCTATGGCTAACCTAGACAACATATTAAAAAGCAGAGACATTACTTTGCCAGCAAAGCTCTGTCTAGTCAAAGCTATAGTTTTTCCAGCAGTCTTGTACGGATGTGAGAGTTGGACTGTAAAAAAAGCTGAGTGCCAAAGAATTGATGCTTTTGAACTGTGGCGTTGGAGAAGACTCTTGAGAGTCCCTTGGACTATGAGGAGATCCAACTAGTCAATCATAAAGGAAATCAGTCCTGAATATTCATTGGAAGGATTGATGCAGAAGCTGAAATTCCAATACTTTGGCCACCTGATGGAAAGAACTGACTCATTGGAAAAGACCCTGATGCTGGGAAAGATTGCAGGCAGGAGGAGAAGGGGACGACAGAGAATGAGATGATTGAATGGAATCACTGACTCAATGGAGATGAGTTTGAGCAAGCTCTGGGAGTTGGTGATGGACAGGGAAGCCTGGCGTGCTGTAGTCCCTGGGGTCACAGAAAGTTGGACACGACTAAGCTACTGAACTGAACTGAATATGTGTAAAGCCTTAGAATAGTAGCATTCATTATATGTGTGACATGTTATACATATTAAAATTTTTCTTATTCTTAAGACTCTGATAATGATTATCCATTTGTTTTATAACATCAAACTTGAGATGTAGTGATAGAGCCATTAGTAACATAGACTGAACTGAACCAATTCCAATCCTTTTTTTTCTCTTGTGATGCATTTTTTTGTGATGCAAAAGCATTTCCCCATTTATATAAAAAGCTCAAAATAGTTTATATTGATACTTTATATTTAACACTTTAAATATTGATAAATATGGGCTTCCCTCGTAGCTTAATTGGTAAAGAATCTGCCTGCATTGCAGGAGACCCAGGTTCGACTTCTGGGTAGGGAAGATGCCCTGGAGAAGGAAATGGCAACCCACTGCAGTATTCTTGTCTGGAGAATCCCATGGACAGAGGAGCCTGGCAGGCTACAGTCCATGGGGTCTTAAGAGTCAGACATGACTTAGTGAGTAAACCACCACCACCACTGATAAATATAACTGCAAAGCTTCCTTTTATCCTCTGTATAAAGAAGTTCAATGGACATAATCTTGAAGAATCCTTATTCATTCATTCACAAATAATTATAGTGAAGTTGCTCAGTTGTGTCCGACTTTTTGTGACCCCATGGACACCAGGCTCCTCTGCCCATGGGATTTTCTAGGCAAGAGTACTGGAGTGGGTTGCCATTTCCTTCTCCAGGGAACTTCCCAACCCAGGGATCAAACCTAGGTCTCCCACATTGTAGACAGATGCTTTACCGTCTGAGCCACCAGGGAAGTCACAAATAATTATAAAGTATCTATTATGTACTAGCACTGTGCTTGTACCTAGGAGATATTGATTGGGAGATAAAGGACATTTGCTAATTTTTTTTTTAAATCATGCAAACTTACCTATTCAAACATCCTTAATTGATAATAAACTTGGAATACATAAATATTTTAGGTCACCATTGTAGTCATAAAATTTGGCCATTATTTTCTTAAAATAGTCTCAAAACCTATTATGAGGTAAAGCTGTTAGATCTTGTAAATTGATATTAAGGCTGGGTTGGCAATGTTCTATTCTTTTTTTTTCCCTTCTTGACATTGACTAGATCTTTTAGCTTTTATTTATTTTAAAAATTGTGGTGACATACATTTCACATAAAACTTAACATTTTAGCCATTTTCATGTGTTCAGTTCAGCAGCATTGAATACATTTCACATTGTTGTGCAAAGAAATATTTTAGCCTTAAACATATAAACCAAACTATAAACCAAAATGAACCTTAAATTATTTCTGTTTAATTTGGCTTCCTGCTCAAGATGCATCTTGGTGGTCAGAATCAAATTCTGACACACATTTTATGCATAAGTAGAAGTGATATTGTAAAGCAGTTAAACACCAGTGATGGTAAGCAAAACAGAATTTGAATGGATTTTAAGGGGGAATCTGCAAGATATGAATTTGGTCTGGAGAGATCCTGGAGCAAAAAGGATAGAAAAAATGTTAAATTTTAAGAAGTTCATAAGTCAGGGAAGGAAAAATATATTTAAGTGTGGAGTGTAAACTGCATGTGCTCTCGAAGATTCAGATGTATTAGTGGAATTTCATGTATAAGAGAGATGCTAATGGAGACTCCCTTAGACACTGACAGGAGGCCAGGAAAGGATGTGGTCATTGTGGTGATCACAGAAGCCACGGTTGGAGTACATTATGTCTTTGCACATATGAATTTTTTTTTTTGCAGGAGGGAGGGGTGGTGGTGGTATCTGGTTCGAAGGCAAATACTTTACCCTGAGGTCAAATGGGGTCAAAGTTTAAATATGGAGCCTAGCTGACCCTTGTTTGTCCATCTTAGGAACGCCGTGTGTGGTGGGTAGGATCTTGTCAGTAAACATTCGATGATTTATTTCACCTCTTCAGACTTCAGTTTCCTCTTCTGTAAAATTAAGAGTATTGTCCTCAAAAATTTGCCCTGGTGATTAAATATTATTTATGTAGCAATTTGAGAGGTGGCAGAGAACACAAAGACTTCTTGGGTTGAATCCTGGCTCCCCTATTTACTCTGTGGAGCTTTGGACAATTACCTCCCTGCTTCTGTATAGCAACAATACCTACTGAAGAGATTCATCATGAGGATTATATAAATCTACAGACAAATCACTTAAAACAGTGTTTGGTATATAAAACCACTCAGTGCTGTTGCTGCTTAGTTGCTCAGCTGTGTCTGACTCTTTGCCATCTCATGGACTGTAGCCCCCCAGGCTCCTCTGTCCATGGGATTTTCCAGGCAAGAATACTGGAGTGGGTTGTCCTTTTCATCAGTTCAGTCCAGTTCAGTCCTTTCATAGGCTAATACAATAACGGATTCAACAGTATTGAATGGATACCATATATGTAGCTATACAAAGGTTCAGTATGTTCAGCTCCAAGAAGCCAGGGACTGTATCTGTTTTATTCACCTCTACCTTTTGTCACTTTGTAGATGCTCACACTTTTCTTGAATGAGTGGGTATCCAACTGATACAACTACATTCAAAGTCAAAGTGGAAGCTGTTCAGTCGTGTCCAACTTTTTGCGACCCCATGGACTATATAGTCCATGCAATTTTCCAGGCCACCACTCTGGAGTGGGTAGCCTTTCCCTTCTCCAGGGGATCTTCCCAACCCAGGGATCAAACCCAGGTCTCCCGCGTTGCAGGTGGATTCTTTACCAGCTGGGCCCCAAGGGAAGCCCAACTACATGCACTACATTCAGTTCCTCAACAAAGAGTTCAGTTCAGTCCAGTCCAGTCCAGTCGCTCAGTCGTGTCCGACTCTTTGCGACCCCATGAATCGCAGCACGCCAGGCCTCCCTGTCCATCACCAACTCCAGGAGTTCACTCAGACTCACGTCAACAAAGAGTATCTGCCTTTATATAATCAGACTGAATTTACTTGCATTTATATTATTTTCAGTCATATACAGATACCTCACAGTACTCACGACCACTTCAAAAGATTTCTTTATCATCTCAATCTTGTGGAGCTTAAAAACAGGAAGAACTCTTGAATAATTTATGTGTTTCAGCTTCTTCTCTTAATCCTTTGAAATTGTGTGCAATGTGAAGAGGAAAATGGAATGGTGAAATGTAAAATTTTGTAATTTCAAGTTACTGGTATTGCTGAATTGTGATTTAAACAGTGATGTCTGTGAGATTTTTAACATGAAATCATAAATATATTATCGCTTCTTAGAATTCTGACAGTGAGGGTGAGCTCAATACAGGTTTCATTGTGGCTTGTGCTTGAAAGCATTGAGCGGTCAGTGACATTTTGAAGGTAGTGGTGAATTTGCTGACAGAAAGTTTGCTGGACAAATAAATCAATTTCAGTGATTTCTTACAGACATCTCAGGCATCATCAATAGAGAACATGATCTTGGGGGTGATTGAAAAACTAAAATCATTGTTCCCTGTTGATACGGGACATTCTCCAGCTAAATCACAAACTAATAATGCAGTTTATGCATTTTGCTTTGCTTTTTTTGGATACTTCTCTGCTTGGCACAGATATCTTGTAAATCACACTCTCATTTCTGATGAATGATTTCTTAGGGCCCTTGAGACAGCATTGCATTGTTCTGTTTTCTCTAAATAGCATGATTTACACTCTGTTTAGCTTTTATTGTAAAAAGAAGGGAGCTAGCATGAAACTTACCCCATAAATTTGACTAAGAAAAGTCACGTTAAAATTTTTTTCTTATATGATCTTATTTCTGACTGAGCCCTCATCCTGCCTGGTTTGGAGGTTTGAAGGCAGGAAATTCAACCTCACACATTACAGAGGTTCTTTCCTCTTCTCTAGGGTTTGCATAATCCATAGGGTGGCTTCTACTGTGCTAGGCACACAGATAAAGATATCTAGCCCTCACTCCCCTTTACCAAATGCAGGTCATTGTCCAGATCTCTGTGTCTGACAGATGTCAGAAAGATGGGAGGCATATGCAGCATACCCAGTGGAAGAGGGCAAGGAGGGGTTAAAAGAAAACAGGGAAAAGAAAGCACATTATTACTATGTGACTAAATGATAACTTTTTGAGAAACAATGTAGCAAATAATTTTAAAATCTGAATGGACACCATATGTGTACAGTTATCTTTTTCTGTAAGAAAATACATTATTAGATATTCTATGAAAATGTATCCTCAAGAAGATGCCTCATGCACCCACGATGCTATGAATCTGTTAACAACGCAATTTTCAAAGGGGTTATTTTCATGACTGAAAATGTAGCATATGTAGTTCATAAATCAAGAGCGGGAACTGACTTTTAAAATACTTTAAGGATATTTTGAGCCACAAACATATTGTCATATAGGAGCCAACTATGCAGGTTCTATAAATAGAAGAACATTTAAAAGCCTAAAATGATATAATGTAAGTACTGGCAGTAGGATATAATGCCAAGAAAAAGCTGTGTCGGTCTGCCCTTGAAATTCGTTAGGAAGCTGGAGTCTGCGCCACAAAAGGGCATTAGGTACGTCTGTGCTTCCGAATCCATCCTGGTTTCCTATTTGCAATCTTTAAATGATTGAGTTTAATTCTTTAGGAAACTGCCTGCCATCCTAGGGGAGTCCTTCTGCTTCTTTGTCCTTCACAAGATCAACTGAAATTTTTCAGCTATGTAAGAAGGTTGAATATCAAGTAATAGAAGAAAACTAAACTCCTTTGGCTTTTTGAACAATGACTTTTTTTTCCTGATTTAGCTTCGTAAAATTATGACTTTACTTAAATTTTTAAAAATTTATCTTTACTTAGAGGTAGCATAAGAATGTTAGGGGGAAAAGGAATAATTTAAGTCATCCATATTACAACTGCTAGGACAATAATTCTTATTATTGCATGTTATCTCCCACATGTTGACACTGATGTTTTACATTCAGTAATGATATTCAGATAGCTTTTATATTCCAGAAACTTATTTACGTATTACTGACAATGAGGAATTCTCTATGTCTTTGTGATCCTGATTTGTTTTCCCATAGGTATGTTTTTGCTTTTCTTCCCTTATATACTCACATCTCCCTAGCTTTAACTTCCTTAACCTTCCTCTCCTCTATAACTATGTTAACAACCTGGAAGGTAACACACACACACACACACACACACACACACACACACACCACAAGCATTCCCTGCATTTTACTTTGTTCACTTTCTATACCTCAGAGAAATCCCTCTAAGTCAACCATCAAACATCACATTCATTTTTAATGGATGCATAATATTCTATATTATGAATGCATCATAATTTACTCACTTTTGATGATCATTCACCCTGGTTCTGTTTTCTCTACTACATTGTATCAGCCTTGTATGTGTGTGTGTCTTTGGTGTAGTTATCAGGAATAGATTGCTGAGTCAAATATGCCTAGTTTGACTTTTAATAGATAATAGCAGACAGCAAATTAAGATTTTTGCTTACCAAAATCTCTACAAGGCACATTTCCATCAGCCATATATGACTCCTTTCTTGCCCTCTCACCTTCCTTCTCAGATTGTTGCTATCTCCTTTTCAAATTTTGCCTGTGTTTGGGGTTCTTTGGTACATGGTTTTGCACTTCTCTGGCTACTAGTTACTTTGAGCAACTTTTTGTTTATGGCCATTTCAATTTGCTTTCCTCTGAACTGCCTACTAACATCTTTCACCCATTTTTCTTTTGGATTGTTTCTTCTTCTTTCTTAAGAACCTTTTGTATTTTATAGATATTAACAACTATATATACGGAGAAGGCGATGGCACCCCTCTCCAGTACTCTTCCCTGGAAAATCCCATGGATGGAGGAGCCTGGTGGGCTGCAGTCCATGGGGTCGCTAAGAGTTGGACACAACTAAGCAACTTCACTTTCACGCACTGGAGAAGGAAATGGCAACCTGCTCCAGTGTTCTTGCCTGGAGAATCCCAAGGACGGGGGAGCCTGGTGGGCTGCCATCTATGGGGTTGCAGAGTTGGAAATGACTGAAGTGACTTAGCAGGAGCAGCAGCAACAACTATATATTTTGTTGTACCTTCCCAAATCAATTGACTTTGTAATATATTTTGCCAAATTTTAAATTTATAATTTCATTAATTTAAATGTATGAAATATTTTCATTTAAAGTAGCTTTTGAGTTTCTTAAATTTGCTAAGAAGTTCTCCCTTATCTCCAGACTATACTTCCAGTCTCTTAGCTTTGTTTTACTTTATACTTAATTTTTAAAATTTAATATATCTGGAATTTGCTTTTTGTGTGATAAAGAAGTTGCACTTTCATTTTCTTCTAACGGACAGCTAGTTGTGTTAGCATTTTCCAAGTTACATTCTTATTGAAATAAAATTTTGTCATAGAGTAACTCGTTGTATACTAGAAGCAACTTCTGGATTCAATTCAACTCTACCAATTAAGGTTATTTCTCCTTTCACTTGAACTTTAAGATCATTTAGGTCAATTTCAATACTTCACCAGTTGAAATTCAAATTAGAATCGTATTACATTAAAATGTTAATATGGGGAAATTTTATGATGCTGTCTCCCCATTCAAGAATAAAGAATTTGTTTAGATTTATGATTTATGTTCTCTTTAATGACTTATTTTTTTAATTAGTTTTTAATTTCCTTTTGGCTGTGCTGCATCTTTGCTGCACGGGCTTTTCTCTAGTTGTGGGGAGGGGGGGCCACTCTCCAGCTGCCAGGTGCAGGTCCTCATTGTGGCGGGTTCTCTTGTGGAGCACGAGCTCTAGGTGCCCGGGCTTCAGCAGTTGTGGCACGTGGGCTCCGTAGCTGCAGCTCCTGGGCTCTGGAGCACAGGTTCTGTAGTTGCGGTGCACCAGCTCAGTTGCTCTGCAGCATGTGGAACCATCCCAGATCAGGGAATGGAACCTGTGTCTCCTGCACTGGCAGATTCTCTACCACTGAGCCACCAGGGAAGCCTCAATAAGACTTTTATATAACTCTTTCCTGTTTGCTTTATTCCTTGAGACATTTATAATTTTTGTTATAATATTTACCCTCATATAGGGATTCCCTGGTGGCTCAGACGGTAAAGAGTCTGCCTGCAATTTGGGAGACCCAGGTTTGATCCCTGGTTTGGGAAGATCCCCTGGAGAAGGAAATGGCAACCCACTCCAGTATTCTTGCCTGGAAAATCCCATGGACAGAGGAACCTGGCAGGCTACAGTCTGTGGGGTCACAAAGAGTCGGATACAACTGAGCAACTTCACTTTCACTTTCAACTCCTAAGTACTTATGGTGAAAACAGAAAAAAAACTATTGATTTTTGGCATATTTATTCTGTATTCAGTTACCTTCCTAAGTGAAAGTTGCTCAGTCGTGTCCAACTCTTTGTTACCCCATGGACTATACAGTCCATGGAATTCTCCAGGCCAGAATACTGAAGAGGATAGCCTTTCCCTTCTCCAGGGGATCTTCCCAACCCCAGGATCGAACCCAGGTCTCTTGCATTGCAGGCGGATTCTCTACCAGCTGGGCCACAAGGGAAGCCCTACTTCCCTGAGTTCCCGAATAATTCTAATACACTTTTTGAGCCTTTAGGGTAGTCATTTATAATAATTTCATTTTCTAGTGTTTCTAATGTTTCAGTCTATTGACAAGGCATCCCTAAGCACTACTAGGGAACACTAATATTTTACAGCATTTTATAGCATTGTTCTAAAAGCTAAGATAAACACCTGAAATTGCTTAGAGCAGTGGGTGGCACATAGTAAGGGGTCCAAGAAATAATATTGTTATTACTTCTCAACTATCAAGAGTTTATGAGTTTATGAATTCTTCAATCTCAGTTTTCTCATGGGAACATCATGAGAACATCATTCTCCATTTTAATTGGTTTTGGGGAGCCTTGATAACAACTTTCGTAAGCTTTTATTTGTGATTCTTTCATCATGATACAATGACAGCAAGAGAGCAGAGAAATAGTCTATGTTTGGAAATGGTTCATAGATTGTTATTATGTAATAAATTAAAATTTCTTTGGAAGGAATGATGTTAAAGCTGCAACTCCAGTACTCTGGCTACCTCATGCGAAGAGCTGACTCATTGGAAAAGACTCTGATGCTGGGAGGGATTGGGGGCAGGAGAAGAAGGGGACGACAGAGGATGAGATGGCTGGATGGCATCACTGACTATGGATGTGAGTCTGAGTGAACTCTGGGAGATGGTGATGGACAGGGAGGCCTGGCGTGCTGTGATTCACGGGGTCACAAAGATTAGGACACGACTGAGTGAGTGAACTGAATAAATAAAAATTTAAATTAGTACATAATTTTTATAACAACTATCTCAGGAAACATTACCACTTCACAGTTATCTTCCTTTCGAAAAGATAAGTTACAAACTAGGTTTAATGCTAGATATTGAATATATTTTAACTCATGGGGTGTTTCTGAGTTTATTGTGTGCAGGTCAAGGAGACCTGTCACAAAATCTATGGCTTCCTAGAATTTGTTATCTTCTTCAAAGTGAGAGAGAGCAGTTGAGCCAATTTTGACTACTTCTACTGCTCCTCTCAGTGAGTTTCACAAGTAAGTGAGCTAAGGAAAAAAGTCCTCCCTTATGATGCAATAGCCTTGGGGAGATGAGCTGTTGATATCTTCCAGCAGACAACTGGCGGGGAGGTGGCACTGTGAATTGTCTTCACTGTCCAGGGTTGACATGGTTTGACATTTTACTTCTATCCTATTTGGATGACATCCAGAGATCTGCCCTCTTTACCCTCCCTGCAGGGAGCCCAGGGCAACAAAATCATTAATTCTGTATCCAGCATTAGCCACATCCTGACAAGGGGAGGAAGCCCTGACCATCAGAATATCCTGTACTGGGTCAGAGTGGAAGGATGAGGGGAGACATGCTGGGTGCCTCTTTCTTCTGCGGTGCCATCCTCTATGACACCATTGGGTGGCATGGTGGTGGCTAACATTATCTTGCATGATCCAAGATACTTCAGTGAAGTTTGAAGACCCAAAGGAATAAATGAATGAAATGAGAACATTTTCCACAATAGTTCTGGTAGAGAATGATTGAACCAACTTCTGGGAACTCTAAGTTTGTATCTTAAACGTGTAAATCCTACAGATGGTTACTCTCTCCTTTTACCATTACCTCAAATAGTTACCAGAAATAATAAAGAGATAAAGCCTATCTGGAGAAGGTCCAAATTCATTTTTGAGAAACCCTGCAGAAACCTAATGCAGTATGTCCTAACAAATATAAAACCCCAAACCCCACTGGACTGAATTAATCCCTACTTTGCTTGAATGTTCAATGTAGTTTACTCCAACCAAATGAATTTTTACCATTTAATTCGTGCCCATCCATTATTCTTATTTCTAAAAACAAACGGAGTAAACAAACCATTCAATTCAGTGTGGGAGTTGAATAAAACCTTCTAAATCATGACACTGGTTTCAGAAGCACTCATTTTCTTCTAATACGAATCATTCCAGTCTGATGAAAGGTGAGAGGATGAGGTGGAGGGAAAATCCTTTTTGTTGTGTCTGGAAATGAAAAGCAGAGAAAATAAAGTTTTCTATTTATATCACTCCTAAATCTAAATCAGTAGAAGGGGGAAGTTTCTGTCATCATTGGTCAATAAATAATACAAAATATGTTGCATAGACAGGATGTGTGCTAACCCAAGTGGAAGGTAATTCAGTAATAAGTAATAAAGTAAAGTAATTCAGGGTAATGGTTAACAGAATTTACTCTATTGGTTCTAGAATTGTGAAAATAGCCCAGACTGGACCTCTTATTAATTCCTGATGGTCTCTACTGACTCTCCAGGTTTCCCTTAGAAGGATCTCTGCAGAGTAGCTTTAATTCTGAAGCTTTCGTAGGTAGGATCTCTCTAGAGACCCTTGGGTCTGTTGACTCAATTCAGCACATTTTGGATTATCCTAGAGTAGACCTATGCTGGTCTTTATCATTGCAAAATTAATAAAACACTGTGTGGTAGGCAGATAATGGCTTCCAAAGGTATGTTCATGTCCGAATCCCCAAACCTGTGAATTTTATCTTTATTTGAAAAAAAAGGGTCTTTGCAGGTGTGATTTAGAATCTTGAGATTATGCTGGATTATTGAGGTGGGTCCTGAATGCCAACACAAGTATCTTTAAAAGAGAGGTGAGACACATACAGATATATGGAGAAAGAGGCAGTTTGGAGAGATCAAGGCCTCATGCCGAGGAATATGGGCAGGAAGGAATGATTTCTCTCTTGGAGCTACTAGAGGCAGCGAGGCTTGCCAACACTCTGATTTTGGACTTTCGGCCTTTAGAACCCTCATGAAGTTTCTGTTC
Organism: Capricornis sumatraensis; assembly: GCF_032405125.1. Taxonomy (NCBI): domain Eukaryota; kingdom Metazoa; phylum Chordata; class Mammalia; order Artiodactyla; family Bovidae; genus Capricornis; species Capricornis sumatraensis. The sequence continues at coordinate 89,588,023 of NC_091072.1, forward strand.
TGAGTCACCAAATTTGTAGTAATTTGTTACAATAGCCCTAGGAATTAATATATACTGCCTAGCTAGGACAATAGTATCTTTTTAGAAGATATTAAGAAACATGTTTTAAAAATAATGAGAACCCAGTTAACAGTAATTTACCATCCTAATACATTTTTATGGGGTAAAGCACCAAGCTGTCACATTAAAAAAAATAATCTCAAGAAGTCAATTCTGACTCCATGTAGAAACTATTTGACTTGCTTTCTGTTGTTTTTGTTATTATAATCATACATAAAGGTCTGCCTCAGAGAATCCTGCCCCTTAACTTTCAACTATAGTGCTTTTGTTCAGAACCCTGTCCACCTGTAGATGACAGGAAAGAAGTAAACAGATTCCCTGCTGGAGGCTCGCCATTCTAGAAAATATCTGCAAGATTAATGGTCTTTTTACTTTGCTTCCTCATCTCTGATCCATAAAAAGAAACCTGGCATCCAGACCCAAGTAAGATGGTTGAGACATTAGTCTGCCATCTTCTCAGTCAGTTGACTTACTGGATAAAGTTGTATTCTTTGTCTCGACACTTCAGCTCTCGCTCTCATTGGTCTGCTGAGCAGTGAGCAGAGCAAGCTTAGACTTGGTAACATTAAGAGGAACAAAAATGTTTGTATCATTGGAAAGGAGAAATATTTCAATGATACATATTTGAAAGATGCCTTGTGGACTTGGTACAGCTGTCAACACTGGTTCTGAAACAGACTTTATACATGCCTCACTTTATTGCAATTTTGCAGATACAGCATTTCTTACAAACTGTTTCTGGCAACCCTGTATCCAGTAACTCTAATGGCACCATTTTTTCCAGCAGCATTTGCTCACATTTTGCTTGCCGTCACATTCTGGTAATTCTTGTAATATTCAAACTGTTCCATTATTACTGTATTTGCTACAGTGATATCTGATGTTAGTACTGTGACTGTTTGGGATGCCTGTATATGGCCTCAAACTTTGTGCATGGTTTTCTGTTCCACTGATTGGCTATTCCTGTCTTCTGCCCTCTCCTCAGGCTTCCTTATTTTGATACACAACAGTATTGAAATTAGGCCAGTTAATAACCCTACAATGGCCTCTAAGCATCTAACTGAAGGAATGAGTTGAATGTCTCTCATCTTAAATCAGAAGCCAGAAATGATTAAAATTAGTGAGAGAAGCATGTCCAAAGCCTCTTGTACCAGTCAGCCCTAATTGTGAGTCTTAAGGAAAAGTTACTGAAGTAAAGTGAAAGTGCTACTCTTTATTGCTGCCATGGAGAAAGGTGCAGTGAAACTACAGTGGAACTACTAAACCAGACACAACATTCCCTTGAGACAAAATCTAATCCACAGCAAAGCCCTCTGTTCAATTCTATGCAGGTTGAGAGGTGAGGAAACTGCAGAACGAAAGCTGGCACAAGTTGGTTCCTGAGATTTAAGAAGCCGCCTGCATAATATAAAGTGCAAGGTGAAGCAGCAAGTGCTAATGTAGAACCTGCAGCAAATTATCCAGAAGATCTAGCTAAGATAATTAATGAAGGGGGCTACACTAAACAATATGATGAGACAAAACAGTCTTCTATCAGAAGATGCCATCTAGGACTTTCATATCTAGAGAGAAGTCAATGCTTGACTCCAAAGCTTTAAAGGACAGGCTGACTTTCTTGTTAGGGTCTAACATGACTAGCGACTTTAAGTTGAAGCCAATGCTCATTTGCCATTCTGAAAATCCCAGGGCCCTTAAGAATTATGCTAAATCTACTATGATTTAGCATAATTTAGTGGACTTCCCTGGTGGCTCAGACGGTAAAGCATCTGCCTACAATGCAGGAGACCTGGGTTCAATCCCTGTGTTGGGAAGATCTCTTGGGGAAGGAAATGGTAACCCACTCCAGTATTCTTGCCTGGAAAATCCCATGGACAGAGGAACCTGGTAGGCTGCAGTCCATAGAGTTGCAAAGAGTCAGACACGACTGAGCAACTTCATTCACTACTATGATTATGCACTATAAATAGAAAATTAAAGCCTGGATGACAGCACACCTGCTTACAACACAGTTTACTGAGATTTTCAGCCCACTGTTGAGACCTACTGTTCACAATAAAAGATTATTTCAAATTCAGTACTGCTCACTGACAATGCACCTGGTCATCCAGGAGCTCTGATGGAGTTATACAAGGTGATTTATGTTGTTTTCATGCCTACTAACACAGTATCTGTATTACAGCCCATGGGTCAAGAAGTAATTTTGACTTTCAAGTTTTACTAAAGAACTACATTTTGTAAGGCTATAACTGCCACACATGGTGATTTCTTTGATGGATGTGGGCAAAGTAATTTGAAAATCTTCTGGAAAGAATTCACCTTTCTAGATTAAGAATACACCTAATTCGAATGGCCATCATTAAAAAGTCTACAAATAACAAATGCTGGAGAGGGTGTAAAGAAACGGAAACATTCTGGCACTTTGGTGGGAATGTAAATTGGTGCAGCCACTATGGAAAACTAGATGGAGGTTCCTTAAAAAACATACCGTTGCCCATATGATCCAGCAATCCCACTCCTGGGCACGTATATAGACAAAACAATAATTGGAAAAGATACATGTACCCCTATGTTCAGAGCAGCACTATTTACAGTAGCTAAGACATGGAAGCAACCTAAATGTCCACTGACAGAATGGATAAAAATGTGGTGTGTACACACGCACACACACACACAGACACAGGATGAAACAGTGCCATTTGCAGCAACATGAATGGACCTCGAGATGATCATACTAGGTGAAATCAGAAAGACAAATACCATATGATACCACTTACACTGGAAATCTAACATATGACACAGATGAACTTATTTCTGAAACAGAAAATCCACAGAGAACAGATTTGTAGTTGCCAAGGGGTAGGGAGGTTGAGGAGGGTTGGATTGGGAGTCTGGGACTAGAAGATGCAAACTATTATATACAGAATGGATAAACAACAAGGTCTTACTCTATAGCATAGGCAATTATATTCAATATCCTATAATAAATCATAATGGGAAAAAAACCCCCAAGAATATTCCTAATTCAGAAAGAGGTCAAAATACCAACATTAACAGGAACTTGGAAGAAGCTGACTCCAGCTCTCATGGAGGACTGTGAGGGGCTCAAGGTTTCAGTAGACGAAGTGCAGGTGTGGTGGAAGCAGCGAAAGAACGAGCACTAGACGCAGAGCCTGAAGACGTGACCAACTGTTGCAGTCTCACACTAAAACTTCAGATGGATGAGGAGCCACTTATTATGGATCAGCAGAGTGGTTTCTTGAAATGGAATCTATTCCTGGTTAAGATGCTATGAAAATGCTGAAATGGCAACAAAAGATTTAGAATATTATGTAAACTTACTAGATAATGCAGCAGCAGGGTTTGAGACGACTGACTCCAATTTTGAAAGAAACTCTCCTGTGGGTTAAATACTACCAAACAGCACTGCATGCTACAGATAAGTTGTTCATGAAGGGAAGAGCTGACCCATGTGGCAAACCTCACTGTTGCCTTATTTTAAGAAACTGCCACAGCCATTCTAGCTTTCAGAAAGTACCCCTCTGATCCATCAGCAGCCATTAACACTGAGGCAAGACTCCCCACCACCCAAAAGATTAGGATACGAAGAAGGCTTGAATGATGATTAGCATCTTTTAGTAATAAAGTACTTTAAAGTGAGGTTTGTAGTTTTTTTTTTTCCTTAAGATATGTTATTGTACACTTAGTACACTACAGTATAGTACAATTTTTACATGCATTGGGAAACTAAAAAACTCGTTGACTTCCATTACTGCAATATTCACTTTATTGCAATGGTCTGAATTAAACCTGTCAATAACTCTGAAGTGCGCCTGTAGCTGCTGCAGACATACATGGACCTGATACTAAGAAGATGGTATTTCCAAAACTATCCTATCATTTCCTTAGATCAGTAGCTAATTCCCCACCAAGTAGTATATGAAGAGACAAATATAAATTATGACACATCTAGAGAATGAATTACTGCTGGTCTATGAATGTGAGAGTTGGCCTATAAAGAAAGCTGAGCGCTGAAGAATTGATGCTTCTGAACTGTGGTGCTGGAGAAGACTCTTTAGAGTCCCCTGGACTGCAAAGAGACCCAACCAGTCCATCCTAAAGGAGATCAGTCCTGGGTGTTCACTGGAAGAACTGATGTTGAAGCTGAAACTCCAATACTTTGGCCACCTGATGCGAAGAGCGGACTCATTTGAAAAGACTCTGATGCTGGGAAAGATTGAAGGCAGGAGAAGGGGATGACAGAGGATGAGATGGTTGGATGGCATCACCGACTCAATGGGCATGGGTTTGGGTGGACTCCCACAGTTGGTGATGAACAGGGAAGCCTGGCGTGCTTCGGTTCATGGGGTTGCAAAGAGTCACATGACTGAGTGACTGAACTGAACAGTGCCAAGACAAATAGTGCGGTCACAGTCTTACTATTTTGCCATCGAAGATGCTGTATTCTCTGGCTATAGAAGGCTATTTGCTGCCTTCTCTGCCCTTATCTTTTTAAGAGCAATCCTTTGCTCTCCAATCCTTCTCTTCCCCACCCCATTTAGACCAGGTTTTCTTGTATTTCTCTATACTTAATCCTTATAATTTCATTCACTATGGTTTCAGTTGCCTCTTGTACACCAATGACTTCAAAGTCTGTTAAAATCATCTCTCCTCATAAGATACTCTTTAATTAAAAACATCTCACTTAAACTTTGTCATACCAGAAAGTTCTTTACTCATGCACTAAAAAGAGAAATTCCTTGCTGGCTTCTGTATTTTATCACCATTGATATTCATCTCTTCCAAATTGGCTAATATAATCCACTATGTCTGTCTTTCCTTCAGCCCCCACACCTAAGCCACTAACCAATCCTCCAATCATTCTTTTTAAAAACTTTTTGGGCTCCCTTTCTCACCACAGCTCCAGCGAATCACTTCATGCTTACAGATTCAAGCAGCATACACACTGGGTAGGTTGGCTCCAGCTCTAACATCACACTTCCTGAGCTATCTTTCACACAGCTGTCAAAATCTGTTCTTTAACCTAGATGTCCATTATCACGCAGACAGATAAAGGAACTGTAGTACAGATACACAGTGGAATATTACTTAGCCATTAAAAAGGAATCCATGAGTCAGTTCTAATGACACGGATGAACCCAGAACCCATTATAGAGTGAAGTCAGTCAGAAAGAGCAATATTGCATAGGAACCTGGAATGTTAGGTCCATGAATCAAGGAAAATTGGTAGTGATCAAACAGGAGATGGCAAATTTTAGCAATCAGTGAACTAAAATAGACTGGAATGGGTGACTTTAACTTAGATGACCATTATATCTACTACTGTGGGCAAGAATCCCTTAGAAGAAATGGAGTAGCCATCACAGTCAACAAGAGTCTGAAATGCAGTACTTGGATGCAATCTCAAAAACGAAAGAAAGATCTCTGTTCGTTTACAAGGCAAACCATTCACTATCACAGAAATCCAAGTCTATGCCCTGAGCAGTAATGCTGAAGAAGCTGAATGGTTCTATGAAGACCTACAAGACCTTCTAGAACTAACACCCCAAAATGATGTCCTTTTCACTATAAGGGACTGGAATGCAAAAGTAGGGAGTTAAGAAATACCTGGAGTAACAGGAAAATTTGGCCTTGGAGTACAGAATAAAGCAGGACAAAGGCTAATAAGAGTTTTGCCAAGAGAACGCACTGGTCATAGCAAACACCCTCTTCCAACAACACGAGAAGATTCTACACATGGACATCACTAGATGATCAATACCGAAATAAGACTGATTATATCCTTTGCACCCAAAGATGCAGCAGTTCTATACAGTCAGCAAAAGCAAGGCCGGGAGCTGACTGTGGCTCAGATTATGAACTCCTTATTGCCAAATTCAGACTTAAATTGAAGAAAGTACGGAAAAACCACTAGATCATTCTGTTATGACGTAAATCAAATCCTTTATGATTATACAGTGGAAGTGACAAATAGATTCAAGAGATTAGATCTGATAGACTATCTGAAGAACTATGGATGGAGGTTTGTGACATTGTACAGGAGACCATCCCCCAAAAAAGAAATGCAAAAAGCCAAAATGGTTGTCTGAGGAGGCCTTACATATAGCTGAGAAAAGAAGAGAAGTGAAAGGCAAAGGAGAAGAGGAAAGATATACCCATTTGAAAGCAGAGTTCCAAAGAACAGCAAGGAAGATAAGAAAGCCTTCCTCAGTGATCAATGCAAAGAAATAAAGGAAAACAATAGAACGGGAAACTCTAGAGATCTCTTCAAGAAAATTAGAGATACCACAGGAACTCTTCATGCAAAGACAGGCACAATAAAGGACAGAAACAGTATGGACCTAACAGAAGCAGAAGATATTATGAAGAGGTGGCAAGAATACACAGAAGAACCATAAAAAAAGATCTTCATGACCCAGATAATCACGATGGTGTGATCACTCACCTAGAGCCAGACATCTTGGAATGCAAAGTCAAGTGGGCTTTGGAAAACATTACTACAAACAAAGCTAGTGGAGGTGATGGAATTTCAGTTGAGCTATTTCAAATCCTAAAAGATGATGCTGTGCAAGTGCTGCACTCAAAATGCCAGCAAATTTGGAAAACTCAGCAGTGGCCACAGGACCGCAAAGGTCAGTTTTCATTCCAACCTCAAAGAAAGGCAATGCCAAAGAATGCTCAAACTACCACACAATTGCACTCATCTCACAAGTTAGTAAAATAATATTTAAAATTCCTCCGAGCCAGGCTTCAACAGTACGTGAACCGTGAACTTCCAGATGTTCAAGCTGGATTAAGAAAAGGCAGAGGAACCAGAGATCAAATTGCCAACATCCGCTGGCTCATCGAAAAAGAGAGCTCCAGAAAAATATTTACTTCTAATTTATTGACTATGCCAAAGCCTTTGATTGTGTGGACAACAAACTGTGGAAAATTCTTCAAGAGATGGGACTACCAGACGACCTGACCTGCCTCCTGAGAAACCTGTATGCAGGTCAGGAAGTAACAGTTAGAACTGGACATGAAACAACAGACTGGTTCCAAATTGGGAAAGGAGTATGTCAAGGCTGTATGTTGTCACCATGCTTATTTAACTTATGCAGAGTACATCATGAGAAATGCTGGGCTGGATGAAGCACAAGCTGGAATCAAGATTTCTGCAAGAAATATTAATAACCTCAGAAATGCAGATGACACCACCCTTATGACAGAAAAGCGAAGAAGAACTAACAAGTCTCTTGATGAAAGCGAAAGAGGAGAGTGAAAAAGTTGGCTTAAAAGTCAACATTCAGGAAACTAAGATCATGGCATCTGATTCCATCACTTCATGGCAAATACATGGGGAAGCATTGGCAAAAGTGACACTTTATTTTCCTGGACTCCAAAATCACTGCAGATGGTGACTGCAGCCATGAAATTAAGACACTTGCTCCTTGGAAGAAGTTATGACCAACCTAGACAGCATATTAAAAAGCAGAGACATTACTTTGCCAACAAAGGTCCTTCTAGTCAAGGCTATGGTTTTTCCAGTGGTCATGTATGGATGTGAGAGTTTGACTATAGGGAAAGCTGAGCGCCAAAGAACTGATGCTTTTGAACTGTGGTGTTGGAGAAGACTCTTGAGAGTCCCAAGGACTGCAAGGAGATCCAACCAGTCAATCATAAAGGAAGTCAGTCCTGAATATTCATTGGAAGGACTTACGCTGAAGCGCAAACTCCAATATGTTGGCTATCTAATGTGAAGAACTGACTCATTCAGGCCCTGATGCAGGGCAAGACTGAAGGCGGGAAGAGAAGGGGACGACAGAGGATGAGATGGTTGGATGGCATCACCGACTCAATGGACATGAGCTTGAATAAACTCTGGGAGTTGGTGATGGACAGGGAGGCCTCGCATGCTGCAGTCCATGGGGTCACAAAGAGTCGGACACGACTGTGTGACTGAACTGAACTGAGTCAGAATGAGAAAAACAAATATTGTATATTAATGTATATATATAGAATCTGCAAAGATGGTACTGGTGAACCTATTTACAGGGCAAAAATGGCGATGCAGACATAGAGAACAGACTTATCAACATGAGCTAGCAGAAGGGTGGGCTGAATGAAGAGTAATGGAAGGATATATACCACCATGTGTAAAACAGATAACCAATGAGAATCTGCTGTACGACTCAGGGATTCAAACCAGGACTCTCAAAACCTAGAGGAGTAAGACATGGGAGGGACATTAAAAAGGGAGAGGACATATACACCTATGGCTGACTCATGTTGATATATGGCAGAGGCCAACACAATATTAATACTGTGAGGCGATTTTCCTTCAATTAAGTTTTAAAAAAATACACTGATTTCCTTTACTCCCATTTAGAACAGCAGAGCAGCTCTCTAAACTACCCACTCTGTACTGTACCTACTTTAGCTTTCCCATTTCCAGTATGTAAAGACACTTATTTCTTTCTGTCTAGTTTTCCATCACTGGTTGATCTGCTCTGAGAATCTAATTAACACTGACCTGAATAAAAGAGAAATATAAATCAACAGTCCATACATTTTAAAGCAAAATACAATTTTTTTTTTACTGTCAGTCACTTGGATTAGTATGGATAATGGAGCATGAACTCTGTGGTTAGAAGTCAGGTACTGGATTTTTGCTTATTCTGACTGGCCTTCCCCACCACTGAAACATTAAGAACCTTGGCAACAGGGACTGGGTTTATTCTCTCATTTTCTTTTTGCTACTCCACTCTCCTCCAAGCACAGTACCTTTCTTATTCAGAAGTTTGACAGTAACAGAATTTCCCATTATGAACTTAGTTCTCCCAGGGGACATAATAACACACTATAAATAGAAATTTCAATGAATAATAATGACAGATGACAAAAACACTGAAGGCTTTTGAAAACTCCTGTAACCTTTTGATGTAACGGAATATATTATTCATATTCAAATTTTGTAAAATCTGCATTATTTAGTTTTCAGGAAAAAAACCTGTGTTCTGACTCAAAACTAAATATGGATAATTTTGCATTGAAGACACTGTATAAGGAAGATCAGGTTAAACTAAGTTTAACCTGCTTTTGTAAGGTGAAAAATCAGGTTTACTGTTTTGTAACACAACAAAAGAACAGTAAAAATTCTCTCCATAGCCTTTCATACAATTCTGCCAATAAATAATAAAACCTTTATACATATTAAATGATACTATACTTTACTAAATCATTCAATTGTCCCAAATGAAAGTTCTGAGATAGTTTAATAGATTACCAACTGACCTTTGCTCATTTGATGACTCCCCCTCCCCCAGCAGAATCTAGGCTCTGTGAGGGCAGAACATCCCTGCTCTATCCACGCTAGCATAGTAAACCGTGCTTGGAACATAGTAAATATACCAAATGTGTTTGTTGATGCTTTTGATACAAAATTTGCATAGACAGCCCTAATTTTGGAAAAAATAAATCATTTGTAAGGTCAGTAATCTATAGGTGACCCAAAGGGTTTTAAGGGACCAAGTTCAGAGCATGTGCAACATATGGAATGCTTCTGCAGCATTGAGAAAACTGACCTATTTAGCAGTATTTTATTTCTACCTTTCAAAGATAAACTAATGTTAAGCCTACAAACTTAGTTGTTCCATTAAGAGGTTTAGAGTTTTGACAATTATCACCAATATCATAACAAGGACTCATACATTCTTCTTTTAATGGTCAGTTAAAGGAACAGAAGTTTAGTTCTATTTTCAATCTATTTCACTTCTCTCATGCAGTCATAAAATACCAGATGTATGGATGCACTGTAACAAATTACAAAATAGATTAAAATTTTTTGAGTCTTTATAAGTCACAATTTAAGGCTCATTGTTAGTTTGAGAGATAAAACTGCAAACACTGATTTCCAAGACAAGGTCATAGGAGTATTAATTATAAAATACTAACAAACTCTACACTTCGTGATTTAAAGAGGCAGAATAATAGATGAGGATTAAATTCAATGAAAACAGATAAACTAGAATAAAAAACGTTGCAGTAAAAAGTACTGATTCTAAGTTTGCTGCCCCACATCTAAAGATGAGATGACTTTAAAAAAGGAAACATTTTCATAAATAGAGACTTTAAAACTTCCTACTCATAATATCCACATGTGGTAAAGACTATACATTTAAGAAAAAGAACTGAATCAACATGAAAGTTAAAACAGGGTTTTTACACTTTTCAGAAAAAAGTGAAATACCACTGTTTTCTCCAAAAACTTAAACCTTTCTCCAAGTATCCTTGGGGACATGAAAAAGAACTCAAATTTTTTGACTTATTTTAGTAACCCCCCCCCCCACACACACACCATTTAAGCACCAGAAAGGTCCATGATTTGCATTCCTAAGCTGCAGTTATTTTGTATGGGATACAAATGGTGCATTTGCCAAACCCCAGCCCTATTTCTGTTAGCAAGATGCAAAATAAGAAACACCACAAATACTGACTTGGAGGATGACACTGGCCAAGTACTTCACTCTCTCTGTGCATGCATGCTAAGTCGCCTCAGTTGTGTCCGACTGTGAACCCATGGACTGTGGCCCACCAGGCTCCTCTGTCCATGGCTTTCTCCAGGTAAGCATACTGGTGTCGGTTGCCATGTCCTTCTCCAGGGGATCTTCCCAACCCAGGGATCGAACCCACATCTCTTATGTTGCAGCGTTTTTACCACTAGCACCACCTGGGAAGCCCTTTTAAAGCCTATGAAATAGATGTTACTAACATTCTGTTTTACAGATAAAGCAACTGAGGAAACTACCTAGGCTTACATGATACGAGGTGGCAGAGCAGGGATTAGAAATCCAGGAAATACGGTTCCAGAGCCCATGTTCTTATTCACTATAGTAAACTGTCCACTCTGTATCCCTAACCCTTATCTATAATTAATGTACTGGTTCCCATCAGATCGACAGTTCTCAACTGGGGCAATCTTGCCCTTCAATACCCCTCTCCCTCTTCCCTGAATCTAACTTAAGGACACCTGGCAATATCTGGAGATAATTCTGATTGTTTCAACTTGGGGGTGGTATTACATTCAGTGGGTAGAATCTAGAGATGGTGCTAAAAATCCCATAATATGAGAGGAAAACTCATTATCTAGCACACAGCATTTAGAGTGCTGAGGCTGAAAAACCCTAAATGGAGTATACATTCTAGGAGGGCAGGGTTCTAAGTGGATCTTGGCTGCTGTTCTGTCATCAGATACAGAAATTACTTAAGTTTATCTGTTGACTATTTATCTGTTTTTAAGAGCCTAGAATTCAGCCTGGCACATAGCTGGTAGGCAACAAACATTTATTAAGGTACCTGAATTAATGGTGGTGCCCCCCCAAAGGACCAAAGAGATATAACAGGACATAACAAATTGAAGTGATTTCAATGCTCCACAATGCCACTTTTTTCAGATTTAATTTTCTCCCAACGACTATAAATAAAAACAATTCTGCCAAAACAAGTGGGTTAAGCGGGATTTCTGAGAGAACAACATTTTTTTCTTTAGATACATTGAACCTTTAAATACATGGAACTCTGCGAGTTAGATAGGTAAGGAATAAGATTTCTTTCTTTTTAAAATAAAAGCTGCTAAATGTCTCATTCAAATACCAAGTATCTAAGGGATTAACAGACATCCCTAAATTAGATGGTATTACTAATTAACTGCTGATATTCTCCAGCAGCTGGAAAATATTTTGAGAAAGTTTAAGATTCATTTACAGATTTCAAAAAAGAACAGAAATTACAGCACATCTGAAACAAAGACCCATTATATAAAAAGTAGTACTTGAGTCCACTTGATTAAAAGACTTTTATGACCAGAAGTGTAACTGCATCCTCTAGTTTAAAAAAATCTGTAAGTGTAACACCTGCTGAAGTATTTTCAATTCTTCCTCCTATACCTCAAAGAGCTACTGAACACTACCCAGGAGGCATATGTTCGTAAGTAATATTGCTTGATTTACAGAACTCTTTTCAAAGGAAAAATTCAAAAGATGGTTATGTGGATATTCAAACAATACTAAGAAAAATACCTGACATTTTTCTCTCATCATTTCTGTAATTAATAAATGAGTCTGGCTTGCCCAAACATTAAATTATGAAACCACACTATGCAAAACGCACCTATCACATTTAAAAAGAAGTTAAACCCATATTTATTTAACTAGCACTGTTAAACATTACACAAAACACATTCAAGTGGCAAGTAATTATAATGCAAGCCCTTGCATGGCAATCCAAATTTATTGAACTACTGATGCTAAGTTATACAAAATTGCACCACTTTAATTAAGGCTTTTAGTTTACATTTGGCCACCTCAAAAGTAGTTGTAACATTAGGTTGGTCAATTTAAATACTGTGGCTCCCTGTTGGATAGACACACAATCTTTACACCCAAACGTTAATGCATACAAAGCAACAAGGCATTGTTAAATAAAACAGCAATAGTTACTGCAACTTAGGCCTTGTGACCAATTACACATGATTAAAATTACTTCCCACATTCACATCCACAGTACTCTTCCACCATTTAACATCTCAACCAAAACGTTACACATGGGAAACAATCACTAACAGGCAAAAATACTAAACCTGTATATTTGGTATTGCAAATACACTTATGCATGAGCAAGCAGGGGATTCACAGTGAGAATCTACAGCTGCAGAAGCCTGAAAATGATTTACAAAAATTGTTAAATCATTAAAAAATTGTTTGAAAATATACACTTCTTGTTGTAGACCCCCACTGTACACACAACTATAAACATTGTTCCCTATGTAAACAAAAAAGGAAACATATAATAAAAGATTTGAAAAGTCTGGACATTTCCTTCCCAACAGATATTAAAGGCAACGTCTTTAATCTAAGACATTATACCGAAAGGACTATCATATTTTAAAGACAAGATCACTGTCTCCACAGGTTTTTTAAAAATTAAAAAAACTATATAGCTGTGTTAATCAAAGCGCTTATTTGTACAATACAATGATAATGACCTTGAATTTCTTAAAAAAAATTACAATAAGCTACAAGTATCAAAGAAGCAAAGTTATCTGGAGTAGTCTATATAGGAGCTCTTTGGACTTTCTTTTATTATGCTAAAATAGTGGTGCTTTTAGGATTTACATTATTGTACTCTCCAATACAAAGTATGGGGTGTGTTAAAGTATACAGTACACCATTTTCATACATGTACAACATTGGTGGATGAAAAATGTCTCTTAGCAGTAATACTGGATTGTAGCCTCTGGTTTTACCAGCTGCATACTCTAGGACTATTATATAAGTAAAAATCTCTCTGTGATACTGGAAAGTGATTAGAATGTGCAAACTGATGTAGTAGTTTTCATCCGCCTCTTACAGGGTACCACCACAGAAAGTCCATTTAAGATGTTGGTAGGTTTAACAAAGTTGGAATGCTGGCACTGTTGAATTGGGCAACAGTTCTTCAGACCTGTCAAAAGGAGAAAATTAATTGAAAACACAGGTTGTAAACAGCACACTAAAGATCAAAAGGACATATTAATACAACAGTGCTAAAGTATCAGAAATAAATATAATATAGGTTCCTATCCTCATCATTACATTATGACCATGTACTATGATTCACAGCAAAGCACGGGTAGACATATTCTGCTGCCTTCCTGAAAGGCACTCAAGTGAAAGCTGAATGTACTTAAATGCAAATTTCTTTGTATTACCTCCCAAAGATTAAAACCAGGAAAACTAAAAACAAAAACAAAACCCCATATTAAAATTTTACATCAAGTCGACTTGACTAGAATCAAACAGGCAGCAATACTACCAACATGGCTGGCCTATGAGTGTTTATAATCCTAGAATTACATCGTGAGTACAGAATGCACATCTGACCAAGCTTTCCAAGACTTCTCTTCCCTACTCTTCCAGCAAGTGGCTAAAAAGCTGGTGTAGAGAAGTCAATAAAACAAATTTATTTCATGAAGGCTCTCTACAGTTGACAGTTATATAGATTTTTAATTCTATAAAACAGATCCTACTTACTTTAAGAGAAATGTCAGAAAAGGCTGGTATTACACTAAAATCTTATCTAAACTTAAAAGGGTAAAATCAGAATTCCTCAGTCTGTCATTTATTTATTTACTTTGGATGATTTTCTGTACATATGCCTGGGCTAAAAAAATGCTTCCTTTTTATATTGGTTTTCTGGGAATCAGACTTGCTCCAGAATGTTAATATAGATACGGGTGATGAAATAATTTCCACAAATGCTTTGAACTTTAAGCCCTCGTTTACAGACTGAACGAGTTTCCTAAGTTTTCTAAATCTTAGCAGACTGAATGGAGCAAATTGGAAAGGACAGATGGCAGAGTGAGCTCAGGCACAAGTGTGCTGTTAAGAATGGCCAAGTGGTTGGAAAGGAGAGGATATAAAAAATGAAAAGTGGTATCTCTAAGCACTAAGTCGTAAGTGGAGAGTACGGACAAAACTCTAGAAAACTACAGAATCAGAGTACTATGGTTGTACAGGGTCATTTAACATGGGAAGAAGCAGAGCTAGTCCAAAGTTCCCAACGGTAAGAATACAGTAGAAAAATATGACTTAATGATACTTGGCAAACAGCAGCTAACAGATGAGGGTTTACCACGTGCCAGGTACTGAACTAACTGCTTTGAAAGTATTAACTCATTTGATATAACTGTTTTCAAAAACTGTGTTATAGTGATGTTTGCTCAATTTTCCTTTGTGGTCTCATCTCAAGATTGCATCCATGGTTCTCTCTGCCCAGGAACTCTTTACCCTCTAATTTCTACTTATCCATCAGATTTCAACTTAGATGCTCTCACTCTGAGACTTTCCTGAATCCATAGTTCACATCTGACTGGTTTGGTGCCCCAATTAAATACTCTTGATAGTACCCATAACAGCACAGTGACTAATTATGGACTTTGATAATCAGTTCAGAGTTCAAATTCTGAGCCATGAACTCAGATCATTAGATTCAATTCTGACTCTGCTATTCACTAACTATAGGGATTGAACAATCTTTCTGTGCCTCAGTTCACTCATCTGTAATATGGGAATTATAATAATTCTGCCACACAGAATTGTTCTGAGAATTCAACTAACATATAGGCAGTACTTTGTCTGCTACATGATGTCAGGGGTTTTAATTATCAGTACCATGCTGCATTTATTCCGCCAACAGCATTTATAATATTTTGCAATGGTTTGTCTGACTTTTACACTAGACCTTTATTAGCTTAAGGCAACAAAGAAGAGAGCAGAGAAGATTGGTTTTGATCATCACTATGTTGTCAGCACAAACCAGTGACCCACTGAGACGTGAGTATATACTGGATAAACTCATTTAGAATACTTATGTGGAATACCTTACTTCTCATGATCATATATAAGTGAAATAATTATTTCAATTACTAGGATATCATATTAACTCGTAAGAAGTAACCATTTGTTTTCTACAACAGAAAACTCTATACTTGCTTTTTTGACCTTTAATAAAGTTGAGGTTAAAAATTAGAGGAAACAAACAAAACAGAAGAAAGGATAAATTAACATACCTGGCTCAGAGCTACAATGCATTCAGTATATTAAAGCAGCTGACATGACGACTTTTTGCGGGCCTTCCCAGGCACTGGAGTTTTTCTGTTAATTTGTCGCACTAGGTCATAAAAGATCTGCAAACATTTATTAATTTTTTATTTTAAATTGCAGGGAAACCGCCCCCCCACCCAAACTACAAGTGAAAGAGTACAATGAAAAAATTGAACTTTCCATAACTCTTCTCCAGAAAGCAAATATTCTATTCATTTAAGGAACGAGAGTAAAGCCAGGTATTCTTGTAACTGTCAAGTGCTTTTCTGTTCATTTTTTGGGAGGGCTAACATCATTCTCCTTAAAGTAAATATTGAGTAGCTGCAGAAACCTTAGTTTAGTCAGAACATTTATCATCATCCAGAGAGAACAATCCTTTACTCTTCTTTGACTCTATGTATTCTTATTCTACAACATAATTTTAAGTTCCTCTTGAATTTGTCTTCATCTTTTACATACCATTGTTCATACATCTGAGGATTAAATCTGTCTTCCCCACCCCTATTCTTTTCCATCTAATCTTACTTCATTTTATGGTAAATTCTACTGTACCACCAGTGTTTAATAAAAGAGGCTCAAATAGTATTATTGCTTGTTAGCATGCTAATTAACATATTTAATTAACTTGGGGTTGTGTTAATAATACCCCACTCATTATTTTCCATTAATTCTGAAAGCTAAATTCCAAATCAAGAGTTCTATTACACCATACCTCATTAACATTTATTTTTGATTTTGCAGAGGATTCTAAGAATGCACAGTTGTTCCACTGTCGTGCTAGATTTTGACCTTGTTCCTTTCCTACAACTCTTTCATCTTCCAAGTCACACTTATTACCAACCAGAATCATTGGAACCTAAACGGGTAAAAACAAATAAATAAACAAATATGCTACATAAATTCAAATCAAAATTCTAAGAGTCAACCATAAGGATTAGTTTTTATTTTATGCCAGAGAAAAACACTAAATTAATAAGGTGTGCTAAAACTGACAGTTAAATATAAAAGCATTAGCAATTAACTTAAGAACTTGTCACATAAATTTTTTAGAAAACTAGCTATGATCTACTTATAAAAGAGGGAGGAAAAACCATGAAAATTGTATCAAAACAGACTTTTATTTTAGGCATCCTGAGCAGCATGCAGGATCTTAGCTCCCTGATCAGGGACTGAAGCCATGCCCTTGCAGTGGAAGCACAGACATAATCACTGGACTGCCAGGGAAGTTCCTCACAATGAACTAATTATAGCAATTATAGTAAGAAAACACAAAACCTTTTTAAAAAGAAAATGCAAAAGGAAATTTCATAAAAAGTCAACATATTCCAAAATTTTAAAGTGTTTCTCCAAGGGACATAAATAAATTTCAGATTTTCTGGTTTCTTAACAAGTATTTATCAAATAAGTCATTCTCAATTTCGTAACACAAAAAAAGGAGAAATTTAGAAGGTAGATAAAATTTAAGGTAGAATTTTTAGCTTTTCATATAGTTTGTATTAAAAGCCAAAAATTAAAATCACCTTAATTTACTAAAAATCTAGACCATATGAATCATGTTTTTGGACACTACAGGAAAAATAATCCTTATTCTGTAAAACTCCTATTAATCCTTTAGAGATTGGCTCTCTGAAGAAGTTCTGGAAAAAATCCAAACTAGAAAATCAAGATTTGTGGCTTTTTAAGGAACAGATATATAGTTTTATACTAGTAAAAACCTGTTTAATGTAACTGATAGAAAACCTATAGTAGTTACCAGAGACACTGGTAAACAGCTTTACCAACTAAAGCTACTAAACTAAAGTATGTTAAAGAAAGAAAATGAAGTCTCTTAGTCGTACCCGACTCTTTGCAACCCCATGAACAGTAAGTAGCCTGCATCAAGCTCCTCCGTCCATGGGATTTTCCAGGCAAGAGTACTGGAGTGGATTGCCATTCCCTTCTCCAGGGAATCTTCCCGACCCAGGGATCAAACCCAAGTCTCCCGCATTGTAGATAGACGCTTTACCGTCTGAGCCACCAGGGAAGCCCTAAGTACGTTAAGGTCCCCCCAAAAGCGTCCTGCTTCAGAAGGTGAGGAAATGAGGATATTTCTAATAGGTGCTCTCAAGCTCTCAAAATAGTTGCTATAATTAAACTATACATAGTACAGCGCTTCTTAAAAGTATGATGCCCAGACCAGCAGCACCAATACCATCTGGAAATATGTTAGAAATGCAAATTTCTGAGCCCTATTCCAGACCTACTGAATCAGAAACTCTCGGAGTGGGACCTGGCAATCTGTTTTAACTAGCTTTACAGGTGATTCTGATGCAAGATGAATTTATATACATAGCGTGACGAGGAATTTAAAAAATCCTTTTGTAGTTTCCTACAGGGTTAAACTCCATTATGGTGTACTTACTTGGAAGGGGCATGTTACTTAACATTAGAATTGAATATATTTGTTGGCTTTCTTGCTCCTTCTGTCATAATTGCTTGAGATGTGTTCATGTCTTGTTCTGATTCCTATTAAAAAGGCTCTTAAATCTACCAGAACGTCATCTGCTCTATTAGTAATACTTGCCACCGACACCTCTCCCCCTTCTCCACTAAACACAAGATTCAAAAATATGAAGGGAAAAAAAACAGGAAGGGTATAAATTTTATTTTACACAGGAGGAAGGTATTTCTCACTTTTTATATTTTATACAGTGTTAAAGATATGTTTTTTGCTTTCAAAGAAAAAGCTTTTGAAAAACAAACTCCTCAACATAGATGAAGTTTAAATTGGATTTAAATTCAAACTTTTAAATCGGATATCACCACAATAAGTGTTTGAAAGAAAACGTAGTTATTATGAAGCCAGCTTACATCATCCGTGTCTTTAACTCGAAGAATCTGTTCTCTCAGATCTTGTAAATCATTAAATGTGGACTGTGCTGTGATGGAATAAACTAATGCAAAGCCTTGTCCATTTTTCATGTACAAATCCCTCATTGCTGTGAATTGTTCCTACAGTTGAAAGAAAGAATCATTAAAAAAAAATTATGTTTTGACAGTTAATTTCACAATTTTCAAAGTCTATAATTAGAGCTCAAAGAAGAATGTAGTAGTGTTATGTAACATCTCTTAAAACTGTAGTCCGTGGCTATTTGAAAAATTGGTATTTCAAGAAATAAGTGTTTTATTTAAAAATAATATACCAGAGCAGACTTATGTGCAGTAAATGCACTGAAGTGGAAATGTCCCATCTTCAAATGCTGCTTGAAGGCAGCTTTTCAAGCCACCATATGGAAGGCACCCAAATCGAATCACTGTTACTCACAGCTAGCTCACAATGCTCCAGCTCTCCGAGGTGCACCAGCAAGTTACCTACATGGTGCCATTTTCCCACACTTCCTCCTTCACTAGACTGTAAGCTTTTGAGTGTAAGAATACAAGCCACGACACATATCAGGTACTCAAACATTAGATGAATGAATACCACACATCCAGAGTAAATCTTCCCTTCACCTTCAGATACCATCAGATCTAGCTGTTCTGTAAATATATTGAAGGATGAAAGGTACTATTCAAAATACTTCACACAGTCACTGAGGAATCTCAGGTATTTCCCACATAATTTAATATATGGAAATATAGCCTAACTTTCTTTAAAAGTACTAGTGAAGCTATGAAAATTTTCATACAAATTTTCTACTTATTTCTTCAGTAAATAACGCATGCACACAAGAAAATAATTCAAGAGGATAAGGAAGACAGCTTTAAGATTTAATGCAAGCCTTACTGTTAAATAATGTTTGTCTGTAAGTATATCAGCATTTATAAGGCCAACACTGCACAAGCTGTGCATACACTTGTAGTGCTTTACATACCGTTCCTGCAGTATCCAAGATTTCAAGCATACACTGCTGCGCATCTACTTCAACTTGCTAGGGGGGAAATTAAGGTAGATCTTCATTTTTTTTCCTGTATATAAGACTACTTTAATATGTATAATATTAATATGATATTTAAAACAGACACAGATTATATCAACTTTGATACTAATCTCAAGTAATACATGCTTTAACGAAACAGGAGAAAAAAATAGCTGGATAACTAACGTCTACTGACCCTCAAACTGCACTAAGTGTAAAAACCATGAGTTCTTAATATAAAGATATCTACAAGATATACAAGCTCCAATCTCAATGTGAATCACTCAGCACTTAATTCTGCAGAGGAAATAATTTCAAATCAGCTCAAAAAATTTTTATTTAATGCAGTAATAGTTTCAATAATGTCAGAAATAACTATCTTTATCAATTCTGCCATACTTTAGATATACTTTCCTTTTGCTTATAACTACATCCCCTTCACTATATTGGAACAAAATTTTTGGTAGCAAGGAAGAAGAGCTATCAAATAAATTATATATCCCTGTTACCCTTTAAACCTAACATTTCCTAAGAAAAAAAGATACAGATGCAGAAAGAAGAGTAATGCTGCCTCAGAGCTGGGGTCCAGAAAGGGTTTCTAGTTTTGGCAGACTGTGGACACAGAAGAGGAATGGAAACAGTGTCTGTACCGCAGCAAGGGCCAGGCTGGCTGCTTTAAGGTGGCGGGTAATTCTCTCCCTTGTAAATTAAAAATGTCTGCATATTAAGTTTTATTGTCACGTGTTACAGAAATGAACAATAAACTTTTCTACTATTATGAGCAGTGGAATTTTCTCAAGGAGTTGTAAATAGGAAGGTTAGGGAGACTTTTGTACTTCCATCTTTATATAAAAAGCAGGGAGCCTGAGAGTCATTCAGTCTTTGGTGGGCAGAAAGAGGGGAGAAACATGGAACTACCCACCTGAAGTGGATGTCTCAACTCTAAAGTCAAATTGTAACAAATTACAACTTGGGGGTCAGTGTAAACTTAAAATTCTTTGTGAGCAAGAAAGAAAGATAAAGCAAGAGTGATTAAGATTCTTGTAAGATGGTAAACATGCAATGCCAGGAAATAATCAGATGTGAGTTCTCCCCACTAATTTTATAAATTAACTCTGCTCCTCATCCTATACTCTATAGACAACATTTAATATTAAGCTAAAAACAATAATTTATGTTTACAGTAAAATTGAAAGCAAAAGCCTTCTAAAGTAACATACCTTCCTATAAGAATCTTCTATCGTAGGATCATATTTTTCAACAAAAATTCCTTGAACAAACTGTACAGTCTGAAAAAAATTAACATACCATTATACTCCCTCAAAAAGAAAAATCCAAGTCTGCACATTCAAAAATATTAATTTCACATAAGTAGTTATACCACTGATAAAAAAAAAAATAACCACAACTACCTTCGAACATAAGCATTTGGTGGGAAAATTACCTCAGAAAGCTTTTTTTAAATATTAATAATCATAACGTTCCTTATTGGGTAGGTCTAAATTTAGAGTTTATATATTTAAAAATTGTTAAATGGTTCCTATTTCAGTTTTAGGAATTTTAGTTAGAAAGTGGCTAATTATTTGGTGAACACACATATGTGCACACTCACAATGCCTCTCCATCACTTTGAATGTGTTTACAATGAAAACACAGTTCATACTCCGTTGTACACACTTCTCAGTTTGATCCAAGTAAGTCAAATTCTGTGCTGGGTGTTTATGTGACAAACAAGCGGCAAAGTAAGATAGTCAGTCTATCTCGAGGTGGGGCTTTGCTAAACTCTGAACCATTCACCAAGTTATTTCCCCTAAGTTTCTCCCCTTCCTACCTACCATTGTCAAGTTGTGTCTTCTTTCTTACTTTACTATTTTTTGATATAAAAAACATGGTGGGACAGTCAAAGGTAAACTTTGAAAAAAGTTTTTAAAATATAGTTATTTAATTTTTATAACATAAAACTTATATTTTTTAAGCCAACTCACAATGAAATGGACCAAAATTTATTTCTATCTTGCTCTGAAATGCAGACAGTCATAGACTTGTATGTGCTCAAGTCCAAATTGGGCTTAAGTCCAAACTGTATTCTGGTCTGGAACCCATGTTCCAGAGAGAATATGATCTACCCAGATACAACTAAAAGTGGTCTAAATTACAAGAAAAAATATCATATTACTTCTAAAATCATTCAGATTTCACCTTAACAAAAAAATAAGCAAAACCTAACACTCAACAGAAAAAGAACATGTCTTAAGTGTGAATAGCTTGGGTACAGTGAGAATGTCTTACCAGAGCAGATTTTCCAACGCCTCCCGAGCCAAGAACGACTAGCTTATACTCACGCATGGTGCAAACTTGTAAAAGCTAGTACCTTATTAAGAAAAAAAAAGAAAGAATTCTTAAGTAATATCTTTGCATTCATGTGCTTCTTATATAAACAAAACATTCAAGCATTTATTTAAAATGACTACTATACCATAGTAAGATGGAGCATTTCATAAACAACCTTACTAAATAATGCTACTGGTAGGGCTCTTTAAAACATCAGAAGAAAGAAATTGCAGAATTCTAGACATGATTCTTAGTCCTACCCTATATTCAATTACTATAAAATACTCTATCAAGAAAAACAGGGGTAGGGAGGAGAGGACTGAAAAAGTGCATTAAGGGGCATTCTATTGGCTAAAACATGGCAGTGATAAACATGTTATCTCCTTTTCTGAACCACTTGTAATCCTGAATCACAAGTAGTTGAGGTCTACTAAGTACAAGGATATCCCCAATGAACAGCAAATAAAATTCCTGCCCTCAACTGAGCTAACTTTCTGGTGAAGATGAACAGTATAGAGGAGGGATTTGCAAACAAATCCAACTCCCTGTTTTTGCACATAAAGCTTCACTGAAATACAGCCACATCCATTCATTTGTATTGTCTGTGGCTGCTGTCTTGTAATGGCAGAGTTAAGTCCTTATAACAGAAGCTATCTGGTCCACAGTCTAAAATACTTACTATTAATATGAAGCATTCACAGAAAAAACTTGCTGGCCTCTGAGATACATAAATGGTAAATGAGTTAGCAGAGAAAGCTGACCAAGTATCTATTACTGAAGTTTGTGTGCCTGTGTGTTTGAGAGAAGGTTGAGGGTGGTGTTTGGATGGGGTGGCAAAGAGACCAAAAACGGTCAGGAATCAAAAGTAAATCTCAAGAACATGAGTGTCCAGACTGATAAAAGTCTACTGAGTATTCAGTATGATGAAACAGGGAAAATCAAATAAACATAAAACCCAAAAGAAACAACCCATACCAAGGCTCATCATTTTAAAATTTTAGCTTACTACTGAGAGGGAAAGAAGATCCTGCAAGTTTCCAGGATGGGGAATAACGTGAGAATACAAAGCTCCCACATTTCTAGAAAAAAATAAATAATTTGCCAGTGGCTATGGTACAAAAGTAGCCACCAGACCAGGCTTTAAATCCTCTTCAATAAAGAGATGACAGTTCTTTACTTATAGTAACACAATACCAGGACTGGTCTGAACACATTTAACCCACCAATAACTATTTACTTTAGTGAATACACTTCTGTGACCAGCCTTTGATACCTGCTTCCCTGGTGGCTCAGATGGTAAAGCGTCTGCCTACAATGCGGGAGACCCAGGTTCGATTCCTGGGTCGGGAAGATCCCCTGGAGAAGGAAATGGCAATCCACTCCAGCACTCTTGCCTGGAAAATCCCGTGGACGGAGGAGTCTGGTAGGCTACAGACCATGGGGTCGCAAAGAGTCGGAGTTCTTTACTTATAGTAACACAATACCAGGACTGGTCTGAACACATTAACCCACCAATAACCATTTACTTTAGTGAATATGCTTCTGTGACCAGCCTTTTATTGATAGCCTCTTACTTCTCAGTCAATTAAGAATGGACTCACTTTGACATATTTCTTTGTATTAAACCTCTTTATATGTTCTTTCTTTCTGGTCCATACTCTTGGAAGAAATCCTGTGTTTTATTTACCTGGTAGCTCAGATGGTAAAAGAATCTCCCAGCAATGCAGGAGACCTGGGTTCGACACCCTAGAGAAGGAAGGGGCAATCCACTCCAGTATTCCTGCCTGGAGAATTCCATGGACAGAGGAGCCTGGAACAGGGCTACAGTCCATGGGGCTGCCAAAGGGTCGGACACGACTGAGCAACTAACTACTACTATATGCCATCCTTTTATTTCTCCTTAGGATGCCGTGTTTAATACCAAGGATGACTTTTCAAAAATTTCTCCTTCACTTGTGCCTTTAAATACATGGATCACTTACTGTATTTTTCTCCATTCCTTAACTGGGGGGGGAGGGGGGGGAGGGAGGGAGGGGGCCCTGGAAGAGACCAAATTTAAAAAATAGCAAAAAAGTCATTTGCTAACTTTCCCACTTACTAGTTCCTATATTTTATTTCTAAACTTAGTGAACTTATCATTTCCATAGACTTCTCTCCAGTACTGGAACACTCCTTAACTTTTGTGAACTGCACAGTTGTTACCAGATATTTCATGAAAAAAGATGTAAATGAAAGTTGAACCACCTTTCACTTTAAAGAATATCCCACATGGTAGTGTGCATTTAATTTATGACAAATAAGTTGTTTTCTGTAAATGTGTAACTGGTCAGGTTTATTTCTTTTAATGTAAAATCATTTAAAAATAGGATTACTTAGGTGGTAATTCTATTCAGCTCCATGTAGACATTACCCAACCACCCAGACCTACATTAATATTTGAGAAATATTAAAAAATAAACTTAGGACTCTAATGAAAGACATCTTCAAATTTGTGTTTCTGAACCCAGCTAGAAGGAACATGGTAACTTTGGGGTCAATAATTTATTAAACAGCATCCCAAAGAGCAAATCAACTAACTTTAACACAAACAGACTTATTTCCCTGAATCTTTTATGCTTTAGGCAGCTGGGCTGTGCCACTTATTGATTCACTTCTTTGCAAGTGTCATAACTTAAAAAAAAAAGAGAGAGACTTCAGTGAACACCCAGAAAAATGCCAACAATCAGCAACTGTCTAACTTAACTGATGCAGCTTTTACAGTTGATAATTAATTCATTCCTGCCTTTGAAAGTTTGTGGATCTTTGGACTTTGAAATTCCCTAAAGACTCTGTAAGACTAGTAGTCTGCTCTGATCAGGGCAGGCAATATGAGACCAGGGTAGCGTTTCCTTAAGTAATCAATAACTTCAGCTATTGAATGGTATTGCTCATTCTTTGACTGTCCACTTAAGATCCTCATCTGGCATCATTCCAAATGATGCCCTCAGACAAACAAGCGTACTGAATAGGCTGCCTGTGTCCAACTTGTTTGTTCTTAGATTTTCCTATCACATGAGTCGGTAACAACAATGATGGGTGCTCCAATCAGTTCCTTGAGCTCATACTGTTAAATCTGTTATTCTAGGATTTGTACCAAGTAGGTTTTTGTATAAGGCAATTTAGGCTTTTGATTTTGGCCTGGAGTGCACTATTTAATATGTATTTTTGCCATTAGTTCAGAATTCTTCAGCTACTTGCTTTTCTTTTTGTTAGTCTACTTGTGCAAAATTTTGTCTCATGTTCTGTTTTGTCCTGAACTGTTTTGTTTACATTCACTGTATAAGGGAGGGCTGTTTGGAATGGATGGACACATAGGTCTGAAAAGCCTCCAGTGAAATTCAAACTGGCCCCAAGCACTAAAGGTTGAAGATGAGTACAATCAGTGACCAATTCAGGCAAAGGTGAGTGATGGGCCAAACTTCACCGTGGGTCACTCACTTTCATGACAGCATTACAGGGTCATGAACTGTGGGGCTGATTATGGGGCACCTTCCTAACTTCTGCTTCGTCAAGAGACCTGAAGATCTGTTTGTAAGAACACATTTGTTTAAAAGAATTTTTTAAACTCTTTCTGTGCTGCTATCATGGTGCACACTAAAGTCCCAGCTGATGCTCTCAAGAGCATCAATAATGTTGAAAGGAGAGGCAAGTATCAGGTTCTTACTAGGCTTGCTTCAGTCAGTTTCTGTGATAATATGATAATGAAGCATGATTACACTAGTGAATTTGAAATCAATGATTGCAGAGTTGAGAAAACTACTGTGAACCTCACAGGCAGGTCAAACAAGTGTGGAGTGATCAGCCCCTAGATCTGAGGTGCCACTAAAAGATCTAGAAAAATGGCAGAATAATATGCTCCTAACCCGTCAGTATGGTTTCACTGAACTGACAACTTCAGCTGGCATCACGGATAATGAAGAAGCAAGATAAAAACACAGGAGAGAAATTCCTGGGATCCTTTTTCTAGGGATAATACAAATATGAAAATGCCTCAATGGAAAAAAAAATTAAAGCACACTTAGATCATATCATATTCCCTCATAGCTCAGTTGGTAAAGATCCGCCTGCAATGCAGGAAACCCCTTCTGCTTCATTCCTGGGTTGGGAAGATACCCTGGAGAAGGTACAGGCTACCCACTCCAGTATTCCTGGGCTTCCCTTATGGCTCAGCTGGTAAAGAATCCACCTGCAATGCAGGAGACCTGGGTTTGATCCCTGGGTTGGGAAGATCCCTTGGAGAAGGGAAAGGCTACCCACTCCAGTATTCTGGCCTGGAGAATTCCATGGACTGTATAGTCCATGGGGTCGCAAAGAGTCAGACATGACTGAACGACCTTTACTTTCACTTACTTTCATTTTCACTTTATATCATATTGAGGAATAATTTACATTCAGTAAACAAGCAGATCTTAAGCACACAGTTAAATTTTGGCATATGACAATACCCTCCAACCTCAAACACAGCTCTCATTAACATTTAAAACACTTCCATTATCCAAACAGCTCCCAATGTATCTCTTTCCAGTTAATTACCCCAACACCATTTTTTTTTACTCTAGTGATCTCTCTCTTATTTGTCAAGGCCATACCTTTTCTAGGGAAAACTTATGTGTCTTTTATAAACTTCCAATATAATCTTGACTCTTGCACTTTCATCGCTAAATTACAAAAATGGGGACTTTGACAACTACAGAGTAACAACAGGACTTATGGCCAACTTTTAAAATGTAAAAATTAACACTTTCAGAGGAATTATAAACATAGAATAATTATGAGAAAAAAATAGCATTCAATAATCAACTCCTCTAATTGGTATTCCAAAGATTCAAAATAAGATGACTAAGACAGCCTTCCTTTACTCCCCTGCTCAAACCTTTGGAAACCTACCCACCCTGAACCACTGTCTCTTTATACTTCCCAAAATGCCTTTCTATTCCACTTACTCCTTGACCATACCACTGAAATGCACTACTTTTCTCGACAGTTTCTTAGCAAAGAAATCTCTTAAACTGCTAGAGTAGAAGTCAGAGTTGTAGAAACTGAATTTAAAAACTGGTCTAGAATTTAGTTGGAGTTATGTTTAAAGATTTTTCTAAATCTCAGGTAGACGAACAGAAATTTGTTGTAGAATCCCAACTGAATTACTAAGTACTTAATTTTATCATAGAAGAAAGAGACTAAGAGAAGGAGGACAGTAAAGACCAGATTCAAACAGTCCAGCATATTTTTTAAAAAACTGGCCCTGAGAGAAGAAAAATTTAGGAAATATACTATTTCAGGGGTAGACTGCTCAACATTTAACACTGTAAACAAAATGAACACAGGAAACAAAATATATTAACTTCAGGAAATTTTAGAGAGAGACATGTTCTTTCTGTAAATGGTCTAAAGACCTGAACAGGAAACTGAAAATGAAAAATTAGAAAATCTACAATAGTTGAGCATTTTCAGAGATCCTCACAAAGTAAACAAGCCAGAAAGAAAAACTAAACCAAAAGGTTTTTCTTTTCTAAGAAATGGGAAGCTGTGAACGAGGACACTTGTATATACTATAAAACGTAAACATTTCTGGGAATTACATTTCTTAATGAGATGACTAGGGTCCTTCTTTCTTCCCAGTTGCTTCATTTATCAAAGTACTACTTCTTGCTAGGATGAGACAGGTTCACCCATATTACTGCTTTATTAGTAATTTGTTCCTTCTATTTATTATTGATAAAAAGCATAGTATGGATATAGATGATACTTTCTTTATCCATTCACCAGCTCATGGATATTTTGGTTTGTTTCCAGCTTGTGGAAATTATAAATAACACTTATCAGTTTAATTTTAGTAACACAAACAAGAATTTTAACTGTAGAGCCCTAAATTCACAAGAAATTGAAAACTTTTCAAATCTTCAAGTAGGAAATATGAAAATCATCAACAGACTTTCGAATACAAAAACAGTGACAAAACAAATTTAACTTACCAATAAGCAGCTTTCTAACAAGGAACACTGATAAGAGGGAACTACAAATGAAGTAAGTCATTCCCTTTCATTAATTTTTTTGCCAATATTTCCTTATATGGACAAAAAAGCAAAATATTCTTATTTAAATCCTACTAAATACCAACTCTTGGGATAGTATTTTCCTTAATAATAATAATAATAAAAAGCCAAGATTGGAACTAATACCTATTTTTTAAATTTGTGGCTTCTACTACACCAGCTTTGAAAAACTGTTTACAGATTCTAAGCCAAAGATAAAAAGAGGATTTCATTATGAATGGCAACTCCGAATGGTTGGCAATGGCCATTAGTTCAGTTTTTAAAATTTCATGCATAATTTTAAGGTAGGTAGAGTTATATCAGAATTTCAAAGGTGTTATGGTAATTGTTGTTTGAGTCACTGAAAACAATTGTTCTCATTCACTGAACCCCAAAGAGGGACAATTTTGACAGCACAGCAGAGTGGTTCACAGCATCTACATTTTAAAACCTGATTTTGCATAATCTTTGGCAAGTCATGAAACCTTTTAGAGCTTCACTTTCCTTACAGGGAAAATGGAGACAGTAATGCCTATACGGTAAGGTTGTGAGATGGATATACAAGAACATAAACTCCACAAAAATGACAATGTTTGTCTTTTCTTATATCCCCAGAACCTCAAACAGTGACTGGCATACGAAATGTGGTAATTTCCCTCAAGAGTCCTTGCACATAGTAATAATCAGTAAAAGACAGCTTTAAAAATAATTGTAATAGCAATGGTCTGGGCCACTGCTCAATACAGTGTAGCAGAACTGATGTTCCCTCATCTGAGAATCACTGGTCTACCCTTTTACCTACTAGTTTAACAAAACACTAAGAAAGGAGGAGGACTACTGCTATTCAGTGTTTGTCTAGTTTATTAATAGAAAGTTTCTTCTAGGTAGGCAAAAAGATACAATGCATAGCCTTAAACTATTTTCCAATCATATGTGGGTTTCCATCCTTAATTTAGTCCTATTACTACAACCAGTTTAGAATATGTTAAAAACTAACTGAACTATATTATAAATTTAGCTATACTTACTATATTCCACTAAAATCTAAGAGGCATTTTTAAAATATATTTTAACATCTCTGAAACTGGAATGTATCTTATAGGAAACTCCCGCTGTCAATACAAAATGTAATATATATATTAATATATACTAATCTATCAGTATTTTGAATTACTTTAAAATGTAGTTTTTTTCTGAGAGTTTTATTACTAATAAGCAGTAAATTTATAATACACAAATGAAAATTAAAGCCAGAAGGTGAAAGAGGAGTCATGGAGTTGTCTTGTAATTGTAGCATGTTATTATAACTTAAAAATGGTGAAATCTATTAGAATTATAAAAAAAGGGGGGGAGTGCACAAAGGCAGTCAGAAGGTATAAACTTGCAGTTATAAGTACATACTAAGGATATAATGTACAACAGGATAAAACTAACACTGCTTATGTTATATAAAAGTTCTTAACAGAGTAAATCTTAAGAGTTCTCATTACAAGGAAAAATACTTTTTTCTACTTTAATTTTCTATGTATATAAGACAACGGATGTTCACTAACTTGTGGTAATCATTTCACAATGTATCTAAGTCAATTCATTATGCTCAACACCTGAAACTTTTACAGTGCTGTACATCAATTTTATCTCAATAAAATCAGGAAAAAAAAAGGTGGCCAATATAAACTCAAAAATGCCAAGTTTAGCCAATCACTCAACTCACAATGAATAATAATTATAAAATATTGATAAACATATTTACTATTCTGTATTACGTATAATGGGCTTCCCACATGGTGCAGTGGTAAAGAACCCACCTACCTATCAATGCAGGAGATGCAAGAGATATGGGTTTGACCCCTGGGTCAGGAAGATACCCTGGAGTAGGAAATGTCAACCCACTCCACTATTCTTGCCTGGAAAATTCTATGGACAGAGGAGCCTGGTGAGTAACAGTCCATGGGGTCGCAGAGTCAGACATGACTGAGACTGCGCGCATACACGTGCACAAGCACACATATTGCATATAATATTCTACACTAACAAGACCCAGGACACACCCAAGGTCAGACATTACTGTCCCTAATTAAGAACTACAAGATTATACATCTAAAAATCATTGGGGAGGGACTTCCTTGGTGGTACAGTGGTTAGAGTCTGTCTCGCAGTGCAGGGAACATGGGTTTGATCCCTGGTGGGGGAACTAAGATCCCAGATGCTATGGAGCAACTAAGCCTACACGCCACAGCCAGAGAGCCCGCTCGCAGAAACTACTGAGCCCGCGCACCCCAACTAGAGAGCCCACACACCCCAACAAAAGATCCCGTGAGACACAACCAGGATCTCATGCGCCACAACTGAGGCCTGATGCAGTCAAACAAACAAACAAACAAACCGAGGAAACTTTAAACACCATTACAAAATGAAAAACAGATGCAGTAAAAAACCTCTTGGCTTTTTAGTTCATGTTGACATTTACTGAAGACCCACTCTAAACCAAGAATTGTGCTAAAACCTGAGAATTAAAAAAGAAAATCTAAGAAATGACACCCTCTATCAAGATTACTGTATTATAGCACTCAATATTCAACAGGCATATATGAGTACCTTCTACACGTCAGGCTTTGTTCCAGGCAAACAGAATAAAGCAGTGAATAAAATACCTTGCCCCCAAAATTTACAGTTGGGGGGGGGGTGGGTTGAGACAAATAAAATCAACATAAAACATGGTAATTTGATAAGTACTATGGAGAAAAAGCTATAAAACTAGTTAAGGGAGATAGCAAGGAATGGAGAGATTATGTTAGTCAGGGTGGTAATGAAGGACGTGAAGTCAAAGTACTATTTAGCTCAGTACTCAGTCATTTCAACAAACTGTTATCAAATCCTATTTTCAACAAAAGATTCTATCATCAGGCTTTGTTCTGCTCAGTATTTTTAAACCAACATCTTTGGTGGGATGATGTTTAATTAATTTGTGGCTGAACTTAAATATGAATTTGAGATAGTTATAGACATTTGTTTGGGATCCACAAGAGAGCTCAAGACTTCAATGTCCCTCCTTCCTTTGCTAATTGGGATATAAATGGGATTTCTGGTGGCTCAGATGGTAAAGCGTCTGTCTGCAATGCAGGAGACCTGGGTTCGATCCCTGGGTTGAGAAGGTCCCCTGGAGAAGGAAATGGCAGTCCACTACAGTATTCTTGCCTGAAAAATTCCATGGACGGCGGAGCCTGGTAGGCTACCATCCAAGGGGTCGCAAAGAGTCGGACACAACTGAGCAACTTCACTTTCACTTTTCAAACATAGCTGGTCTTATGAGGCAGCATTATTCAATATGTACAAAATGCCCCTTGGTGATTTCCTTTGCTAACTCTATATAGGAGAATATTCATTATCCTTCACGGTAGAAAAAATAACACAGGGATCAGGACAGAATGTTCTTGACTCACAAATACTTGGGATGCAGTCCTTAGGAGGGTAATGTCAGAAACATCTGAAGTGTTTTCACACTATCTCAGCCCATAGTGACTGTTCCTCTTTCTGACAGGCTGCATCAAATACTTTCAGTTCAGTTCAGTTGCTCAGTCATGTCTGACTCTTTGCGACCCCATGAATCACAGCACGCCAGGCCTCCCTGTTCATCACCATCTCCTGGAGTTCACTCAGACTCACGTCCATCGAGTCCGTGATGCCATCCAGCCATCTCATCCTCTGTCATCCCCTTCTCCTCCTGCCCCCAATCCCTCCCAGCATCACAGTCTTTTCCAATGAGTCAACTCTTTGCATGAGGTGGCCAAAGTACTGGAGTTTCAGCTTTAGCATCATTCCTTCCAAAGAAATCCCAGGGTTGATCTCCTTCAGAATGGACTGGTTGGACTTCCTTGCAGTCCAAAGGACTCTCAAGAGTCTTCTCCAACACCACAGTTTAAAAGCATCAATTCTTCGGCGCTCAGCCTTCTTCACAGTCCAACTCTCACATCCATACATGACCACAGGAAAAACCATAGCCTTGACTAGACGGACCTTAGTCGGCAAAGTAATGTCTCTGCTTTTGAATATACTATCTAGGTTGGTCATAACTTTTCTTCCAAGGATTAAGCGTCTTTTAATTTCATGGCTGTAATCACCATCTGCAGTGATTTTGGAACCCCAAAAAATAAAGTCTGACACGGTTTCCACTGTTTCCCCATCTATTTCCCATGAAGTGATGGGACCAGATGCCATGATCTTCGTTTTCTAAGTGTTGAGCTTTAAGCCAACTTTTTCACTCTCCTCTTTCACTTTCATCAGGAGGCTTTTTAGCTCCTCTTCACTTTCTACCATAAGGGTGGTGTCATCTGCATATCTGAGGTTATTGATATTTCTCCCAGCAATCTTGATTCCAGCTTGTGTTTCTTCCAGTCCAGCGTTTCTCATGATGTACTCTGCACATAAGTTAAATAAGCAGGGTGACAATATACAGCCTTGACGTACTCCTTTTCCTATTTGGAACCAGTTTGTTGCTCCATGTCCAGTTCTAACTGTTAACTCCTGACCTGCATACAGATTTCTCAAGAGGCAGGTCAGGTGGTCTAGTATTCCTATCTCTTTCAGAATTTTCCACAGTTTATTGTGATCCACACAATCAAAGGCTTTGGCATAGTCAATAAAGCAGAAATAGATGTTTTTCTGTAACTCTCTTGCTTTTTCCATGATCCAGCAGATGTTGGCAATTTGATCTCTGGTTCCTCTGACTTTTCTAAAACCAGCTTGAACATCAGGGAGTTCACGGTTCACGTATTGCTGAAGCCTGACTTGGAGAATTTTGAGCATTACTTTACTAGCATGTGAGATGAGTGCAATTGTGCGGTAGTTTGAGCATTCTCTGGCATTGCCTTTCTTTGGAATTGGAATGAAAACTGACCATTTCCAGTCCTGTGGCCACTGCTGACTTGTCCAAATTTGCTGGCATATTGAGTGCAGCACTTTCACAACATCATCTTTCAGGATCTGAAACAGCTCAACTGGAATTCCATCACCTTCACTAGCTTTGTTCATAGTGATGCTTTCTAAGGCCCACTTGACTTCACTTTCCAAGATGTCTGGCTCTAGATTAGAGATCACATCACCATGATTATCTGGGTTGTGAAGATCTGTTTTGTACAGTTCTTCCATGTATTCTTGCCACCTCTTCTTAATATCTTCTGCTTCTGTTAGGTCAGGACTTGATTATACACTCTTGTTTTGCTTTCTAAGAGGAAACAAAAGGTTGTAGAAGGCAATATTATCTTGTGATTGAAGAGGCTTGGCTCTATTTTAGAAGTTATAGGTATGTAAACGCCTCCAGCAGCAAGGTGTTACTATTAGGGAATAGTGTGGATTATGGCCAAATAAAGTGAACACTTATACAGCTAAAGTCATTCCAAATCTAAAAACTGTGACTTAGTGAAAACCAACACACTTATTTGAGTTACGGAGATCTTTACTCTGGGCCACCAGTTTCTTTACTTCTGGACTAGATGAACTCTAAGGTCCCTTTCAATTCCAAAATATTGTTACATCAAGTTTTGAAGAATTATAAAGAGAAACAATTTTTTTTAAGTATTCTATTATTATACTCCTTCTTAATTAGTATAAAATGATATATTGCTGTCCACTGAACAACATGGGTTTGACCCATGTGGGGTCCACTTATTTAAAAAAATAAATTTGTATCACACAACTGGAGGTGGGCTGACTCCTTAGATGCTGAGGGCTGACTGTAAAGTTACACTTGAAATTTTGTCTGAACCTTCACGTTATTCAAGGGCCAACTGTGAAATTCTGTTTTCGTAATAAAATTTAATGATAATGTAAATTTTTTTTCCTAACTACATAATGGAGGTTTAATATTATAGACATTTTAGAATTATCTTTCAAATATAATACAGATAAAGCTAAATAAAAAGGCTTGAAACAATAAGGACAATCTTCCTGTTCATTTGCTGTCCTATCTATCAACACTACTGGGCACACAACCAAGGCAAGATGCAAAAGCCTTCTACGTTTTCTTCTCCCTTCTGGCATGCTAGTCCAAAATGTTTTGTGAGGTTAATCAAGGGTTCTTTCAAACTAATTTAAGATTAGGGCCTAGGCATGAGGTTCTCCCTCAGGAAATATACTTCAACTATCAACCCAAATGAAGAGGTTGGTTGTACAGGATTATACATATTGATTACAAGGATTAAGACTGGGAAGTAAACTATAAAAAGAAGCAAAAGGTCGTTGCAAGAGAAAAGTCTGCACATAAAATATGCAAAAACGTGGACTGGGGACCAAATGTCACAGGGCTGACAGATAAAACACTGGATTCTAATTAAAGATTGCTTTAATTCTATTCTGGATAAAATACAATACACCATCAAACCAAAGGAACTTGGTATATTAATCCAGTAACAAAATTTGTTTCCATAAAGTTACCATGAAAATGTTTGAAATCAAGATTATCTTAAAAAGCAAACACATATTCTTTTTTTTTTTAATGATGGACCTATGTTTTAATAAACAAAACAATCCTATATTTTAAGAAGGTGAAACCAAACAAATACTCAACTGACATTTTTAGAAACTTTCCTTAGCCAAGTATGGCCAATTCAGTTATCAATAAGGAAGTCATTTAGATAAGTTTGAGGACCAAAGTTAACTTCTCCTTATACCATAAAAGTAAAAACTATACTAACTTTGCAGTCCAGGGTTGTAAAACATGGATTCCTGAAATAAGATCTAGAAAACTGGCTATTAATTCAATTTACCAGTGAGTTTTCACTGATTTCTAGGCTTGTGTTTTATCTATAAAACAGTGATTCCAATTTTCACAGTTAGTGGGCAGGTTAAATAAGAACACATAATGTCTATAAAAGCCTTAAATGTTAGTCATTACCATATTTATTTTGGTGTTCTCTATTGGTTCAGAAATGTTTGTCAAATAAAAGGATGACTTAAAGACTAATAATTCATTTCAGCAAAGGAAAGAATATTTAAAATTTTTTAAAGGCCACTAACAAGTTAACTATTTTTAGATAAAATGCCATTTAAGTTAATTAGTTGTTGACAGATTATCATGAATTCCAATGGAAAATGAATTACACAAATCCTAACATTAAACACAAATTAAGGGTCTTCCCTGGTGGTCCAGTGGTTAACACTCTGTGCTTCCACTGCAGGGGACACGGGCTCAATCCTTGGTTGGGGAACCAAAATCCTGATGCCATGCAGTGCAGCTAAAAAAATACATACATACATACATGAGATGCTCTGGGCATATATCCCAAAAAGTTCAATTAAAAAAAAATTAGATTTTTATACTTGCCCTGTAGGAACTGCAACTTCGGTCATAAAGAAAATGCTCTACAGCAGGAACAGTATGAAAACCAACAACTTTTGGGTTCCAGAGACACTTCAGTTCAGTTCAGTTCAGTTCAGTCACTCAGTCGTGTCCGACTCTTTGCGACCCCATGAACCGCAGCACGCCAGGCCTCCCTGTCCATCACCAACTCCAGGAGTTCACTCAGACTCACGTCCACTGAGTCAGTGATGCCATCCAGCCATCTCATCCTCTGTCGTCCCCTTCTCCTCCTGCCCTCAATCCCTCCCAGCATCAGTCTTTTCCAATGAGTCAACTCTTCGCAACTTACCTGCTCTTAACTCTATCTTATCTTTAAATCAGTCTCATTAATAAATGTAGAAAGTAGGTTATAAGAAAGTGAAAGAAAGAAAGTGAAGTTGCTCAGTCATGTCCGACTCTTTGCGACCCCACCGACTGAAGCCTATCAGGATCTTCTGTCCTTGGGATTTTCCAGGCAAGAGTACTGCAGTGGGTTGCCATTTCCTTCTCCAGGGGATCTTCCCGACTCAGGGATCTAACCCAGGTCTCCCACATTATAAGCAGATGCTTTACCGTCTGAGTCACCAGGGAAGTCAGGTTATAAGAATCAATACTTTGAAAGTGATAGCAACATTTTATAATTCGTTTCCATTAAAATATTAAGTCAAAAGGATCTCCAAATAGCTACAGTCAAATTAAAATTCCCTCAAAATTGCTGCGTGACACAGGGAGCTCAACCCAATGTTCTGTGACAACCCAGAGGGGTGGTAGAGGATGGGACAGAGGTTCAAGAGGGAGGGGACATATATATACCTGTGGTTGATTCATGCTGATCTAAGGCAGAAATAAACACAACACTGTAAAACAATTATCCTCCAATTAAAAATAAATAAAAGTCTACTAAAACATTGGTAATTCAAGCGATTTTCCTATCCTCAAGTGGTTTAGCTACAACCCTCCCTACATACCCTTATCCCACTCCCATTTGAAATTCTGTGATCTTAAACTATAAAGGGCTAAGTAAAAACACTTAACTACTGGTTCCTAAAGTCAAGTGACACTACCTCTCCCACTGAACACTTTCTGGAAGAGATATCTGATTTCTCCTTTCTGCCTCCTACTCCCAAAGTAGTATTTTAGTAGCTAAAGAGGATTACTGTGCTCTCTTCTCACTCTTAAATAAAATTAACTAATTCAAATGTTGAAAGAATCTGGACTAATCTTTTAGACACAATGTTAGAATTCAAAACTTCTGATTAGAATAAAAAAATTTTTGGAGGAAAAATTAAGATGTCCAACCACTAGCTCATACCTTCTCTTAAAAATAAAACATCTGGAGCTTCTGGAACTAAAAGGTCCAGTGGTTAAGACTCTGCACCCCCAATGCAGGGGCACGGGTTTGATTCCTGGTAGGGGAACTAAGATCCTACATGTCTCACAACACAGCCAAAAAAACAAAACACCCTCCCCAAAAAACAAAACCAAACAACTACTAACAGGGAACTGCAAAATAAACAGTAACTTAAAAACGAATACCACTGATATGAGAGGACAAATGGAAAATGTTTGCAATCTTACTAATTTTACACTCCACCAAGAAAAAGGCCTTTTTTGTAAACCAGATTTCTACATCTACTCAAGCACAGAATTTGCAGACCATCAAACTGTTCATAGCATTTTCTCTAGCCTGACCGTATTTATAACACTTCACAGAGGAAAAAAATTCTTCCTTTCACACTTTTCATGGATTAATATTGTCTGTAAATGAAGCTTATTCCAACATACACTATGATGTACAATTTAAGCAGTTTTCAGTTTTATTATTGAACTTTTTACTGCAGTTACCTTTCAGTTCAGTACTTGATGACATCTCTGAGACAATATACTAACTAGAGTATAACTATTAGTAATCTGACAACTGCAGAAGAACCACATAAAGAAAACTTAATAGATTTCTTGTCAATACATGAGCAGGGCAGTTAAGTGAACCAAAAAAAAAAAAAAAAAAATCACAAAAAAGGAGATCCCAACGTTTCAAAAGCAGGCAAGAATAAATTAATAGGGGCTCAAGATCACCTTATTAGTTTCTATCTGCTGGATCTGTGTCCCCCCTGGTCCCTCAGGTCCTCGGACATGTCCTAAAAATTACCTGTCAGCTTTTTCCCTCTTGTCAGATCTAGCTGTAAATTGTAAATTCTATAGGCATACATAATGACTCAAAGATCTGCTGTGCTTGCTGAATTGAATGTAGGTAATGCAGTGTGGACACTGGCTTTATTATTTGCTACATATCTTAGAATTCCATACATACACATAACTAAGAGGCCTTAGCTAACTATACTTTAAACCGGAAAAAAAAAAAAAGTAAAATAGGAAAATATAACAACAGTTAAAGAGCACAGATCTTAGATCAGATTACCCAGGTTAGAATGTTGGTTCTAACACATATTATTAGCTAAATGATCTTGGTCATGTTATTTAATCTCTCTGTGCCTCATTTCCTCATCTGAAAATGGGAAAAAATAGTACTTCTTTAAGCTAAAAAAAATTCAAATAAAGTAACTTATTCCACGCAAAATGCTTAACACAATGGTACTTAAAATTTTTTTATACTATCTAGCTGTCTAGAGCGCTTAAAACCTGAAGCACCTGAAAGGCTTCAAAAGCACACTATAGTATACCAGAAAACCGTATACCCCAGGGAGTTGTCATTTGTCTCTCTTTTTCACCCCATTACCAAGTCTGATCCATTCTACCTTGATGTCTCTGAAATCAATTCCATTCTCTCCACTCCATTACCTCATAAGGGCTCTCATTATTTCTCATGTGGAAAAAGGGGGATACAGGATGCAAATATGAAGGGAAAACATTAATTTATTACACACTTGAATGTTCATGACCAGATGAGAGATGTTAGCTTTAATTGCAAAGATAAAGAGGCAGGACATTCCAGAAACTTGAGAAAAAACAAATATGACAGCTATATTTCAGTAGCTTTTATATCCTAGAAGATGCCTTGTAAGTTTAGAACTTTAAAATGTTTATAGCATTTGTACTGTGTTAGCTCACAACCAAGTAGAATTTACAGAACAAAACATTATTGCACAGAAGAGAATTAACTGCCTATAAGGATATGCTTAGTCGTGTCCGACACTTTGTGACCCCACAGACTGCAGCCCATGAACCTCCTTGTCCAAGGAATTCCCCAAGCAATAATACTGGAGTGGGTAGCCATTCCCTTTCCCTGGGTATCTTCCAGATCCAGGGACCAAACCCACGTCTTCCACACTGCAACAGACCACTTGCAATGCAGGAGACCTGAGTTCAATTCCTGGGTTGGGAAGATCCCCTGGAAAAGGGGATGGCAACCCACTCTAGTCTTCTTGCCTGGGAAATCCCACAGACAGGGAAGCTTGGCGGAATACAGTCCATAGGGTTATAAGAGTCGGTCATGACTTGCGAGACTAAACCACCACCAAGGATATGCTAGGCAAGGTTTCCCTAAATGGATATTTAATCCAGACCAGTGGTAGTTTAAGAAACAGGTAGATTCACGGGGAGATGAGGGCATTCTGGGAAAAAAAGATTAGCATGAGAATTCATTACATCATGAGTACATGGGAAAGGGTGGCAGGTCAAAGAGGATGGGGACTCCTGACCTGTACTCCGTAAGAAACTGAGAGACAAAGAGTTTCCAAGTTGGGAATGAACATATGTGTTTTAAAAGAAAACAGAAAAAGAGTATTAGTTTTCTCAACTCTAGGAAGGAGTTTAGTACAGGTAAAAGATCACAACTTAAGTCAAGATAGTGATAGAAGGAATAAAGAGAATGGATACTTGAGAAATGTCTAAGTCAGAATCAAGAGAACATGGGGACAGACTAGAATGGGTGAGGAAAGGAAAATGAGATGTAGCATGATCAAACAAATGGACATAGAGGAACTAAAGAGCCTCTTGATGAAGGTGAAAGAGGAGAGTGAAAAAGCTGGTTTAGAACTCAACATTCAAAAACAAGATCATGGCATCTGGTCCCATCACTTCATGACAAATAAATGGTGAAAAACGAAAACAGCAAGAGACTTTATTTTCTTGGGCTCCAAAGTCACGGCGGAGAGTGACTGCAGCCATGAAATTAAAAGATACTTGTTCCTTGGGAGGACAAACCTAGACAGCATACTAAAAAGCAGAGACATCACATTGCCAACTAAGGTCCATACAGTCAAAGCTATGGTTTTTCCAGTAATCATGTATGGATATGCGACTTGAACCATAAACAAGGCTAAGCGCTGAAGAATTGATGCTTTCAAACTGTGATGCTGGAGAACACTCTTGAGAGTCCCTTGGACAGAAAGGAGATCAAACTAGTCAATCCTACAGGAAATCAACCCTGAAGATTCACTGGAAGGACTGATGCTGAAGCTCTAATAATTTGGCCATCTGACGCAAAGAACTGACTCACTGAAAAAGATCCTGATGCTGGGAAAGACTAAGGGCAGGAGGAGAAGGGGGCAATAGAATGAGATGGTTGGAAGGCATCATTGACTCAAAGGACATGAGTTTGTGAGACAGGGAAGGACTCTGTCAAATAGTGAAGGACAAGGAAGTCTGGTGCGCTGCAATCCATGGGGTCACAAAGAGTCGGATGCAACTTAACAACAACAAATCTCAATTTTAAGGTTTTATAATTTTAGTTGTAAACCTTTATCAAATGAACTCTGATAGAGTCTTTTGCCTATTTATGAGAAAAAGAAATATGAACAGAAAAAAATGCTGTACAAAACCAAAAACCATTCTAGGCTTAATGAGTTTCTCAGTATAAAACACTCAAGTGACTAGCTTGTATTGTACAACCAATCATAACATATAAAAATTATTTGCCTACACTGTGTCTTTGGACTTTGTCTTTTTCGTCTTTATCTTTTTACATGGGAGATTAAGCACCTTACATCCTATTTCTGATTTCTCTAGGAACAGATACAACTGCCATAGTGACACTATTGCCAGTGTTTATTTCATATTTTTTTTTAAAGAAAGTCTAGCTTAAAAATAAAATGTATCTATTAAAAATCAACAAAAACTACTATAAGCAAAAAAGGGCAGATTTCTTTCTCATGTGAAAAGGATATAGCTCTTCTCAATAGCTCTTCTCAACTTTAATGTAAATGTTCCTGTTTTCTTGTCTTCTCAAGTTTTTTCAACATCCAGATCCCTCTTTACATTTCTACAGAAGATTTAATGTTGGATACACTAGTTTTAAGGGAACAAGTAATTTTTCTACAACAATGTAGCCCAGGACATAAGCTTGCAAGTCTCACAAGGTGGCAAAAAGAACCATAAAAAGCTAAAATACCAAATGGAGTCTATTCACATTCTTAAAACAAGAAAAATAACAAAAGAATAATAACCAAAAAAACCATCCCAGAAGGGCCTATTTTAGCCCTCAAATTAAGGACACTATTTAGTGCGTGTCCCAGAATAGTTTCTGTCCCACAATGGCTTAACTGCTGACAAAATTTCTAAGGATTTTTAGTAGCCACTTTAAGTTATACACCTGCTATTAAAGATATTCTCAGCCAAACTCTGATTTACATAACATGAACAGACACAAAAGCTAATTCCAGCACAGGAATGCCTATGCACACATTACCCTAGATGTTTCTTTACAAACAGTCTCTGTTAATCCATGGTCCAAGCTTAAATCACTTGAAGAGGTAAATTTCAAGCTGCCTTGGACTTTGCTGTATCTTATGAAAAAGTACATTTAAATAAAGCATTAGCCATGTGACAGATGTTAAAAAATTTAGCACTACATTCTGATAAAGGTACTATATCATACACATATTCCTAAACAGATAATTAGTCAAATGCGTTTTTATTTGAACATTAAAGAATGTCTGTCCAAAATAAGTAATATTCAGAAACTTAATAAAAGCCCAAGTGTCCCAACACCCCTCTCCTCCTAAACCAATCACCTAGTTACCAGGGATTTATTAAACTGTCCTAACAGTTATAGGGCTTTCGAGGAGGCTTAGTGGTAAACAATCTGCCTGCCAATGCAGGAGACGTGGGTTGGATCCCTGGGTCAGGAAGACCCCCTGGAGAAAGAAATGGCAACTCACTCTAGCCTTCTTGCCTGGGAAATCCCGTGGAAATAGGAGACTGGCAGGCTACAGTCCATGGGGTTGCAGAGAGTTGGACACAGCTTAGCAACTGAACAACAACATTTATAAGTGAAAAAGACAGCTACATCATAAAGGGGACTCAGGGTGACCAACAGTCTTGGTTTTAGCATTCCAAGTCTTGTGTCCCAGGAACTTCTCGGTCCAAGCAAAACAAGGTGGCTGGCTACCTTTGCTGGAACACATACTGATAGGAATTTTCTTCCTCTCATGTTTCATAGTTTTAAAGATGTGAAACTGTGGAAGCTTAGAAAAAATCTTGCAAATGTACTACAAAGCTTATCTTTTTTCACTACCATTTTTTTTCTCTGAAACAAACATGGAAATTAAAAAGCAAACTGCATAGCAGCACTTGTATGAGCCAAGTTTGAGTGTTTATGGTAACAAACAGTATTTGTACAGCCTTTACAATTTACAATGTATTTTGACATGACTTTTCTCATTTGGATAAAAATCCAAGGAATTTGTCATGAAGGAACAGTGTCCCTTGCTTAAGTAGGAAATTACAGCTTTCATCGAATTAGTATCTGAATACGTATTCAATGCAAATGATCATGAGGGTTACAAAGATGAACAAAACATGCTTGTTCTCAAGAAGCTTACAATTTTTTAAGAAAGATGAGACAAA
The DNA here is from genome assembly GCF_032405125.1 of Capricornis sumatraensis. NCBI lineage: Eukaryota > Metazoa > Chordata > Mammalia > Artiodactyla > Bovidae > Capricornis > Capricornis sumatraensis. The sequence goes on from NC_091072.1 coordinate 89,630,168, forward strand.
AATCATGGAAACTGTGAGAAACACAATACTATGGAAATTGAGGAAAAGGTCAGGAACAGATTTATGAAGAAGATAGCAAATGACTAAAAGTTTTGGCATTAAAGAAAACATACCAGAGAAAAGTGAAAGCAAAGGCACAGAAGTCAGCAAAATGTAGGAATATGATTAGACTCTAAGAGAAAGCACGGTCTGAGTGGATCTCAAGGTAAAAAAGAACAAGACAGTAAAAATAGCGAGAGAGTCTACATACAGTTAAGCTAAAACGAAGATCTCTGAGTACTGGTCAAGAGATCTGACTCCTTTTGTAATCAACCGTAGTGGATATTTTGAAGAAAACTATACCAATATGGAGAAAATTAAAGGCACTTCCCCGTTTTAAAATTTATTAATTTTTAATTGAAGGATAACTGCTTTATGCTTTACAGTACTGTGTTGATGTCTGCCATACCTCAGCATGATTCAGCCATGCATGTGTGCGCCCAGTCACTTGCGTCGTGTCCAACTCTTCATGACCCCATGGACTGTAGCCCACCAGGCTCCTCTGTCCCTGGGATTCTCCAGGCAAGAATACTGGAGTGGGTTGCCATGCCCTCCTCCAGGTGATCATCCCAACCCAGGGATCAAACCCAGGTCTGCAGCTTCCGCACTGCAGGCAGTTTCTTTAGCACTAAGCCCCAGGGAAGCCCCATACATACATCCCCTCCCTCTTGAAGCTCCCTCTCACCCCCACCCCATCCCACCTCTGTTGTCACAAAGCCCTGGTTTGAGTTCTCTGAGTCACCCATCTGGTTTACATGCAGTGTTGTGCACGTCTCCATGCTGCTCTCTCCATTCGCCCCACCCTCTCCTCCCGCCCCCACTGTCCACGGGTCTGTTCTCTTTGTCTGTCTCAACTGCCGCCCTGCAAATTGGCTCAACAGTATCGTTTTTCTAGATTCCATATATATATATACACATATATATATATGCGTTGTTAATACATGAGATACTTTTAAATGAATAAAAGGAGTTCTAACAGAAACCAGGGTAATACATATAGAAAAGTTCAGCATTTTTTAAAATATGATTAATATATGGCCTACTTTTAAAATGCATGAATTGATCTGTAAGATAAAATCTATTAACCAACATGATGAAAATCAAAATTAAGAGGTTAGAAGCAATATGCTGCCTAGAGGAAAGAAACTGCAAGGAAAGAAACTGCAAGGGACTGACAGAAGACACTTAAGACATTTCAGTTTTATCCCACAAGACCGTATGAATATGAAGCAGCTATTACATTCAGACAGAGAAGATACTAGACCCAGGCATCCTAGGCTCCCCCATCCTTTTTACAACAAGATGCTAACTTTCACACTTCACCATCTGGTATCCAAAGCATCCTGAGATTACTGTTAATAACACTACCATAGAACATGGCACTTGGGGTACTTGCCTAAGATCTCATCTGTACTGACAAACGAGGCAAATATATGGGGCAGGCCATATTTTTTGGACTTCCCTGAAGCTCTAACAGTAAAGAATCTGCCTGCAATGCAGGAGACCTGGGTTCAATCCCTGGGTCAGGAAGATTCCTCTGGAGAAGGGAATGGCAATCCACTCCAATATTCTTGCTTAGAAAATCCCATAGACAGAGAAGCCTGGAGAGCTACAGTTCATGGGGTCGCAAACAGCCGGATACGTCTGAGCGACTAACACTTATTTCTTACATTTTTCCTCAAGCTGCTTTGAGTATACCTAAAGCATTAAAGGGCTTCCCTGGTGGCTCAGATGGTAAAGAATCTGCCTGCAATGCAAGAAACCTGGGTTTGATCCCTGGGTTGGGAAGATCTGCTGAAGAAGGGCGTGGCCACCCACTCCAGTGTTCTTGCCTGGAGAATCCCTAAGAACAGAGCAGCCTGGTGGGCTACAAGCTGTGGGGTCAAGAAGAGTTGGATATGACTGAGTGACTAAGCACATAGAAAGCATTAAAAAAATAATCAGTTAAGGCTTAAATACCTCATGGCCAGAGATCTATATATAATGTTAATTGCCCTATAACCCACACTTAACACAGTGCCTGGAATACAAAGGCAATTATTTGTTGAATGAATCAAAACCAGTTTCCAGCCCTAGAGCACAGGTTGGCTAACTCCAGCCCACAGGCCAAATTTTACCATGTCTGTCTTAGGTAAATAATGTTTTCTTGGAACACAGCCATGCAATTGCGTACTGTCTACAGTTACTCATACTAAATCAGCAGAGTTGAGTGGTTGTGACAGAGACTATATGGTCCACAAAGCCCAAGACATTTATTAACTGGCCCTTTACAGAAAGTTTGCTGATATTATCCTGGAAGAGCTAAGGATAGATCTTGTCTATTAATTAACTGTTGGCAAAAGGGCTTTAGTTCAAACAGCTACTCAAAATATTAATGGCTACCAGGAGTGCAGTTGTTAATAATGATTTGGGACACAAAGGGAAAAGAGTACAGTTCTCAGTAATCAATGTCTGTTATGGTTTAGGAAAAGGAGAAACAGGATTGTAAATAAAAAACCTTTGAAAACTTCTGCTATAGAATATTTCATATTGTCTGATAGTTTCACAAAGATGAGTTAGCTGCAAAATAATATGCAAAAACCTCAACAGAAAACCCCAAAAGGAATCGAGAATGGTCAATGTGAATGCTTAGGACTGTCTCACAAACAACAATTTTGGTTCTGGTATGGTTGATGGTGCTCTATTTTACAACATTCAAGAGGCACCTTATTCACTTGGTCCACAGATTCAGTTGTTTATTTGTAAGGATGAAAAAAGTATTATTAGGAGAACTTAAGGTAAGACTCCAACATATCCCAAAACTCCATCATGTTTTACATATAAAAATGAAAAGGGTATCTTGGGTAAAGTATATTCTTTACATGTGAAGCTAAATTTGATTTATTAAATCTTCTCACTTTGATTATGAAGTAGCTAATATAATAAACAGCCTAACATTAAAGTATTCATGCCACTAGGGCTCTGCAAAGTTTTCTTTCATTTTATTTTTAAAAGTTCTTTGTTTCTTGGGCCTATGTCAAATACTTGTGCCCCAGCTACCAAGGGAGTCTTCAAAACCTAGTACTTAGCATTTTCAGATTGTCCACCAAGACTCATTTAGGTCTGCGTGTTTTCAGATACTGAGTCTCTCTAAAGATATAATGTGAACACCCACATCTGTATGTTCATATATGACATTTATAGTCAGATATTATGTTTCTGTCAGATGCAGCCTGGCCAGGGTATTGGCCATACCCTGGTGGGATAGAAAGTAAAGAGCCATGCATTCGATATTTAAGTGGCAAGGCACTGATGGGAATGGTTGGATGGGATGTCACAAGGTCAGATCAAATTTAAATCTTAAAGCCCCTAAAGTCTAGGAGAATTAAGTGATATTAGACCAGTGGTTATCAGTAACATCTCTCAATATCATAGGAACTGGATATGTGTGTGTTTTTAAAAGTACTGATAATACCTCCTTTCCTCAAGATCCAAAGACCTATATCCCTTTTTTTTTTGCTTCCAATTAAGTGTTCAAAATATAGTACAGAAAGGTCTTTGTGTTCCTGAGGCCTCCAGAATATTTAAAACAATTCTTAGTCATTCAAATAATCCATTCTTAACAGCTTAGCTTCCACACATCACACGAAAGAAGAGACACCACCACTCCAAAGGGATGACTATTTGGAGGAGTAAGAAGGTTAACCAGATATTTTACTATGTTCCTAGTGAAGCCATATTTTCTCCAAGCCTCCTGAATTTGTGAGGCCAGAATTTAACACTTACACCAAAGGTGCTCAATACTGTTTGCTGAACAGGTTGCAGGATGAAATGATTACATCAACTACAAAGATATCCTCATTAGTTAGGGAAAGTATTTGTTTTCATGCATCTCGAGAAATCAGAAGCGAAGCTCTTTACTACCAGCAGACAGATTAGAATTCAAGTTAAGGGTAATGATTCTGGAACAAATCACATTCATTTCTATGAATGGAAAAATGTCACATTTATTTTAACATAGATATTTAGATTTTATAATACACTACCCCCCACAAGGATGGGAGAACACTTTTTAAACAGAACTTTACAGTCCGTTTCAATTTAAGGCTGAATTCAGAAATAAACCGCATTAGTCTTCTATGAGACAAGGGACAAAATGACTACACAAATTTTTATTTCATTTTAGTGTTACCTTCCTGAGATTTTAATGACAAAACTTAACATGACTGCCCCCAAATGCACTTGAAACCATAATAAGAATGCCATAATTTTAGACTGTGGGTTTATATAATTTGCATTATATTCTAAGTGAAATTTCAAGACCAGGGCACTCCTAATGGAAAATTTCCTAATAAATGTGCCACAAGTTCAGAGGAGAAAAATTAACCAACTAACAAAAGACAGTGGAAGCACAGGTACTTCACACAGTTTTCTCTAATAATGTCATTATCTTAATCTAAGCAGCAGTTTATGTTAGCTAATGCCCACAATGGTGTATGTAGCTAGCTGTCTAATTTAATAGTTCTTCCTGTTACACGCTAGCCTCCTCAGTTTATTTACAGATGCACTTAGTACCCAGTAAAATAAAGAGCACTTAAGACAAATAAAAGGCATGCCACATTTGGAAGCTATAAACAATGCTTACATTTGGCTTTTTCATACATTATTCCACTTACTAGTATAATTATTAGGTCAATAAGCACTTTTTAAAGTAAAGTAGCTTTGAAACATGCCTGTCTTGGCAATTATGGATACAAGTCAATATCTAAAAATAGCACACACGTTTGCATTCTTGGACATTAACATACACCAAATAAATGGATAAAGGCAGTGAGGACTGAAGTTACAGGTATTAGGCTGCTAGAATAAGGTGAGCATACGTGGAAAACACAAAAAGTGGGCAGGTACTTCTTATGATCAATCCTGAGTTTCAAAGTAGGATCTTCAGATTTTTAAAATTCTTTCCTTGTCAATACCAAGTAATTCCACCAAAGACGTTACAACAGAGATTATGTTAGTCCTACAATATGCCTATTCTAACTTTCTCTTGTGCTCTTAGCTCACAATTAAATGTATTATATAATTCCTAGAAATCTATCAATTGGGAGACAAACTGCAGGGTATAAGACTTTCAAAATCAAAGAAGAAACCTTAGCTAAAATATGAGCTCTCAGGCATTACATAAAAAAAAAAAAAAAAACCTACTACTTTCCAGGCACTAATATATACTCATGAATCTCTACTACTTTCAAACATTTAACTGGACTCAAATTAGGCGGTTCTCCCATACCTTTAAAGACTTTCACACCCTCAGCAGTGCCTTCCACCCTAAGTCTGTGTCAAAATGAACTCCTTGGCAGAGACTGTTTCTATACTAACTGCTTCAAAGTAACATTTTCAGACCCTGATGTCCTCATCAAAGACACAAAGTAATAAAGAATAAAGCCTTTCCAACTATTTAAGACCCATTTCTCACAAAATTTGAAATCAGAAAATCTCTGAAACCTAAAGTTTAATTTAGTGGCAAAATCTGACCTAATATAAAATTTTTATACAGCAACATTTCACCTAAGCACTGATGTGAAGCTATTTACAGTTTTTATTTATCCCATTTACTGTAATTATTCATGCTTCACTTTAGAAATACTAAGTGCTTGATTACTCTTACTAAAATTCTAAACAAACTTTCCCCAAAGTTCTGAATTCCTAATTACCTGGCACCTAATCTCCTTCTGGAGAAGGAAATGGCAATCCACTCCAGTATTCTTGCCTGGAGAATTCCATGGACAGAGAAGCCTGGCGGGCTACACAGTCTGCAGGGTTGCAAAGAGTCAGACACGACTGAGTGACTAACACAAGGGTTATAGGTAAAGTATTATGGACCTATAATCCATTTCATAAACATCTACTACAGCAAAATACTCCTGAACATACTTTTCACTTTTCTAATTTCTGTGTTGTCTACCTGGGGTTCACTGTTTGTCTAAAACTAACCCCTTCAATGTCATGTACACTCTGACCTCACTTTCAAGGTCATCTTGGACTACTAAAGTCTAAGAGTTTTCACTTCTTCCTTTGATTCTATAAGCACTCATCTATATCACTCATTTGGGTATTATCTGGAACTTCCATTTACATTTTGTGATGATTAAATTTTCATGTCTTTGCTAAGAATCTTTTGTGCATAATAACACAATTTAATCATAACATACAGTAACTGAGAACAACTAGCTCTCAATTACAGGCAGTCAGATGAATGAGTCCTCAAGAGAGAGATGCCCTAAATAATGAGGGATTATAGCTGGAAATAAATGTAACATTTAAAAAAATTCAGTGTAAGAAATAGCCTATGATGGGAATTGATAAGGACAAACCATTGAACACTGTATTCTCTCAACTAAAATTATACAATTTGTCAGACCAGCCATCATCAAAAATCTACAAACAATAAATGCTGGAGAGGGTGTGGAGAAAAGGGAACCCTATTGCACGGTTAGTGGAAATGTAAATTGATACAGCCACTATGGAGAACAATATGGAGATTCCTTAAAAAACTAGGAATAAAATTACCAAATGACCCAATAACCCCACTACTGGGCATATACCCTAAGAAAACCATAACTGAAAAAGACACATGTACCCCAATGTTCACTGCAGCACTACTTACAATAGCTAGGACAATAGCAACCTAGATGTCCATTGACAGATGAACAGATAAAGAAGTTGTAGTACATATACACAATGGAATATTACTCAGCCATAAAAGGAAATGCGTTTGAGTCAGTTCTAGTGAGGTGAATGAACCTAGAGCCTGTTATACAGAGTGAAGTCAGTCAGAAAGAGAAAAACGAATGACGTGTATTAACGCATATATATATATAGAATCGAGAAATATGGTACTGATGAAATACTGGAGTGGGTTGCCATTTCCTTCTCCAGGGGATCTTCCCGACCCAGGAATCGAACCCAGGTCTCCTGCATTGCAGGCAGATGATTTACCAACTGAGCTATGAGGGAAGCTCTTTCTTTGTTGAAAGATGACCAAATACGAGACAGAGCTCTCAAAAAAAAAAAAAAAGAGCTTAAGTATAAAAAAGCCTAAAATAGAGGGAATTTCAAACATTTGTTTAGTTACCAAATAGAACTATATAAGCAATTGCAAGTGGCAACTTTGTGACTAGTTTGCATGTCCAGGACATAAAATATGATCTTCGTATGTTCTCTAATTCAGAACAGCCAGAATGGCTGACCAGTTAATTATTTAATATAGGGAGCACGAAAGCTTCCTATTAAACTCCCCTACCTTACTACAGGATTAGCTCATGGAAGCAGAAATTCTAAATACTTAATCCCTGAAACTATCCTGAAGTTATTACCTTTTTACACTTCTCTAAACCACATCATATCCTCTTCTCTGATACACACCCTGTTCTTCCAAGTAGTGATGTTCAGACTCAATACTCTGTTTCTTCACAGAACGTACCCATTATTTCCAGGGAAATAACTGGCACTAAATTTCCAAGAAACTAGGTACGCTACAGACTATAATTTATGTATCTTACTTCTTTCATAATCTGAAATTACTTGAACTGCATGCAGGTTAGCTTAAAAATCCTTTAAAATTTGGAACAACTCTAAGACACGACTTTTATAAAAATGGTTGTTTAATGAGGTTTGTTCTTAAACATAAAAAAGAAACAACTTTCTTCTAGAAGGTAAAAACATCATTTGTTTTGGAGAACTATCACGTCAAATTCTCAGGTCAAGGAGACATTATTAAGCTCGAAAGGGGAAAAAATACATAGCTTCACTGTATGAAAGCTACTGTGCTGTACTTAGTCGCTCAATCGTGTCCGACTCTTTCTGACCCCATGGACTGTAGCCCACCGGGCTCCTCTGTCCTGGGGATTCTCCAGGCAAGAATACTGGAGTGGGTGGCCATACCTCCTCCAAGGAATCTTCCCAACCCAGGGGTCAAACCCAGATCTCCCACGTTGAAGGCAGATTCTTTACTGTCTGAGTCACCAGATGAAAGCTACTACATATCCTAAAATTGTGAAAGACAACTATTAAAAATATATTCAAGGTTATGTCAAAACTTGAATACAGTAACCTATCTATGGTTAAGTCATCAGATGTACAAAACAAGTATTAAAACCAGAAAGTGGCTTAAAAAATTACATAATCTATTACTGTGATCAAGAATTGAATGAGAGGAATTCCCTGTTGGTCCAGTAGTTAGGACTCGGTGCTTTCACTGCCAGGAAACCTGGCAGTTCAATGCCTGGCCCAGGAACTAAAATTCTGCAAGCAGTGAGATGTGGGCCCCCTCCCCCACAAATGTTGAATAGACTGCTCAACAGGAAAAAAAAAAAAGAAACTAAACTTGCCTCACAGTGTTCATCTATGGTTCCTATTCTTCTCTTCCCCCACAACAAAAATTTGTTCAATATATTGTAAAGCATGGAAAAATGAGTAATACACACAAAAATGTAATAACCAGACAAACAGATGGGAATATCTTAACAGCCTTTCAAATAAATGCTGATATTCTCTTTTGATGCTATACCAACCTCTATTAGCTGCAATATACTGGAATCTATCAATAAATCAATAAACCTTATCAGTAAACCTTGTGTTCTCTATCACATTAAGACTCAGTGGTCTAGCTAGAACTTTGGAAGGATTTCTTATCCCTGCATGATTTTCATGCACTGGTGACTTGGAATATACTTGCTTAGAGAGTCATGTCGATTTTCAAATACTGACATATTTTATTACATAGTATTTTAAAAACCATGTTTATTAACATTACCAGTATCATCAGAAAACTTTTTTAAGATACTGAGAAACTGTGAAGAGCACAGTTGCTAACTAACACAAATTTTACAAAATTTTAATTTTCACTTGAAAATTAGAACTATAACCATTGCTTATAAATACTGTCAATCTTTTCCTTTTAAAGCAACAGGTTCACTTTAGAGAAAATGTAATACCCAAGTCTGAAAAACTTCTTCAGTCTGTCAAGCATTCTTTTAAATAAAAACAGGGTTCATTTAAAAAGTGGCTGATTCAGCTTGCAACTCAAATAATCACACAAATGCTTTCCATAGAGACAACCATTATACTTCTGTAAGGAGCGAAAAAGAAAACAAGTATTTTAAGCATACTTTCTATTTAGTCATAATATACTAAAATGATGTGTATAAAGTTGCTCTGGGTTTTTTTTTAACTTCTTCATCAAGTGTGTTTAGGTTTTCTTTTTTCTTTTTTAAAGTGTGGTATATGGCAATAAAGAATACAGACAATGACTGCTAATACAGTGTGGTACTCTGACCTGATTTAAGATGTCAAGCTTTATCGACTTTTGGTTTTGTACATTGGTACAGCTATCAATACAGTGAAAACGCAAAGGACATCTCAGTATTACTGTAAAAAGTTTTCTACTTGTAGACTCCCTGCAAATGTTGAGGCAATCCCCAGGATTCCTTCGACCATTCTTAGAAAACCACTGAGCTAGACAATTTATTTGTTCACAATCACAATTTTCTTCCTTAGTTCTCATTCACACCTTAGTAGGAATCTTAAAAATTAAGTAACCTAATCAACTTTACTTGGCACTAGCAATGCTAAAGGTGAAGAGAAGCTTTATCATAAAGAACAAAAATACTACCCGTTAGTGTATTTTATAAACATTTATGAATAATACTGCACTGAATCCTCAATATCTCTAAGTAGTATATGCCATCTTTCCCACCAAGGAAGCAAAGAGGTTAGGAAAACTTTAGAAAAGAAGTACAAATTTTGCCTTAAAATTCACTGCACTGGTAAAAATTACAAGTGATACTAATTTTCTTCATTATCCTTATCTGTATTCAAAGCACTTTAGTGTAATATCTCAAGTTCAACAATTTCAAGAGCAGCACAATGATACACATGTTTATATACCTCATTACCATCCTTTGTTATTATCTGTACAGTACAGAATTCAAGATTCCTGAGGTATTCCCCAGTTTTGCTATAGATACTGAAGAGCTTAACGATAACTACAAATCTTAGTAACAGCAGATTTAACTATGAGGGCATAATGTAGTCTCACTACAACCTTAAAGCAAAGGTAAAAGTTGGATGCAACATGCACACCACTTTGACACCAACAAACTATTAATTAAACAAAAAGAGCTTTTATTTATAGTCCTTATTCCCAGTATCTAAGAACTTTTAGAAACTCCATTTTTTTTTAGAACACAGTGAATTGAAAAACATATTCTAATAAGAAAAAATTATAGAAAATACAGATAATTAGAATTTTGAGTAACATTTTCCATTTCCTCTTTAGAAGCTTTTGCCAAAAACTGCTATTAAATGGACAAAACAGATTTTCTTTCATCTTTGTTTCTTTCCCAGAAGGCAAAGAAGAGGAAAGCAACAGGTAGAAGTGATCCACCAATAGGGCAATTAGTCCACCGTATACTTTGAAAATAAAGTTACTTAGCAAAATGCTAAGTTTTAAATACAGGAGAGAAAACTGTTTTATTAAAAGTACTACTTACTGAAATAAATACTCAAAGCAACTACTGAAAAACTCAAGAAGCAGCTCTATCATGTAGTAAAAGTGATGATTTCAAGAAATCAGTAGTGATCAAAATTATGTACAAGTGATCAAAATTATGCATAACTGGTTTAAATGGATGCTCTCTTCCTTTAATATCTTTAAGTCTACCTGTTGAAGTTAAAACCTCTCACCATCCACCACTGGACAAGACCACCTAGTGCACGCACAACTGCAAAATTACAAAACAGTCAGGAACCAGTCCAATATGAAATACAAAATCAGAACATTAGATAATGATTCTGTAAGTTTTTAATAGACTAAGATTCTTAACTTAAATGTGAACATATTTCTAGTACTTGAGCACCTCATATACAATTTCAGACTTAGTAATATCCCAGAATATTGTTCTACACAGTAAATTCCAGATGGAAATTATTCAGTTCATATGGCAAATATACATCCTTTTTCTTTTTTTGGCCTCAGGGTATCTTGTGGGATCTTAGTTCCTGACCAGGGACTGAACCCAGGCCCTGTGCAGTTAAAGTGTGGAGTTCTAACCGCTGGACCGCCAGGGAACTCCCCCAGTATTTTTCCTTTCGGTAAGTAATTTAAATATTATTTAAAACCCTGGTACATTTCCTCAAATTGTCATGTCTTTCTTTAATAAGTTATAAGGCTGGCTCCTTTAAAAAAGTTTAAATATCTTGATCCATTATTGATACAATGAAAAATTCTTTAAGACATTACTGAAATAATAATCAGTTGCTATGTAGCCTTTATTTGACTAATATCGGTAATAAAGACACCAGTATTAGGAAGTATGGAGAACTGGTATTTCTTTTTGTTAGTGGTGTACTTTAAAAAGTGATTTTAATTTTTTTAAGGCAGCAAAAAGTTCCTGGTAACTTTTCTTCTATAAAATATAAAATATAAGATTAAAGGGACTGGTCTTAGAATCCAGTGATCAAATAGGTTCAAACAAACTACGAGATTAAACATCAAGCCAGTCTTTATTGCAAATAGATAATTTCATTCTATTCCTTGTACCTACTGCTTCCATTGTATTCATAAAATTTCCAAAGGACTAATAAATGACTTAAAAGTCTTTTCAGGACTTTTAAGTCCTCAAAAGGTAATAATTAGTACCTTTTAGTACTACTGCAAAATATTTTAAGAACACTGAAAAACATTAGGTTTTCAGCACAAGGGCAAGTCATTTGCAGATGTCTAATGTTACAATGAATCATCAACCAAAATGTTTCTTAACTTTTTCTAAAAGAAATCCAATTTGAAAAGGGCAACTCTTATTAAGAGTCTTCAAAAATGATAGAAGAAAAAAAAATCAAGGCATAAATTTAGTTACAACCTTATATGGTCTTACAAAGTTTACAACCAATCTTTATCAAGATTTTCTATAGACTGAACATGTTACATCATTGCCATAATAGAAGACAGCTTTTGACTATTCAGTTCATAAATACTAAACTACTCCCCGTGTCGGTCAAATCTAAACACTACAGATCAATAACCACTCCCTCTTTACCAATACATAACCCAAAAACACATTAAGTCTTTGGGAAAATGACACATTCATACCAGTAAGATCCTGATATTCAATAATAAAACTGTCTACTTACACTTTTGGAAGAAAAATAAATGACATCTTTGAAAAATTAACCAAATTCTATTTGTATGAGATCTATTCCCTAATTTCACTGCCTTAATAAACACTGATCAAATACCTACAAAAAAAGTCAAAGAAAACTGAACATGGATAATTTCTCACCCAAAGCTTAGAGTTTATATTTAAAACAACATGTATAATTAGTTACTATGTTATCAATCTCCACATCAGCCTTCTACCAATATTGAATTATATCAGAGGACACACTTGATAACACCCTCCTTACATGGTGGCTCCTTACCATGGGGACTCTTTCACTTTATACAGCTAAGAGAAAATACTGAAATGCCACAGTACAAGATCGCTTTGAGGATAAAAATCAATCTGTAAAAATTAAAATGGCTCCAAAGCCAATGTGGAAATGTTTCTTTTTGAAGGAATACAAAGATCTCTTCAAATATCATCTCTTTTAAATATTCATTAGTTAATATCTAAATATAAATGCTAAACACTATGCATAGGCAAGGTTCTAGGAATGAAGATACAGTAGAGAATAAAACGGGTCAAGTTCCTACCCTCATGGTACTTACATTTAACAAACCGGTATTATCTCTACGTTAAGATACTATGCCTGTGTTTCAGGGCATACAAACAATACATGGAGTTTATAATTTAGTGGGATAACAAAAAACAGGTAAAATAACAGACGGGAGGAAGCGATACTTGCCATAGAAGACACGATACTATTTTCATAGGGTGGGGGAGGGTAGGGGTTAGGGGACAGAAGGAACAACACTGTCATGAACCCACACCACATTTTAAAATAAAGTCAGTTTATTATTGGGTTCTTCAGTTGTATTCCCATACCTGGAACATTAAAACCAAACTGGATACAGGTGTTTCAAAGATTTACTTTCTGGCTTCTTCAGATAAGGGAGTCTCAGAATTTATTATGAATGACAGAAAGAAAATCAAGTGAAACCACCTTCACAACAATGCAGAGACCAAAAGTATGGATGGGCTCAAATAAGACTATCATTCATGGCTCTGTGTCCTTAAAGTTATTTAATCATTCTGAATATCAACTTCCTCTCTTAAAATCTGGTAATGAAACTACCCAAAGGGTTCTTCTACACTGACTAAGGTACTTGATGGGACGTCTATCCTCTACAAAATGTAATAATTCACCATAAAAACGTCGTTATTTTTTCCTCCAGCTTCTCTACTATGGATAGACTGCTGCTGCTGCTGCTAAGTCGCTTCAGTCATGTCCGACTCTATGTGACCCCATAGACGGCAGCCCACCAGGCTCCCCAGTCCCTGGGATTCTCCAGGCAAGAACACTGGAGTGGGTTGCCATTTACTGTCCTTCAAGTCAGCAGGACCACTGACTAGTTATCTTATCTCTTCTAGGTCTCAGTTTCCTCCACCGTAAGTTCAGCGGGTGGGAGTGGACGATCTAAATAGCCCTTTCCGGCCCTTAAAAAGTCCCATGACTACATTATGACTCAAATACTATTCAAGGTTCAGTTTTCACGAGTGATACCAGCTATAAGTTAAATGAACGTCTCCCCTTTTTAAATTACCTCTTGCTAAGATTTTGTTGAGCAAGTCCAAATAGCATTCTAATTACAAAATAAGAGGATAAAAATATGAATCTTCGAGTTGAAACCTTTAAGCTTTATAAGAATTATAAATTATATTTTAGATGTTTATATAGTAGATGCCATGCTACTAGCAAAACAAAAATCCAATCAGCTTGAATTTTAAAATATTAAAATCACAATCTTCAGTGTCAACTTTCTACCCCGTTAAAACGTGATTTCCCATTACAGTAACACACAACTGCTCATCTTCACTTCGAACAAGAGCTGCAGGGCAAAAATGTTGTTCTAAACTACTAAGAGGGAGCAAGCGAGGAGGAAGCAAATGGTCAGCTTAAACTCAGCAAGGACAGTCTTTTCTCCAAAAGCTATCGGTGTTTTCAGAAGGAAAATTAGGATGGTTAGATTCAATGGGGGTAGTTTTAAACAATATTCATGGAGCTGACAGTGTTAGGATTAGACACACCGAGATGTCCGAAAAAGAGAAGACGACAAACTTCCTGGATTTTCTTTCCCTCTGTAAGAGAAAGAGATTTCCTCTTCCTGACGATTGGAAAGGCCCCTTTAATAGTTTTTCTCTTTGCGGTGGCTGCTGCCAGATTAGGTGGGGCTCCCTCCGCTGCCTTCCTCCTGCCACTTCCCGCAACAAATGGAGCAAACCAGCCCGGTTTCAGGCAAACTTTTCCCCTGTCAGGCTCGAGCCCGCAAGGCGCCGGGGAGTGGTTTCCCCCGAAAGCTCTCCGCCCCTGCTCGGGACTGGGGGAAGCTGAGTCTCCGCAAAAGACAACTTTCTGGTTTCCGTTCTAACTTCCACTCACACCCGGGAAGGAACCGAGGCGGCCGGCAAGGGGGCTCCGGGGCGGGGAGATGAGTCTTCCGGCGAGGGACGGCGGGCAGCTGAGAGGCAGCGGCGGCCGCGGCCAGAAACGAGCAGGCGGGTGGGGGGGTCCTCGGGCTCTCACTTCCTCCGCCATATTTCAGACATTTGACCCCTTCCGCAAAGCGCGCTGTTCCCCCGCGGCGGCGGCTCGTCCCCGCCGGCCTGGGAGGCAGCGCGCTCGCCGCACCGGCGCCGGGCCCCAGCACCACCTGCCGCGCTGCAAGGCCGCCGTCGCCGCCGCCGCCGCCCTGGCCCCCTGACCGTCGCGCGCGCCCCGCCCGGCCCGCGCCGCACCCCATCAGCTCCCCTCCGCAGGCGCCCGGCCCCCGCCCCGCGCGGCCGCCGCCGCCGCTCCCCTCAGTGGCCACGCACGCACTCTGCCAACCTCTCGCGCTGTCACCGGGTGCCCGCAGCCAGCGTCGCCTCACGCTCCCTCCGGGTCGCTGCTCCCGGCGCCACGGCGGTCCTGCCGCTACCGCTGCTGCTGCTGCTGCCGCCGCCGCCGCCGCTCCGGCTGGTTTACACGCCTGACTCTGGGCGAGGTTGGCGGTGTCGCCTTGACGTCAGGCGTTCAGCCTCGCTCTCGCTTCCGTCCGCGGGCGGGGCGGCACCGAAGGGCGGGGCGAGAGAGTCGAGGGGCGGGGCCACTCGTGCCGACGCCGGGCCCCTTTCGCAGCATTTCCTCCTCGGTGTTTCTCTTCCTTCTCCACCTTGCCCCTTCGGCCTCGCCTTGACTTCTGAGACCTTAGTGGGTTTACACTGGTGCCAAGGGCTTAGAAACCGTCCGAAACTCAAAAGATGCCTTTAGTGCAAACTGTAGTTTAATCACCGACGCCACCAAACAGTTGGTGCTCTCGTATTCCTTTGTGTTGGGGAAAGTGGCCCGAGAAGTAACAGCGCTGTTTCCACACCTAGAGCTCCCGTGAAGGTGCCTAGGCCAGGGCACAGTCTCTTTCATTCTTGAAATGGTTTCTCCTGAAAGGTCAGGTGTCTTAATCTATTACAATTCTTTCCAAATTACGCCGTCAAACTCAGTTAATCAATACATAATCCCAAACAACTTTGTACCTAAATCAACTATATGAGTGAAATAAAGCGTGTATTTAAATGCATGACTCGAGCACTCTAAAAGAATTACCTATAGGGGTCCTTATGTGACTACTGGGCAACAGAAAGCACTTTCTCTTCCAAAATGCCTCGTTTCAAAAAGGGTGGGGACTTAACAGTGGAATTTACCACTATTAGAGAAAAGACTAAAATACAACTACCCTTTA
The DNA here is from genome assembly GCF_032405125.1 of Capricornis sumatraensis. Taxonomy (NCBI): domain Eukaryota; kingdom Metazoa; phylum Chordata; class Mammalia; order Artiodactyla; family Bovidae; genus Capricornis; species Capricornis sumatraensis. The sequence goes on from NC_091072.1 coordinate 89,646,123, forward strand.
TACAAGATGTTAGCTTTTATAAAATTGAGTTTTGGTGGACAAAAGTATTCAAACAGCAAAGTGCAGGGAGAATTTGGGATTGGGAGGTCATTAAAGATTTATTTTTGCTTAGTCCATAGTTTAACTGGACCCTGTTATAAAGCATTCTTGAAATAAATCTTTATGAATTTTTATAAATTTGGAAGATTAGCGAAAATATGATTACTTTTACTCTTTTTAAGAATACTAGTAATTGAAAACTAAGTTAAAGGAATAGATAATGAACTATAATTATCCTTAGTTTTTTTGTATGTAAGTGCTTTCTAGATTTTTCATGATTTAGGTTGATAGAATATGTTACGTATTTTGGTTATTTGTTTCCTTAGAAAATCCTTTTAAAATGGAGATTTCAAAGGCAAGTGTCAGAGCAGTCTGTAGGAATTATTGTAAATTCTGAATGAATGAATCGCCAATAAACTTAAATTTATTGACCTTTCAATTATTGCAGATAACTTTGAAAAGTCTGAAAGCCTGAAACTGAGTTTATGGGAGCAATGTTACTTGGCTATACTGTTTTTTCCCTTCTCTCTGTTTAAACTCTTTGACCTTTGGGCAATTGATTTTCTTTTTTCCCCAGAAAGAGTAGGTTTTAGAAGATTGGAGCTAGAGTTATTTCGAGTTTGAGAGAATATGTAAAATAGTTTAATTAAAATATATTTGTAAGAAAAGAAAAACATTTGTTTTGAGTTTGAGTTCTTGAAAGCTCCTGTCACCTTAAAACCTGCACCATGATATTCCACTGGCAGCTTTAATAGTTCATGCGGGCAAACTGAACTCATCACCTTTGTCACCAAACAAGTTTCTTCTCCTTTGTTAATTATATCATCTTTTAAATTACCTTAAATTGTCTAATTTAAATTAGACTAAATTATCAGTCTTAAATCCTGATACTCCTTTTCCTGAAGCCATCAGTCAATTGGCAGGTCTATCAGATAGTAATTCATTTCTCCCGAGAACCCACTGTTTGGCTTGGCATTTCTTCTCAACTCTTGGACTCCGGGGGCACCTTCCTGCCTTGCCTGTGGCCTCCTGTCTGTTCCTACTGTCATCCTTTCTACACATTGTTGCTAGATATTACCTTAAAGCTTACTAAGCAAGCCACTCTCTTCCTAAGAGAGTATTCAGTTACTCCCCTGTCCTACTAAAATTAAAATCCTTGTATCTTATTTTTCCCTTCCACTTAAAAATGGCTTACAGTCAGAGTAGACTTCTCATCTTGCCCAGCCATAGTGCTTCCCCACCTCTCCAGTGTGCAGAGGTGATTTCCTCTGCTTGGAATGCCCCTTCCTACCTCTGCCCTTCATTCAAGGTCCATTTACTTTCTCCAAGAAAGAGCATCTTTTCTGATAGTTCCAATTTAATGTGGTCTCTTCTCTACTGAATCCCTGTAACACTACTGCTCCCTTTTTTTGTCATTTATTTTCTACCTTCCTACTAGGGCAGTGCCTTGCAAACTTTTTATATAAAGCCAGATAGAAAATATTTAAGTTTTTGTGGGCCAGGTTTACAGCTACTCAACTCTGCCTTTGTTGTGCAAACAGCCATAGGATACATAAAGAATGAGTGTGACTATTTCTAATAAAACTTTATTTATGGATACTAATTTGAATTTCATATAATTCAAATATTTTTCTTTTTAAAAGTATCATTAAACATGTGAAAATTATTCTTAGCTCATGGCTGTAACAAAAACAGATGGTGGGCTGCCATTGTTTGCCTGGCTGTACTCAGGGCCAGCTTTGTGAGCATGTGATAGGGCTCTGTGCTCTGGGCATGTGAAAGTCCCCATAGTTGTTTCAGTGAGCTCTGATGTCATCATCTTGAAATTTTTAATGATATTTGAACAAAGAGGTCTGCATTGTCATTTTGTACTAGGTCCCTCAAATCATCTAGTGGGTCCTACTGGTACTGGGAGATAAAGTCTATAAGATAAGGATATATATTTCTCATGTTTGGCATGGTGGTTTTCCTCTAATAGGCAGTGATGAATTTTCGGTTCCTTAAGTACTGTGAAACAGTGGAGAACACCAGAGTCAGAGTTCAGCTCCACCCCTTACTAGCTGCATGTGATGGTGGTGCTCAATCATTCAGTCATGTCTGAATCTTTGTGACCCTATGGACTATAGGCCCCCAGGCTCCTCTGTCCATGGAATTTTCCAGGCAAGAATACTGGAGAGGGTTGCCATTTCCTACTCCAAGGGATCTTCCTAACCCAGGGATTGAACCACATCTCTTGCTATGGCAGGTAGATTCTTTACCACTGTGCCATCTGGGAGGCCAATTAGCAGCATAGTCTTGGGCAAATTCCTTAATTTTATCAAGGCATAGTTTTCTCATCTGCAACATGGGGATACATAACCTCTGCCTTACAAAACTGTTGTCAGATAGAGAAAATAACCATATCTTAGCTCCTGGGACTAGACGAAGAACCTCAAAATTAGGTTTCCCCTTTTTAGGGGAAGTGAATTAATAGTGTGCTCACCCATAATTCTTGCTGTATTAAACCTGATATTATATTTCTGATTTTCTATGTACTTGCTCTCTTAAATGTTGTACTTCAAATACCATTTATACCTCATTAGTTTCATTTCAATGGTCCACATAAGTAAAGGTCTTATTGCAAATGCAAAATTAGATTTTAAAGAACCTTCACATTTACAACTTTCCTAATTAACAATTAATGATTATTCGCATTAACAAGAGTCATGCTGTTTAACTTCCAATTAAGCATGGTTATCAGTAGCATTGAGAATCATTAATGTTAAATATTATTACATTATTTCATTCACAAATTGATAATATTAAAATCTGATCCTTTCAAGACACTTTGTTACAAGTTTTTCTATTGTGTAATTGTGTACGTGTGTGTGTGTGTGTGTGTGTAATATATGATTATATAAATGTAGTTCTGTTTCTTTGCAACACCCTGCATAGCTGGGGTTGGAGGTTGAGAAGGCTAAGAAGGCTGTTAGTTGATACAATAGAGGAAAAACAATGACTTAAATCCCAGGTTAGTTTTGTTCTGTTTTCTTGGTTCATGATTGTGTTTCAAACTCTATGCAGTTATTTTAGAAATTCTAGCATTTAATCATGTGAGAGAACAGGCAAGCATATTAGACCATTGCTATTATAGGAAAACAACTTAGGACTCATACTCTCCTAGGGTAGCTTGTGTTTCTCTAAGGTTTCTGATTTGGGGAAACCTCATACTCATATATCGGAGAAGGCAATGGCACCCCACTCCAGTACTCTTGCCTGGAAAATCCCATGGGCGGAGGAGCCTGGTAGGCTGCAGTCCATGGGGTCGCGAAGAGTCGGACACAACTGAGCGACTTCACTTTCACTTTTCGCTCTAATGCATTGGAGAAGGAAATGGCAACCCACTCCAGTGTTCAGAATCCCAGGGACGGGGGAGGCTGGTGGGCTGCCATCTCTGGGGTCGCACAGAGTCGGACACGACTGAAGCGACTTAGCAGCAGCAGTAGCAGCATACTTATATATAAGAAAAATGAGGTAGTTTGGCATGGTTTTTACTCTAATAGCTATAACTGCTTGTTTGTCTCAAGATAGGTTTCAAATTCTGTCTGTACTCTATTTCAGTAGTTGTAGGCTCGACCACCAGGTCTGCCTACACCACGTCAAATAACTCTTAACAGTTCTATAATTTTGTCATTGATAATGTCTATAGTGTAAGGAACAGATTATACTTCAATCTTTTCCCCTTTCTTAAGCTATAGCTGAGAAAAACCATACAAATGAAAATGACATTCCCAGAGCCACCATGTAAATGAATGTTGAAGCAGAAAACCACTGGAAGAACCAGCTTCACAAAATTCCCCTTGTCGTGAAACTTTCAAAAGAAATTAAGAAAATCTTCAAAAACCACATAAAAGTACTTTCAGAATCTGGGCTTTCTCCAAATCAAACATCTAATAAAAGTATGCCAAAGATGCCCAAAAGTTAGGTGTCCTCTCAGACTATCATTATGACAGTCCTGGCTTCTATTCTCAATCACTCCCAAGTCCGGTGTATGAATCACATACTTAAGTAATGATGACCAATTCCAGGAGGTTGGTTTGAATAATCCATTATATAGATGAGATGGCCAAAGCTTAGAAAGGCAAAGTGACCAAGGCTATATATAAAAATGTGGGTAAAGTTGAAATGTATATCTTAGTTTGCCTACCTTCATCTGGCACCATGCTGCTGAGGCTGCTGCTAAGTCACTTCAGTCGTGTCCGACTCTGTGTAACTCTATAGTCGGCAGCCCACCAGCCTCCACCGTCCCTGGGATTCTCCAGGCAAGAGTACTGGAGTGGGGTTTGGCACCATACTGTCCTGTTATTCCTTTATTAAGGCTGTTCTTTCAGCCAGAAAATCTCTTCTGTCTCTTTTGTAATTTTCTAAATCTTAGTCATCGTTCAAGACCTTGTGGTTTCTTGCTTCTTTGAATTTCCTTAATAATTATTGTTTTTAACACTCGTTTGGTACTTATCAAACATTGCCTTACTTAAATTGCTTTTGTCTTCTCTCCGTCCTGAGATCTTTGAGAACCCAAACGTATCTTAACATTTCTTTGTACTTACCAAACTGCTTGGCATCACATATTAGAAATAAAAATGTAGTTTGAGGGGACATCAATCTTGCCAATCTTGGTTGGATTCTCCAAGCTGATCAAAGTGGATTTGTGACCTCTGGCAGTTATTTAACCTTTCAGAGTTTCTTACTAGTAATCTTTAAAATGTACATAAAAGTATTTAAAATATAGTTTTGATATTTTAAAATAAGGGATCCTGTATAAAAATGGAAGTAATATAGAGTAACAATTAAGTGGATTGGTGCTGGAATCCGATTACAAGTTCAAATGGAGTTTCCATTCATCTTAGGGAACTTATTTCTGGTTCCTGTTTTCTCATTTGTAAAAGGAGTACACCAATAGAACCTATGTTATGGTTTTATTGTGAGGATTAAAAGAGTTAACAATGCAAATAGAATAGTACCCACCACAAACTAAGCACTCTATAAATGTTGGCTACGTCATCATGAAAAGATTCTCAATAAATGCTGGTTCGTACTGCATCCTCTGGCACAATAAAACTTTGTACAAACATAGTAAGAGTTCAACAAATGCTTGTTAAACTTTCCTTTTGCTTTTTTTATGACAGTCGGACATGACTTAGTGACTGAACAATGTGACAGTCCTCAGTGAAGGATTGGTTGTGTTCTAAACTTTCTTCACAACAGTTTGTAACTTGAAAATATTTATGGAATGGAAACAATGCTATAAAGTTTATAGTGTGGCTACCTTAAAATATGACTTGATTATTAGGAAAGGTGAAAAAAAAAAAAAGGCTGTTTTAATCCATTGACACTGAAAAACACAGTTCCAAAAGTACTATTTCAGCTGCTACTAATCAGCATTTATAACACTTTCCCCTTAATTTTCAAGGCACCTTATTCTCATGGTTTTTTCTCTCCAGCTTTCTCATCTTCCCCTTTCTATTGCTATCCCTTCTTCCTCCCGACCTTTAAGGGTTGGAGTCCCCAGGGCTTGATCCCGGGCCCTTTTCTTCTTGGGTACTTTCCTCTGGGCACTTCTAGTCTTTCCTATGACTTTGTATGCCACTTAAGTGCCTGTGGCTCATAGGTCTATATCTGCAGTTCAAACTTCTTTGCTGAGCTCCACATGCATAGGACCAATGGCCTCCACGAAACCTTTCCTTGGCTGACCTGCCCAAACATTCTCTTCCTCCAGGAATCCTCCTATCAACCAATGGTATCAGCTCCCTACAACTGAGAACTATCACTTCCCTTTGCCTTACTCCACATATCAAATTCTTTACCAAGTCCTGTCAATTTTACAGTTGACCCTTGAATAATATGGGGGTTAGAGCCACTGACCCTCCACTCAGTCCAAAATCTGAGTATAATTTGTAGTTGGATCTCCTTATGAGTTGGGAGGGTCCTCTAGATCCTCAGTTCCTCATGGGCAGATTCACCCAACCTTAGGTACTATAGAGCTGTAGTTTTTACTCTTGGAAAAATATCTATATATAAGTGGCTCAGCACAGTTCAAACCCATGTTGTTCAAGGATCAGCTGTACTTCCTAAACCACTAAAATATGACCACTTTTCTCCATTTTCATTGTCTGGTTCAGTTATGTACTTTTGCCCTTCCTTCCATCCATTCACTAAAAGTGATCTTAATTTTTTAAGAAAACTTTTTATAATGGAAAATTTCAGTTACACATAGAAGAATTAATGAGCCTCCATGTACACATCTTTCAATTCCAACATTTATCCTAATTTTTGCCACTCTTGTTTCATCTGTCCCCTCTTTTTTTTTTTCTGGTTGGAGTAGTTTAAGGAAAATCCTATAAATAATTTAGTATGTATTTCCCACAGATAGGAACATTTAAAAAATATAACCACAATGTCAGTATCATACCTAATAAACTTTTAAAAGATTCCTTAACAAAATATGATCCCCAGGCCAAATTTAAAATTTTCTGATTGTATTCAGGATGGCTCCTTACTGTTGATTTGTTCCATTTGTCATCCAAGCAAGTTCAAACACAATATTTAATTGAATATTATCTTAAATGTTAAATATTATCTTAAATCCTTTTTAATCTCTAATAGCTCTCTTCCTTTTGTTGAATGGATAACCATTTGTGGTTTTTTTGTGTGATGTGCCTTTTTTTTTTTCATCTTTCAACTTCTGTATAAATAATATGACTTTTGGTGGATAACTGTGGCAAAATCCTATAGCTTTAGAAAAAAATCCTATAGCTTTGATATCACACATATTTATCTACAAATGCTAGACTGAGAAAATAAGGATCTTCCTTTCACATATTTACATTATGTCAAAAAATATGGAAGATGGATCAAAAACTATTTATTTATCTCAAAATCCAGATAAGTGAATGTACTGCATACTAGAACTTATCTCATTTGCTCCTTTAAAAAATCCTTTGAGTTGGATATTTTTATCCCTGTCTTCAGGTTAAGAAACAGATTGAGAGAGGCTAAGTAAAAAATATGGGACTATGGCCTGAGTCTGAAACAGGGTCAGAATCGAAGCCCCAGACTGTTTCCCAGAGGCTCATGGTCTCTCCATCCAGCCACACTGCTATAGTAATAAAGCAATGAAAGGTGGTTTCAATAGGGAAAAACTATCAAAAGACAATTCTGGTAGATTCTTCACCCAGCTTTGGAAAAAATAATAAAAGAGTCCAAGTCCTACTTGAGTGTATATCAGGGGGAGTAGATTATTTTGATATAAGGTGAATGTATATGAGAAAGTAACTACTCAGTGTAATCCCAATGAAAATTGGTAAAAGTCTGATAAAAGTCGAACAGTGACAGAAACAGCCTCCTAAGGGCATTTATCTCTCAGTGCCCTCTTGCTCTTGCTGATTCTGTCCATTTCTTTTTTCTTTTTAAATTATATCCTTTTGCCTTTTTAAGATAGACTTTAACATCGTTAATATGCTTATACATTTCCTTCCTGCTTTTCTGTAGACCTCAGAACCACAGCTTCTTTTCACTAGGATCCCTTGCCCCTCCTAACTGTCTCTAAATTCTTCAGTGGCTTGTTATGTCCTTAATGCCTAAGGAGGCATGTCAAAGGGCTATGTTAGCCAAGGGAGAGAAATTACGTTTAAAATGTATTTGGCTTGAAAAATTCTGTCTGTTTCACCAGTGTGCCTGCATGTTCCTGCATTTACTTCAGCTGTGAGCTAGCCTGGCCTCCTCCTGCTTTTCTCCATGCTACTAGCTTAAGATGACACAAGAATCGCCCTGAAAAATCACACATTTATAATTGCTTCATGAATAGAGACATCCAAAAACAACAAACAAAAAGCAAAGAATAACTGACCGATAGCCAAGAGAAGGAATGTATTTACAATGTCTTGGTTAATGGGTATATTTCCCAAAGAACTGAAGTGTCAGGGAGAATAGATTATTTTGTTTGTAGAAGCATTGCTCACAATAGCCAAAAGGTGGAAGCAACTCAAATGTCCACTGACATATAGATGGAGAAACAAAATGTGGTGTATACATACAATGGAATATTATTCAGCCTTAAAGGAAATTCTGAAACATGTTATATCATAGGTGAACCTTGAAGACAGTATTATGCAAAGGGAAATAAACCAGCCACCAAAAGACAAATTTGCATGAGTCCACTTATATGCGGTACCTAGAGTAGTCAAATTCATAGGGACAGAAAGTAAAATGGTGATTGTCAGAGGCTAGTGTTTAATGGGTACAGAGTTTTAATTTGGGAAGATGAAATTGTTCTAGAGATAGATGGTGGTGAAGGGTGCAGAGCAGTGTAAAGGTATTTAATGCCATGAAACTGCACACATAAAGGTGGTTAAACTGGTAGATTTTAGGTTACCCAAATTTTACTACGATTAAAAAAAAACTGTTAAGAAACTGGACTCTGGATCAGAAAACCTGTGTTCAAATTATGACTCCTTCACTTCACTTAGCTTTGAGAATCCACACTATTTCTACATCTTGAGTTTGATTTGCTTCACCTAAAATCTGGATTAAGAAGAGTACATACTTAAATATATGATGGGGAGAGCAACAATTCCTAACTAAACCTGTTTCCTCTCTAAACAAACAAGCAAAGGCTTGTGAGAATTAAATATTTCTCTCTAATATCATTTATATTAATATGTTGCTTTGCATATAGCACTCAATCAATGTTAGACACTGTAATTTTATGACCATTTATTTACATTTAGCTCACTTTTAAAGATTCTACTACTTCATTGCTCAGTCATGTCAAACTCTTTGTGACCCCATGGACTATATAGTCCATGGAATTCTCCAGGCCAGAATACTGGAGTGGTTAGCCTTTCCCTTCTCCAGGGGATCTTCCCAAACCCAGGGATCAAACCAAGGTCTCCCACATTGCAGGTGGATTCTTTACCAGCTGAGCCACAAGGAAAGCCCAAGTTAGATGGGTAGATTTTCCTATGGGTTTTGGAAATTTACTCCAGATTTAGATCTCTTAATTATGTGGATCCAGGAAGGTGATTCAGGATCTAGATCAGCTGCGAAGGTAGCTGATCCAGAGATACTGACGAACAGCGTGACATTTCGATGAGTTTGCAAAGTTTGGTGGAAAAAACAAAGATTTTGGAATTGTGTTAAAAGTATCCCTTTATGTTTGGGAAATGAAATTTTCAGCCACTGTCTCTCAGCAAGGAAATAAGTAGCAAGGAAAATAATGTTGATTTTTGAATAATCTGAAACTTGAGATAGTTTTTCAACAGTTTTGTGGCATTTGCTGCATAATCCAAGAGATACTCTCCAAGTTGCAACCATGAGGAAATTTCCTCCAGCCTGGATCATGGCTCTCTGGAAAGCTGGCACTGAGGATACATCTGCTAACTTGAATAATTACAGAACTATAATTGTGAAATGTCTCAATTTTACACTCAGAATTATGATCTCTTTGTGAATCATTTTTCATCTATGTGCGTGTGTGTGTATAGAATAAACAGTAGAAAAAGCTGTGAAGTTGCTGCTTTTGGAAAAGGGTAAACCTGAATAATACAAAGGAGAAAGCGTGCCATGCTTTTTGCAAACAAATCCTCAACACTTCAATGTGACCACTGTCATTGCATTTTTAAAATTCTTTTTAAAGTTTTATTTATTTATTAAAAAACATTTTTTTTTTTTTGGCCATCACTGCATTTTAAAGATGAGGAAACAGGCTCGGAACTTGCCTGTGTGAGCAGTGAACTGGAATTTAAATGCAGATTGGCGCCAATGCTGTGTTCTTTCTCTCAAACCACATTCTCCAAGCCAGAACTTCTTGCCGCTTGTTACTGTCATTGGAGTTAGTGTGACTAATGGAGCTGCTCAGGTTCTGAAATCATCTTCTGGAGACGACCACTGTCCCTGGATGATTGTGATGGTGGCTCTGCTTGCCAACCCACCCTCTGCTAAGGCGGGGAGCTGCCACACAGAGGAAGTGAACCAGAGGGCACAATAAAGCCCCTCTCGCCCTGAAATATTTCTTCACCTCCTTCTTGACCTGAAATAGCCACTATTAAAGCCACTCAGTTTGGAAAACAAAAGGGCACTTGTCTTCAGAAAGCCCTAGTTAGAGTATATACCTGGGAGTCAGAAGCAGTGCTTGCTGTCTCTCATTAGCACAGTTTATGACATAAGCTTGTTGTCTCCTGGAAAGCCTAGAAAGACTACTTCTGGGAAAACACACTTGACAAGCAAGTGTCACCAGTGCTCCAGGAGCCCAGCAGGTCTGGGTAGGGATCCTGAAACCCACATAGTGATGGGGCCGACTGTGGACCCTGGGACAGTGTGGGCCTCAGTCACGGCTGCCTGGGATAATGATGGTCTGTTGGTTGTAAGTAGCAGATACCAGCCTGAGGTACCTTAAGCAGAAAGGGAGCAGATTAGAAGAATAGGGAGGTATCTCAGGGAATCCTAGAATTAAGGGGCAACCAAGTCTCAGGAAATTCCCTTGTGGCTCAGATGGTAAAGAATCTTGCCTGTAATGCAGGAGACCCAGGTTCAATCCCTGGGTTGGGAAGATCCCCTGGAGAAGGGCATGGCAACCCACTCCAGTATCCTTGCCTGAAAGTCTCACGGACAGAGGAGCCTAGTCCATGGGGTTGCAAAGAGTCGGACACGACTTAGCAGCTAAACCACTACAGACCTCAGGAAAAGAGGAACCAAGGAAGGTTCTGAGATGACAGTGGTAGTTGGTAGACGTCCCAGCCTATAGTAATCAGTGACTTTACTTGGCTCCTGATTCCAGTATATCTTGAGCCTCAAGTTAGAGTGAGAATACTGTGTTCAGCTTAGGTGATTGTTCACAGTTGACTTGATCAGCACTGGCTGTGGGGGCAGGAAGGGGCAGGGATCCATACAGTGACAAGTTCACACAACAGAAACAGGAACCCTCCCCGTGGGCAGTTTCCAGAGAAGAGGGGCTGGGCTAACACTGTATTAGAGAACTACCACATTCCTACAGACGCAGATCTTATTTGGGGAGTCATTCTGTATAGGGAGTTGCTTAGACAGAACAGTGTGAGGTGGTCAAGAGCACTGGCTCTGGCACTGTATTGCCTGAACTTGAATACCAGCACCATCACTACCTGGGCAACTTGCTTAAGTATTCTGTGTGTCTGTTTGCTTTTCTCTAGAGTGATGATAGTAATAGTTTTTACTACATGAGAACATTAGGATTAAATGAGCTAATACCAGCAAAGAGCTTAAAACAGTGCCTGGCACACAGTAAGCCCTGGATAAATCACTATTATTATCCAGCTTTTGAGGCATCATAATATTCATTGAAATTATCAAATGGGTTCTCCTCACTTTAAAAATACCCAGTGGGGCTCTTCTAATATGTACCTTTAAGAAAGAAAGAGGAACACAATCATAAACACTTCATTATGAAATATCTATTTGGCTGAAATACCTATTTGGGGACTCAGGCATAAATACAGATGCAACAATATCAGATATCAAGAAAAGAAGTAAAACAAAGAAAATAAAAACAATAAAAGAAAAAATATGGATGAAACATCAAAAGCACAATCCACAAAGAAAAGAATTAATAAATTGGGCTTCATCAAAATTAAAAACTTAAGCTCTTTAAAAGGTGCCATTAACTGATTCATGATGTTCGACAGAAACCTACACAATTCTGTAAAGCAATTATCCTTCAATTAAGAAGTAAATAAATTTAAAAAAAAAAGAAAGAAGGCTAAAATGGTTAAAAAAAAAAAGGTGCCATTAAAAGAATGGACAAGCCAAATACTTCTAGAAATATTTGTAAATCATATATCTAATGAAGAACTTGAGTCCAGAAGAAACAAGCACTTAAAATTCGATAATAATAGTAATAATAAGACAAACTGACTAATTGAAAAATGGGCAGAAGATTTGAAAGGTATTTCACCAGAAGCTATCTGAATGGCTAATAAACACATGAAAAGATGCTTGACATCCTTGTTTTGGGAAATGCAGATTAAAAATCACAGTAAGATACCAATATTAAACTCTTTGGAATGACGGTGATGAAGAGTGACTTTATCAAGTATAGGAGGTGTGGGGAAACTGGAATACATTCACAGTACTGGTGAGAATATAAAACGATACATCCACTTGGGCAAATAGTTCAGCAATGTCTTAAACAGTAAAACATAAATTTAGCATCTGAACCAGCCATTCCTTTCCTAGGTACATGCCTAAGAGAAATAAATAACGTGTTCACACCAAGACTTGTCTAAAAATGCTCACACAATCATTGTTCACAATAGCTAAAAAATGGATCAGGTGGCACTAGTGGTAAAGAACCCGCCTGCCAGTGCAGGAGACATAAGTGATGCAGGTTCAATCCTTGGATCAGGAAGATCCCCTGGAGGAGGAAATGGCAACCCACTCCGGAATTCTTGCCTGGAGAAGCCTATGGAAAGAGGAGCCTGGTGGGCTACACTCCATAGCATTGCAAAGAGTCTAGCATGACTAAAGTGACTTAGCATGCTCACATGCATTGGCTATTGGCAAAATATGGATACAATCTGAATGTCCATTGACTGGTTAAATTGAATGTGGTATTATTATATAATATTATTTAGCAATAAGAAGAAACGTATTATTGATATGTGCACAACATAGGTGAATCTCAAAACCACCATGCAAAGTGAAGGAAGAAAGACACAAAAGATTATATATTGCATGATCCGATTTATATAAAATTTCTGGAAATGGTAAAGCTACAGAGACATATAAACAGAACAGTAATTGCCTAGGCTGGGCATGGGAGTGAGGATTAACTACAAGTGGGAATAACAGAAATTTTGAAGGTGATAGAAAATGTTCTTAAGCTAGATTGCTGTGGTGGTTGTACAAATGCATGGATTTACCAAAATAATTGAAACATACACTTATTAAAGGATGAATTTTATGGTATGTAAGTTATATCTCAATAAAGCTTCTTCCCTCTTCTATTCAGTCATTTTGACTGAGTTACCAGTAAAACCTATAGATAAAAATAATTAAGAAAGAAGAAATCTCTATTTTAGTCCAGCATTATTTGCTGAACCTTGTTTGGGCTTCATAATGTTTTATGCCCAGTCCCATTCCATCCCCTCACTGATCATAGTGGATTTCTCTTATCAGGACTGGTAACTCATGTATAGACAATGGAGTCTAAGCATTGAACACTAAGCATTGAAACTTTAGGGAGGGAGTCTTTTAAGAACTATATTTACACAGCTCTAGCTATTCCCATTCTTATTTGCTATTGTACAGATTCAGGTATTATTGGGGTACAAGAAATCGTTCTCCATGGAAAATGCTGATTTCTAGAGTTGCCTGCGAATACCCTGAAATTTTTCTGTCTCTTCAGTGTATCATACTGCAGTAAGGGTGACAGGAAGAAAACAACTTTCAGATTGAGTACGACATCAAAAAGGCTTCTCCTGATACTAAAAAAAAAAAAAAAAAAATCATCTGCTCGATAGCTATTTCCTGTGTCAAACTAAAACTATCAAATGTTTCTGCAGCCATCTGGGGGTTTGTTGTTTATTTCATGCCGATGCCAACACGTTAACACAAAGGACTGGAAGGGAGCAACATTCACTCATCCTCCCATCCATCCATCCATCCTCCTCCCATTCATTCATCGTTCCATCCATCATCTACACATTCAATAATGATTTCTTGAGTTCCAGCTGTGTATCATACACTCTGCTACCAAAGTTTCAAAAATGAGTAAGAAAGACATGGTCTCCACCCTCGCAGAGCTTAAAGTCTTTTTTGGATGACAGCTAAAGGCCAGCATAAAGACATTTTTCCACTTTCCAGGTTTTCTTGGGCTGGTCTTGGTTCCTTCATTGCCTGCACAAGTGGCGTTTGTGGTGACTTGGTGACTAGGCAGTACCTCTGACAGTGAATGCAAGGAGACCCCTGTTGCTTGTAATGGTTTTTTACGCATTGGCAGTGGTCACTTTGATGGGCTTTGAAAGGACAGGCTTTGAAGCAGTCTGCTTGTTAATGGCAAGTGCAAAAGTCTTAGGGGTGGTCACAAGAGGTCTTTAGGTGGTAGCTGTGGCCTCCAGCACCTCTGAAAATTACATGGAAGTCAAATGAAAGTAAGGATATTTTTAAGTGAAAATATGCCTTCTGTACTTACTTGGAAGTGTATTAGATCTGAAGGTAGTGATGAGAATTATTTATTTCTCAAATACTTCATATTTCCATGAATATGTAGTAAATCAAGATCACTCTACAACTCTGGCAACATTTTTAGTTTAGTGGTGTGAGGTAGTACCCAATGTCATTATATAACATTGTTTTTAGAAAGGGAAATTAAAAACAATGTGTTCAGTTGGGGCTCTCCAGAGAAAAAGGCAGTAAGTAATCACCCAGTTTATAACTAGGACCAAGAGGTAGAGTTCCAATGTTTACTCTGGAAGGAAACAATAAGAAAAAAATATAAAAATGCTTCAGTGCTTCAGATAATGTTAGTTAAAACCTCATAAGAACATTGTATTTGCTGGATAGCATTTCTGATCTAAACTGATTCTGCGTATGGTAACGTCTGAGGCTTCTTGAATGAAATAATTTGCAGAAAGCCATGGAGTCTGATCTAGTTAAATACTCAGTCACATGGAACTGCTATGGTAGTTCCTTTTCTCCTGCATCTCTGGAGATTCCCTCTATTGAAAGTACTTCCTTGTGGTCAGGGATGACCAACACATGGCAGACATGCCCATGCCCAGAGTACCAACTCACTATCACAGTTCTCTCTACTATTGAGCCTAGGTACGTCCTTAGCACCCTGACAAGCCCAGCATCCCAGTCCCCACTAACCAACCAGCTGGAATTAATATGTGAGATGAAACCTACTTGTCATCCTTGGACTAGAGACTGAGAACAGTGGCCTTAACTTTAAAAGGTTATAGTAGGATGAAAATGTGTCTCCTGGCAAGAAAGAGATTGCCTTGACCAGGAGTAAGAGCTTCATTTGGAGAGGGAAATGGCAACCCATTCCAGTATTCTTGCCTGGAGAATCTTATGGACAGAGGAGTCTGGCAGGCTACAGTCCACGGTGTTGCAAAGAGTCGGACACAACCGGGGCAATTTAGCACAAAAGAGCTTCTTTGCTATGAAACTAATTGCTGGTTCTGAAGAATCAGGAAAGAGAGTTTGAGTGAGGAAGACAACAATTATAGTGGCAAGGTGTGGCAGCGTGAGGGGCAGTCGTGGCCAGGAAGGCAGCACAGAGAAGAAGAGTGGGAAATCAGAGAAAAGAGCGGCTTATTTCACAGTTCCCTGGGGTCATGAGGCTCTGGCCCTGTCTCTCCTTAACACTATCCTGAGAAGTTTGGTGGAGAATGACTCAGGATGAGGGCTCTGAACAGTGAGTCACCTGCAACTTCCTGCCTTACCTGGACTTTTGGGAAGCCTTTTACTAAATAGTGGGCAGTGAGCCCAGCCCCTTCCACCTTGTGACAACTGACAGCACTCTGCTTTGAGGCAAATCTGAGTAAACAGTTTAACCTCCATGTGGCCATCATTCCAGTAAATAAAGCTTTTAGTGACCTCAGAGGTGGTGAGGTTTGTGGTTTTACTATGAATGGCCTGAAGTCATGTGAACACAGCCAGGCAAATCTGGGAATGTCCCTTTAAAGTCCTCTGATAAAGTAACTCAATGATGGGGATAACTTTCTTGGCCCATTTAATAATAGAATGATAAACACCTTAAGGCTATCTTTCAAATTGGCACTTTCTTTTTTAATCAGTTTGTAGCCCTGGGCAAGTCTTTTTATTTCTTCATTTTCTTTTCTATAAAAAGGATACCTTTCATAAAAGAAAAGTAATAGCAAAATGCATTGAATATATACTGTCTGCAAGACATGGAGGTTGGCCCTGGGGAGTCATCCAAGATGGAATAAGCAGGGCTTCCCAGTGGTTCAGTGGCAAAGATTTAGGTTGGAAAGGTGTTCAATAAGAGTTGGCACAGGATTTTCTTCTTTTTTATTTTTGATGGTGGAGAAATAAAAGGCTGATTCCACTTGTTCTCTTATGCGTTATTCACGGATAAAAAAAAAAAACAGTGAGCTGGTAAATAGTTTGAAATGAATACATATGAGGCTGTGGTGTATGTTTTAAGTGATAAAGCACTCAACTGCAATACATTAATGCTGAGAATGGTAAAACTTCCACTGACATAAGCCAGAGGTTGGGAACTAGTAACGAAAAGAACGAGCAGATACAGGTCTGATGTCTTTAAATCAAACTGTCTGGTCATTAGAACCAGGCTGCCAGTGTGAAAGAAACTTTAACCTTTTACCACGTTTAGACATTTCTTCTTCTTTTGACACGAAGCTGAAAGAAGTACTAAGGAATTTTAGAGCAACAAGCTAAAAATAATCTTCTCTAGTCTCCTTTTTTTTTTAACAGTAGGATTGTAACCCAATTAACAAACTGACTAAAAGAAAAATAAATTGTGGTCAGTTTGGTTACTTTTTCCTTCTCCCTGCTATTGAATTTCACTATAATTAGCATTTAAAAAAATCTAACTTTAATCAAGAAAACAAAATTGAGGATGTAGGCTAGAACTTTTATTCTTGATTAATACACCTCTCATCTAATGGACTTCATATTTCTACAATTTTACACACTTTTTTCCTCACCTGGAACATGAAGAGTAACCCCAAGAGAAGAGACCCATTAGTAAGAATTCACTAGGTACACCTCTTCCTATTTGCCATAAACATGAAGCAAATTGCCATATTTAAAATATATATTCTTAGTGTCATCTCACCTGAAATACATTGAAAACAAACAGAAATGGAAGAAATCATGTCACTGATATTTCATTCAAACTACTTTTCTAAATTAAGAGTTTCAAACACACTACATAGCCTAATTGTGGTTGTATCATCATTTCTAATGCATTCAAAGAGTTTAAATAATTTACTGTAAACCACATAGTAACTTAAATAGCAAGGCTGAAACAGAGCCCAGAACTGGTGATTTCTGATGAGAAAGGGCACGTCTGCCCTACTGTATAAGATGTCATGTCACAGTGCTTGTCCAACTGTCCACAGCCACAGCCTGCGGACTCCTTTCCCAGTTCCTACTGAGTAGCTGCATTTGATTGCCAATGAAACCTTTACTTCCTCTTCTTATTTGCAGCACTAGACTGGCTCCTTTGTCATCAAAGCTACAGAATATAAATCTGAATTTTAATGTGCATGATAAATACACAAACAGTATGTTTTTGTTCCACTAAAAGTGTTTCATTTATTTATTTATTTATTTGTGTGTGTGTTTCATTTAATTTTGCTTTTGAAGTATTTGATGGACATCATCTTTCAAATTTATTTTTGAAATACTCTCCTATTGATTTGGAGGTCTGTGGCTATATTCTTTTGCCTTAGCTTGAAGCTCCTCCCTCTCTCCTTCCCTCTTTCTCTTTCTTTCTTCCTTTTTTCCTTTCGTTTCCTTCCTTCCTTTGTGGGATTTCTATTATTTGATAAAAATCCAGTAACAAAAACTTAGAAATCTAATAAGGGTCTCAGATGCTTAAATACTTTCCCTTAAAATGTGACTAACCTTGCTTCACATGGCATTCAATCTCAAGGGTCAAGTTCAGGCTAAATTATTTGGTGTCAAAAACAAAAACGATATCACAAGTCTATTGACCAAATGTCTGGAGGATAAAGGAGTGGGTGAGGTGCCCTCTCTCTCTCTCTCTCTCACACACACACACTGGTAGCTCACTTGATAAATGGTTGGCAATTTTTGTGGTGAATACTCTAGGGCGTGCTATTTAAAACAGACCTTATTTAAGGCTTCTTTACTTGAAGTAGGTCATTCTATATTTTCCAACATTCTGATACAGTATTCTCTACAAAATCCAAGGTTTTTAAGGTTAGAAATTAAATTCACTTCATCAAATAATGTGTTGATCAGTTTTTCACTCTAAATCTTTAAAAATTTTTATAGGTGTGAAAGAAATATGTCTTTATCAAATTTCTCTTCTATGTCAGGCACCTTACTCTGGTCTGGCCCCTGAAGATAGACTTTGTAGGTTGAAATCCAAGTGCCGCCACCCTCACCTGCATGACTTGGGCAAATTACTTAATCTTACATACCTTGATTTTGCTATCTGTGAAATGGAGATAATGACAGGACATAGTTCAGTTGTAGTTGTGAGTGTTAATTAGAAAATACAGTACAATATTTAGCATAGTACCTGTCCTTAATCGACATTCATTCTTACTGTTGTAGCTACCTATCTCCACTTACATTAACAGCCTCGTTTTTTATTATTACTCTGTGAGATAGGCATTATTGCATCTGTTTAACAGATGAGTAAATGCATAACCAGTGAAGTCTAGTAACTGACCCCAAGTCTCAGAACTTTGCGCTGAGTTGTTATTTGTGCTTCAACTATCTAGTTCCAAAGCCTATGCATCTCACTGCACTTTCTCCCTCTGCTTATGGACTGTGAATCATTACAGGATATTTTCTATATGATTTTTTAATTTTAGGATAAATTAATAAATTTGAATTTATCAGGCATTCCAACAACTAATTAATTCCTGTTACAGGAATATTTGTGGCTGTTCTAAACTTTTATTTTGTAAGAAAGAAATAGATGATAGAAAAGTTCAGTTTATAGAGAAATTTATCTGAAGAAGAAGAAGAAAAGAGAGGAGGAGAAGGAGGAGGAAACACACATAAGCATACACACACACCAGACATGAAAAATCCAAGGTATATTTCCAACTTGAGGCAGATTCAAACCAATCTCTTGCCTCATTTACATTTTGCAAAATTATTTTGAAGGCATCACAATGTGGCTTGAAGAACACAGACTTTGGAACAATATAGAATTCATATAGTTAACTGAATCCCAGCTTAGTTGACTTCAGGAGCATCAGCCTCTGTTTTCTTATCTCTAAAATCAGGGCAATAGTACATACTTGATAGGTTTGTTGAGAAGATTAAATGAGACTGTTTTGTGAAATATCAGGGATAGTGTCTATGATAAACATAATGTCCAGTGGATGTCAGGCTATCATAGCATGCTTGTTGCTCAGTCGTGTCCAAACCTTTGGGGCCGCACGGACTGTAGCCCACCAGGCTCCTCTGTCCATGGGATTCTCCAGGCAAGAACACTGGAGTGGGTAGCCATTCCCTTCTCCAGGGAATCTTCCTGACCCAGGGATCGAACCTGAGTCTCCTGCATTGCAGGTGGATTCTTTACCATCTAAGCCACCAGGAAAGCTCATGATGGTACATGCAGCTTTTATAATAATTTTTCAAGATTGTGTAAGAGTCTCAAAAGTCTTAACAGTGTTAAAGGATACTCAATATTAGTGAAATCACAACCTTGTGAAATTCTAGAGATGGATGGTAAATTAGAGAGCTTTATAGTTCAATTACATTGTTTTATGTTTGAGGAAATCAAGACCCAAAGAGACTAAGGGAATTACCCCAAATCACACAGCTAATTATAATCAGAGTTGGGACTAGAACCTGGCCTCTTAATTAATGGTTGCCCTAATATTTTTAAAGTTCTGAGTGAATGATCATACCACTTGAGCAATAAATTACCAAATATGAATATCTGTGAACAGTTTAGGATTCCAATCAAAGGACATTTATAATAAATTTAGGCATATATTTAATGATAGCTATAATTATTATTGTGCTACATGATAACACAGCATAAATGGTAAGTAGTTCATTTTAGAGTGTCGTATTTATTTTGCACACCAAGCCAACAGAGTGAAAAATAAAATGAAGAGCAGGAAACTGCTCTGAGGGCCTTTTTGAAGACTTGTGAATCTGAGGCTTAGGTAGCTGTGGTTTTCTGACAAAAGGTAGAGGGACTGAGAGGTGGTTTTGGAAGGAGAAGGGACAGGAAGCTCTCTTGAATTCTTCTTCTCTTGGGAGGAGGGATAAGCACTCATCTACTTCTGTATTGATGGAGGAATCAGCCAGTGTTCTCCCCCTCTTTCCCCATCAGTTTCTTGCTGGAATCTGAAAGGTTCAACTGCCAGAACCAATCCTGGTAGAGTCAGAGTCAACACCCAGCGTGGAGTGAAGGACGACCTTTGTTTTAGCAAAACCTGTTTTCTATTATCGCTGTGTCTGGACTCCCAACAATTCATAGTCATCACCCTGATATACTGAGGACCTCCAAAAACACATGGGTCACGGAGCAGTCCCCCACCTCAGCCACATGGGGGGACTTGGCTGCATAACTACCCCTGTGGTTCTTGAAGAAAACCCTAGGTGCTCCAATTCCTTCTTCTCTGACTGTCACCAGGAGTGGAGACCACCCTGTCTCGACTCTCCGTCAGTACTCACTCACAGATGTGCTCGAGGGAAAGGCCCTCAGCTCAAAGCTCTTTTCTCCACAGTGCTTCCCTGCTTCCTATCAGACATTCATCTGGAGGAGTCCCTGAAGCAGAATGTCTATTATTTACACTTGGGATAAATGAGTGTAATTAAAATGCTTTTCAAATTCTTGAACCAAGGGAAGGGACTTCTGAGGAGAATGGGGGAAATGAGGGAGAATGAGCAAGAAGTACGTTTTGAGTAGTGGGAGTTTCAGGGGAAAAGAAACCTTTACTGGGGGCCCTTGAGGGAAAATTTGGGCAACCAGACAGCAGGGATGAAAGAGAAAGTGTGTCGATAAACAGGGACGTGCTGACGTGCAGAGAAGGAAGGGAGAGTCTAAAGACCAGATTCTTTCTAGGACCTTCCTTTCCCTCCCTTCTGTCTCTTCCTGCTCTTCCTAAGGAAAAATTTAAAAATCTGATATTTAAATCTGGTTGAGTTCCTGACACACATCATTCCTGGAAGGGTATATAAGTTGCTCACTCAAGGATGATTCGTACAAAGATCTTTGCAGAGACAAGCCCAGGACGGCTCTTGGGCAGTGGGTGAGTCTATGTCTTACAAAAGCGAATGAGGATGTTCTCTGTCTGTGCCTGGGTGCAGTGCAGCTGACTCTGTCACTGACGACACTTCCCCAGCACCTTGCTATTTGGGTGGAATTGGCGCTTGTGTTCACTCATATCTTCCTGATTCAGGTCACTCAGACAGTGTTTGGGTAACTAAGTGGGCAGTGGGGAGAGCTGAGGTGAGCATTCACTTTAGCTCTGCACTCTGGGTCCCCTCTGAGCTTCACGACGTGGGCCTGGTGGCACCTCTAGCTTCCCACAGCTAATGCTACTGCCCTGGCCACCTTGCTGTGACTCCTGTTGCTCAAGCTCTCATTTTTACTGTTCTTGCTTTACTTGACCTTTTCCTGCCACCACAAGGAATGCTGTCAGTGTGAAGGCATTGGCTCAGCTTGGCTGACTCTGGAATCAGAAGAGAGATTTGCCCAAGAAGGCGATGGCTCGTCTTGTTGACCTGGGCTAGTCTTTTAAATGAGGGATATAAATGTAGGTTTTGGAACTGGGAAGACCTAGGTTTGAATCTTAGCGTTGGGTAATCCTGTGACCTTGGGCAAGTCATTCAAAATTTGGAACTTTCTTTACACATAAGTTGGAGACATTAATGTCTCTATACAGGATTGTTGAGAAGCAGGAGCACTTTATGAAGATCCCTGGATGTTGTAGACACTTAGTCGATGGTGACTGAGATTGGTGTTTAAATGGGCACGGTTCTTTTGGCCAATATGACAGAGAGAGCTCAGGGTTCCTGAGGTGGGCATGGAAACTAGGACACTCCTCAATACCCTGTTTTAGTTGATTGATGATTTACAGATGGAGTCTAGGATCATCTCTGTGTCCAGGAAATATAGCTAACTTTAAGATCTTATTTCTAAGGCATTCCAGACAATAGGACTTTATGGAAAAAAATTTTCACCACGAACAAATTAAGAAATCATTGAACTGTTGAACCTATTCTTAATGAGCCCAGCTCGAGCACAAAAACAGCTAGTCTTTTCAGAGCTGGTCATGTGGCTGTAGGGACCAAAGGCGGTGACTGACTCAGGTATGTTTAGTTCCTTGTCAGCAGGATTTATTGAGAGAGATGCATTATTAACATTACATGGCCCTATTGTCTGAACCCTAAAACAATGGCATGGAGTCTATGGCCATGGCTGTGTGTAGCCATGGAATTGTTGATTTAGAATCCATTTCTAAAATATGCCCAAAGAAAGATGGTGGGTCCCAGCCCCCATCTTCTCTGATGCAAGATAGGAGTTCCTCAGAACAACAGCATCTTAAGGAGGGGCTCCAGAACCTGGTAGGTGTTTGTTCTCGGATAACATCATATGCTGATACCAATACTGAAACCCAAACCAATACAAATGCCCTTACTAATCCTAATATTTTATTAATGCTGGTGCCAATACTAATTCCAAAATTATTAAATGCCAACATGAATGCTTCTACTATTTCTGACACAAACTATCTAATACAAACTATCATTTACTGAGCCCTAAGTATATGTCAGACACTATGTCAAGAACTTTGGAGTTATTATTACATTTAATCCTCACAAGACTTTTTTGATGATAAAAGATATAGTGCTTAGAATATACCAAGGATGGTTCTAGGCATTAAAGTTATTTACTTACTTAATTCTCCACACAACTCTAAGAGACAGGTACAATTGTTGTTCCTGAGGATCAGGAAACTGAGGATCAGACTGGCTAAGAAATTTGCCCAAGCTCACACAGTTAAATATGTGATAGAGGAAAGATATACAATAGGTTTCTCTGACTCTAATGACCTGATCATAGCAAACACTCTCTTCCAACAACACAAGAAAAGACTCTACACATGGACATCACCAGATGGTCAATACCGAAATCAGACTGATTATATTCTTTGCAGCCAAAGATGGAGAAGTTCTATACAGTCAGCAAAATCAAGACTGGGAGCTGACTGGTACAAACCATGAGCTCCTGATTGCCAAATTCAGACTTAAATTGAAGAAAGTAGGGAAAACCACTAGACCATTCAAGTATGACATAAATCAAATCCCTTATGATTATACAGTGAAAGTGACAAATAGACTCAAGGGATTAGATCTGATAGAGTGCCTGAAGAACTATGGACGGAGGTTCATGACATTGTACAGGAGGCAGCAATCAAGACCATCCCCAAGGAAAAGAAATGCAAAAAGGCAAAGTGGTTGTATGAGGAGGCCTTACACATAGCTGAGAAAAGAAGAGAAGTGAAAGGCAAATGTGAAAAGGAAAGATATGCCCATTTGAATACAGAGTTCCAAAGAATAGCAAGGAGAGATAAGAAAGCCTTCCTCAGTGATCAATGCAAAGAAATAAAGGAAAACAATAGAATGGGAAAGTCTAGAGATCTCTTCAAGAAAATTAGACATACCAAGGTAAAATTTCAAGCAAAGATGGGCACGATAAAGGACAGAAATGGTATGGACCTGACAGAAGCAGAAGATATTAAGAAGAGACGGCAAGAATACACAGAAGAACTATATAAAAAAGATCTTCACAACCCAGATAATCACGATGGTGTGATCACTCACCTAGAATCAGACATCTTGGAATGCGAAGTCAAGTGGGCCTTAGGAAGCATCACTACAAACAAAGCTAGTGGAGGTGATGGAATTCCAGTTGAGCTATTTCAAATCCTAAAAGATGATGCTGTGAAAGTGAAGCACTCAATATACCAGCAAATTAGGAAAACTCAGCAGTGGCCACAGGACTGGAAGAGGTCAGTTTTCATTCCAATCCCAAAGAAAGGCAATGCCAAAGAATGCTCAAACTACTGCACAATTGCACTCATCTCACACACTAGTAAAGTAATGCTCAAAATTCACCAAGCCAGGCTTCAACAGTACGTGAACTGTGAACTTCCAGGTGTTCAAGTTGGATTTGAAAAGGCAGAGGAACCAGAGATCAAATTGCCAACATCCACTGGATCATCAAAAAAGCAACAGAGTTCCCAAAAAATATCTACTTCTGCTTTATTGATTATGCCAAAGCCTTTTACTGTGTGGACCATAACAAACTGTGGAAAATTCTTCAAGAGATGGGAATAGCAGACCACCTGACCTGCCTCTTGAGAAATCTGTATGCAGGTCAGGAGGTAACAGTTAGAACTGGGCATGGAACAACAGACTGGTTCCAAATGATAAAGGAGTGCATCAAGGGTATATATTGTCACCCTACTTATTTAACTTATATGCAGAATACATCATGAGAAATGCTGGGCTGGGTGAAGCACAAACTGGAATCAAGATAGCCAGGAGAAATATCAATACCCTCAGATATGCAGATGACACCACCCTTATGGCAGAAAGTGAAGGAGAACTAAAGAGCCTCTTGATGAAGGTACAAGAGGAGAGTGACATAGTTGGCTTTAAACTCAACATTCAGAAAACTAAGATCATGGCATCTGGTCCCATCATTTCATGGCAGATAGATGGGGAAACAGTGGAAACAGTGACAGTCTTTATTTTTTAGGGCTCCAAAATCACTGCAGATGGTGACTGCAGCTATGAAATTAAAAGACACTTGCTCCTTGGAAGAAAAGTTATGACCAACCTAGATGGCATATTAAAAAGCAGAGACATTAATTTGCCAGCAAAGGTCTGTCTAGTCAAAGCTATGGTTTTTCCAGTGGTCATGTATGGATGTGAGAGTTGGAGTATAAAGAAAGCTAGTACCAAGAATTGATGCTTTTGAACTGTGGTGTTGGAGAAGACTCTTGAGAGTCCCTTGGACTGCAAGGAGATCCAACTAGTCAATCATAAAAGAAATCAGTCCTGAATATTCATTGGAAGGACTGATGCTGAAGCTGAAACTCCAATACTTTAGCCACCTGATGTGAAGAACTGACTGATTTGAAAAGACCCTGATGCTGGGAAAGATTGAAGGCAGGAGGAGAAGGGGATGACACAGGGTGAGATGGTTAGATGGCATGACTGATGCAATGGACATGAGTTTGAGTAAACTCTGGGAGTTGTGATAGACAGGAAAGCCTGGCATGCTGCAGTCAATGGGGTCAAAAAGAGTTAGACATGACTGAGCAACTGAACTGAACTGAATTGAACTGAACTGACTCTAAATCTGGCCTTGTGTGGTACATTTCTGTGTTTAGAATTGTCAGGGCACATTTATATATTTTCTGTATGTTTCTGCCTCTATTAATGCAATTAATGATACATTATCTCAACAAAAAACATCTTTTACTAAAAGATAATTTTATCCTCAAGTTTTGTTCCACTTAAAAGTATATTTTAAGTGAGAAATAGTTTCTCTTGGTTTTTCGTAATTTCACTGAGTTTACTGAAATTTAGGCTTCCGAAATTTTGCTAAGGCTGGCCTAGTGTCCATTTTTATAAACACCAAGGCTATCTTTTAAAATTTCCTATATTTTTGAAAAAACTTCAAGTATTTTTTTATGTGTGTGTGTGATGAGCACTTCATCATCTTTTACTTGGGTGTGTCTCTTTAACAGTAGACAAAGATACTACAACTGCTTCTTGAACTGTTCTTACGAAGTACCACTTCATGGCAGAATTTTCTTTCACTAAATTGGATTTTGGGGCGAGCTTAATGTTTATGGGGAATTTTTTAAAGAATGTGATTTTTTACTATTTTTCTTAGTTTCATATTTGATTTTAATGTTCAGAAGGATACCTCAAAGAAAGTCTTTTATCTGCAGATCAGCCAAAACAGAATCTTTCCAAAGTGAATACACAGCCATTTTCCTGAGTCTCAATGCACCCTCAGAGAGATCCTCAGGGGCTAGCTGGTAGTTCATTTTTCCTTTAATCCATACACTGGGTCGGGAAGATCCCCTGGAGAAGGAAATGGCAACCCACTCCAGTATTCTTGCCTGGAGAATCCCATGGATGAGGAGCCTGGCAGGCTAGAGTCAGACATGACTTAGTGACTAAACCACCACCACCATGCACTGGCCTATCACTGCAATCTGATGTCATTTGTTATTTGCAATGGAATTAAGGTACAATGCAGGCTTCCCCGGATGACAGTGACTGGAATCAGATATCCATATATGACAGCTTTCACAAGGTTCTTGAACTGTGAAAGGAGCTAAAATCCAGGACCAATCCTGTCCAGTGTTCAAAACTGTCTTATAAACCAGAACTCCTATGTGGTCTCTAATGAAATGCAGAAGTCTGAGGATTTTTTCATGATTTAAAGTAGGGTTCTTAACCTGGGAATCATAGATCCCCAAGGTATCTGTTTAGATTGGAAAAAAAAGAAAATCAAAACATATTTATTTTCACTAATCTCTGGCTGAAATTTAGAATTTTCTTCCCTTATGAAGGTAGGCCACAAACTACAGTAGTATTAATATTACCCATTGATAATACCTGTGATTCTGTCCTAGAAATCACAGGTATTTTCCCCTTTGCTGCTGCTGCTGCTAAGTCGCTTCAGTCATTACATTACTGCTATTACCAATGTCACAAAATATCATTTATCCCTGTCTCTAAAGTCATAGTAATTGCCAGATATTATTATACATCTTAAAATTGAATGTTTTAATAAGGAAGCACATATCTTAATATAATATTAAATTAAAAAATTTGTTGATAATTGTACTTTGATGTTATTGGCTTATAATCTTATTACTTTAATTTCATAGATTTGGAAATATTTTTCTAAAAGGGCTAAATCGGTGCAACCATTAGGGAAAATATTGTGGAAGTTACTTAAAAATCTAAAAATCGAATTATCATATGATCCAGCAATTCCACTTCTGGGTATATATCCAGGAAAATTGAAAACTTTAATTAGAAAAGATACATGTACCCCAGTGTTCATAGCATTACTATTTATAATAGCCAAAAACAGAGGCAACCCAAATGCCTAGCAAAAGATGATTGACTTAAGAAGATGTAGCATATATATACAATGGAATATTAAGTCAGCCATAAAAATGAATGAAATATTGCCATTTGTAGCAATATGTATGGACCTAGAGCAAATAATGCTTAGTAAAAGAAGTCAGACAAAGACAAATACTATATGATATCACTTACCTGTGGACTCGAAAAAATAGTACAAATCCATCTATATACAAAACAGAAACAGACTCACAGACATAGAAACAAACTTATGGTTACCAAAGGGGAGCAGGAAGGTGGGGAGGGACAAATGAGGAGTATGAAATTAAGAGATACAAACTATTCTATACCCAATAGAAAAGCAGCAAAGATTTACTGAATAGCACAGGGAGTCATACCTGAGGGTGCTTTGGTCAAACGTAGCCTGTAAGCCAAACTCTCTGTGTGGTATCCAGAGCGCCTCATTTACCTTTCTAGCTTTCAACAAGGATGACTGACCCTCAGTCTGACAGGTCTGAGTCAGAACTCTTGAACATAAGGAAGACCAGCCAGCCCATGGCCAGGGATGTGAACAGGTCCCAGTAGTCAATAGCCAAACAAGATATACTGTGTTTCTATCTACAGTATATCAGGCATGAATTCAGGTTCAGTTCAGTCGCTCAGTCGTGTCCGACTCTTTGCGACCCCATGAATTGCAGCACACCAGGCCTCCCTGTCCATCACCAACTCCCGGAGTTCATTCAAACTCACGTCCATTGAGTCGGTGATGCCATCAAGCCATCTCATCCTCTGTCGTCCCCTTCTCCTCCTGCCCCCAATCCCTCCCAGCATCAGAGTCTTTTCCAATGAGTCAACTCTTCGCACGAGGTGGCCAAAGTACTGGAGTTTCAGCTTTAGCATCATTCCTTCCAAAGAACACCCAGGACTGATCTCCTTCAGAATGGACTGGTTGGATCTCCTTGCAGTCCAAGGGACTCTCAAGAGTCTTCTCCAACACCACAGTTCAACAGAATGGGAAAGACTAGAGATCTCTTTAAGAAAATTAGAGATACCAAGGGAACATTTCATGCAAAGATGGGCTCAATAAAGGACAGAAATGGTATGGACCTAACAGAAGCAGAAGATATTAAGAAGAGGTGGCAAGAATACACAGAAGAACTGTACAAAAAAAATCTTCAAGACCAAGATAATCATGATGGTGTGATCACTCATCTAGAGCCAGACATCCTGGAATGTGAAGTCAAGTGGGCCCTAGAAAGCATCACTACAAACAAAGCTAGTGGAGGTAATGGAATTCCAGTAGAGCTATTTCAAATCCTGAAAGATGATGCTGTGAAAGTGCTGCTCTCAATATGCCAGCAAATTTGGAAAACTCAGCAGTGGCCACAGGACTGGAAGAGGTCAGTTTTCATTCCAATCCCAAAGAAAAGCAATGCTAAAGAATGCTCAAACTACCACACAATTGCACTCATCTCACACTCTAGTAAAGTAATGGATTCAGGTAGATTTGTGGATTTCTGCAGAAGTCCTCCTGTACCAAGATTGAGGGGAATACGTAGTATGTATAATATGCTACGCAGTTTAAGTCCTTATTCTTCAAGATGCCTACAGGAGAATCTAGCTTTTACTTTTCCAAATTTAATATGTATCTGACAATATATCCAGAGGTTGTCTCTGAACTTGGGAATGGCTATTATCTTGAGAAAATCACCCCATTCTCTGATTACTGATTGGAAAAAGCATCTACTTAAAAGACTATAACCTTAAAATAGAAACAATTTGGGAAAATTATAGGTATCAATTAGGATGAAGATCTGCTGCATATAACTGGAAATGCCAAATCACAGTAGCTTAAACAAAATAGATATTTATCGTATTTTCTCTTGTGTATAAAAAAGTCCCGCGGTAAGAAGTCTAGGAGCAGTACATCTCTATCAAGTTACTGTCCCAGTCTCCCTCTTTTTACAACTCCATTCTTACCAAGCAATGTCTAGTTTTACGATTCAATGCAGATGTTCTTGCCACCACATTTGCATTCAAGTAGCAAAAAGGGTTTGAGGAGAAAGATGTTCAACTTGGGACATCTTGGATTGAGGTGCCTGAAAATATCCAAGGAAATGGTTAGAAATGCAGGCTCAAAGCTCAGAGGAATTGCCTGGTGAGAGGCACAGGACCAGGAGTTGACTGTATGTAAAGTGATGGGCACCAAAATCAGGGGTATGTGAGATGGCCCTGGTTGAGTGAATACCACTAAGAGAGGGCCAAGGAGAGAAACCTGGAAATACTAATAAAATTTAAAAAAAGATTTTCAGACAGAAAGATAAAAAGTTCTTCTCTCAGCCAACTTAGCTTCTTTTTAGCAGCCTTCTCAATAAGTAAGCCATTCAACATTTCTGCTAATATTTCATTGACCAGAGCTTAGTCACATGGTCCCATGCAAGTTTAAGGCAGTATGAGAAATGTAATCTTATAACAAGGTGTCTTGTTGGCTCCAATTAAACTGGAATTTCATTTCTAAGGGAGAAAAGAGAGTGGTTATTAGGTGGCAGCTATGATGACATTATATACATGGGGACTTAGGTATACCCATATTCAGAGAAAGAGCATCGAACTAGCAGACAAATGCCCTGGGTCCTATCCCTGCATCCACTTTGTATCTGCAACACCTTCAACAAATGACTGAACTTCCTGAAAGGTTTAATCTTTTATTTTAAAATGTGGATGTGACCATTCTGGAGAAGGCAAGGGCACCCCACTCCGGTACTCTTGCCTGGAAAATCCATGGACAGAGGAGCCTGATAGGCTGCAGTCCATGGGGTTGCTAAGAGTCGGACACAACTGAGCGACTTCACTTTCACTTTTTACTTTCATGCATTGGAGAAGGAAATGGCAACCCACTCCAGTGTTCTTGCCTGGAGAATCCCAGGGACGGGGAAGCCTGGTGGGCTGCCGTCTATGGGGTCGCACAGAGTCGGACACGACTGAAGCTACTTAGCAGTGACCATTCTTTTCCTGGTGCTTCCTGTTTGTTGTGAAATTTAACTGAGGCAATGTTTGTGAAAGCATTTTTACAACTAACTATAAAAGTATTGCATACATGCAAGGTATGTTGTACCTGCAGGATGCCTGAAGCTGTAATCAGAGAAGAGTAAGTGTAGCAGATCCCCCAGCAAACCAGCCATACCTGAAACCCTGAGCAAATAAACAATCCCATCTTTATATTGACCTGTCAACTTCTGATAATGCATTTTCTAAGTCCAAGTAGAAATTAAATGGTTGTGTCATGGAACCATTAAATGATGCCAGCTACATGTCCTATAATTTTGACAAGGGTAAAGAAAGTGATTTTCAATGATAATATCATGTATGATAAACAAGGCCTTAAATGCAAGTCTTGGTCAATGTTGAGAGGACAGGGTCAACTCTAACAGCAGAAGGATTTTAAAAGGCCAAAAAAGCACTGGGGCCAAGAAGGTGAAGAATAGCATGGGCCTAGTTTCCACCAACAACTATCAAATCTCCCAGAGGATTGCACTGCTGTTCCTGCCATGATCAAGAAATCATCTGTAAAATCAGCAGTCTTGCTTGAGGGCTTAACTCCAGCATTACACAGCTGCCGCCTATATCAGATCCAGCATGATCCACACCTAAATGGTGCCCCATGCTCTTTCTGGCCTCACTTAACTCCATTCCAAAACCAATTCGCACACAATTGGATCTAACTGGTAGAGCCTCAGTTAACCCAGAACCCTAGTTTCAAGTAGCTTCCTAGGTGGTGCAATGGTGAGGAATCTGCCTGCAATGCAGGAGGGGCCGGTTCAATCCCTGGTGGAAAAGATTCCCTGGAGTGGGAAATGACAACCTACTCATGTATTCTTGCCTGGAAATTTCTCTAGAGAGGCCTGGCAAGCTACAGTCCTTGGGGTCGCAAAGAGCTGGATGTGTCTAAACACACACACACACATCTAGCTTCAAGAATCTAAGAAATAGAGCTTTTGCCTTTACGACATATGAAGAGAAGCAATGTTGGTATATATTGCTATTATGGGCCAACTGTCAATCCAGTGTCTGTCAGAATGTGCACCTGTGACATGAAAATTGTTATGTGAGGTCCCAAAGTACTGGCTGCAAGTCTTAGAAATGAAACAATCTCAATGCAACATAATACAATTAGACCAGAGGAAATTCACTTTACTCAAATATGAATTAAATGAATAGGAAGAAAGCACAGGAAACATTCATGTATCAATACATATATTTGTAGCAAGTAACTTAAAGTATTTGCATTAGCATTAAATGCAAGTTAAGCATGTGGATGTTCCATTAAGGATATAATTTGCTCATAAGTATACATTTCTCTTTACTCATTAATCAGGACTAGAACAACTTACTCATTTGAACATATTTATGCATATGACAAAATCACAGTGATTAAAGTTCAACAGGTGCATGGTGTTCATCTAATGGAATTTTATTGACTAGGAGATGTCCCAGTACATATCTTTCCACTTGAACAGCCATGCTAATGCAACAAAGATGCACAAAAGTAAGAATGGGCTAGACTCATAGAAAAATGGCCACAGTTCTTCTTTTTTTTTTTCATTCGAATACTATTTTATTTTTTTTATTATTTATTTATTTATTTTTTTTTACACAGTTCTTAATAATTCCAAAAATATTGTGGGAGAAAAATGTTTTCATTAGAGAGAGAAAATACCTTTGTTGCAGCAGATCAGAGCAGCTTCTGAGAAGGGCAGGTTCTCTGTTTGATAATGCAGCACTTCCTCTGTAATAGAGCAATGACCTTCCACTGAATAGTGTATAGGAGAAGCAGACAAAGAAGGCCAGTGGATGGAAGGACTAGGTTGACATTTCTACAGATTGCTTAGGCAGGGCTTTGTGTGAAGGTAGGAGAGAAGGGAATACTAGAGGGCAATGGGGCAGTGAGATCCTTCTCTCTAAAACCTGCTTTGTTTTACCCTAAGAGAAGGTTCTCAACCTCTTTAGTCTCAAGTTCCTTTTAAAGTCTTAAAAATTATAGAGACCTCTGCAGTTTTTGTTTTTGTAATATTTATCATGTCAATCTAGATCAGCATAATTAACAAATTATGGGGAAATAATGCTACATTTTAATACATTCAGTTCAGTTCAGTCGCTCAGTCATGTCTGACTCTTTGTGACCCCATGAGTCGCAGCACGCCAGGCCTCCCTGTCCATCACCATCTCCTGGAGTTCACTCACACTCACATCCATTGAGTCAGTGATGCCATCCAGCCATCTCATCCTCGGCCGTCCCCTTCTCCTCCTGCCCCCAATCCCTCCCAGCATCAGAGTCTTTTCCAATGAGTCAACTCTTCACATGAGGTGGCCAAAGTACTGGAGTTGCAGCTTTAGCATCATTCCTTCCAAAGAAATCCCAGGGTTGATCTCCTTCAGAATGGACTGGTTGGATCTCCTTGCAGTCCGAGCGACTCTCAAGAGTCTTCTCCAACACCACAGTTCAAAAGCATCAATTCTTCAGCGCTCAGCCTTCTTCACAGTCCAACTCTCACATCCATAAATGACCACTGGAAAAACCATAACCTTGGCTAGACGGACCTTAGTTGGCAAAATAATGTCTCTGCTTTTGAATATGCTATCTAGGTTGGTCATAACTTTTCTTCCAAGGAGTAAGCGTCTTTTAATTTCATGGCTGCAGTCACCATCTGCGGTGACTTTGGAGCCCAAAAAAATAAAGTCTGACACTGTTTCCACTGTTTCCCCATCTATTTCCCATGAAGTGATGGGACCGGATACCATGATCTTCGTTTTCTGAATGTTGAGCCTTAAGCCAACTTTTTCACTCTCCTCTTTCACTTTCATCAAGAGGCTTTTTAGTTCCTCTTCACTTTCTGCCATAAGGATGGTGTCATCTGCATATCTGAGGTTATTGATATTTCTCCTGGCAATCTTGATTCCACCTTGTGTTTCTTCCAGTCCAGCGTTTCTCATGATGTACTCTGCATAGAAGTTAAATAAGCAGGGTGACAATAGACAGCCTTGACGTACTCCTTTTCCTATTTGGAAACAGTCTGTTGTTCCATGTCCAGTTCTAACTGCTGCTTCCTGGCCTGCACACAGATTTCTCAAGAGGCAGGTCAGGTGGTCTGGTGTTCCCATCTCTCTCAGAATTTTCCACAGTTTATTGTGATCCACACAGTCAAAGGCTTTAGCATAGTCAATAAAGCAGAAATAGATGTTTTTCTGGAACTCTCTTGCTTTTTCCATGATCCAGCAGATGTTGGCAATTTGATCTCTGGTTCCTCTGCCTTTTCTAAAACCAGCTTGAACATCTGGAAGTTCAAGGTTCACGTATTGCTGAAGCCTGGCTTGGAGAATTTTGAGCATTGCTTTACTAGCATATGAGATGAGTGCAATTGTGCGGTAGTTAGAGCATTCTTTGGCATTGCCTTTCTTTGGGATTGGAATGAAAACTGACCTTTTCCAGTCCTGTGGCCACTGCTGACTTGTCCAAATTTGCTGGCATATTGAGTGCAGCACTTTCACAGCATCATCTTTCAGGATTTGAAATAGCTCTACTGGAATTCCATCACCTTCACTAGCTTTGTTCGTAGTGATGCTTTCTAAGGCCCATTTGACTTCACATTCCAGGATGTCTGGCTCTAGGTGGGTGATCACACCATCGTGATTATCTTGGTCTTGAAGATCTGTTTTGTACAGTTCTTCTGTGTATTCTTGCCACCTCTTCTTAATATCTTCTGCTTCTGTTAGGTCCATACCATTTCTGTCCTTTATCGAGCCCATCTTTGCATGAAATTTCCCTTGGTATCTCTAATTTTCTTAAAGAGATCTCTAGTCTTTCCCATTCTGTTCTTTTCCTCTATTTCTTTGCATTGATCGCTGAAGAAGGCTTTCTTATCTCTTCTTGCTATTCTTTGGAACTCTGCATTCAGATGCTTATATCTTTCCTTTTCTCCTTTGCTTTTCGCTTCTCTTCTTTTCACAGCTATTTGTAGGGCCTCTCCAGACAGCCACTTTGCTTTTTTGCATTTCTTTTCCACGGGGGTCCATGAATCAAGGCAAATTGGAAGTGATCAAACAATAGATGGCAAGAGTGAACGTTGACATTCTAGGAATCAGCGAACTAAAATGGACTGGAATGGGTGAATTTAACTCAGATGACCATTATATCTACTACTGCGGGCAGGAATCCCTCAGAAGAAATGGAGTAGCCATCATGGTCAACAAAAGAGTCTGGAATGCAGTACTTGGATGCAATGTCAAAAGTGACAAAATGGTCTCTGTTTATCTCCAAGGCAAACCATTCAATAACATGGTAATCCAAGTCTATCTCCCAACCGGTAATGCTGAAGAAGCTGAAGTTGAATGGTTCTATGAAGACCTACAAGACCTTTTAGAACTAACACCCAAAGAAGATATCCTTTTCATTATAGGGGACTGGAATGCAAAAGTAGGAAGTCAAGAAACACCTGGAGTAACAGGCAAATTTGGTCTTGGAATGCAGAATGAAGCAGGGCAAAGACTAATAGAGTTTTGCCAAGAAAATGCACTGGTCATAGCAAACACCCTCTTCCAACAACACAAGAGAAGACTCTACACATGGACATCACCAGATGGTCAACACCAAAATCAGATTGATTATATTCTCTGCAGCCAAAGATGGAGAAGCTCTATACAGTCAACCAAAACAAGACCAGGAGCTGATTGTGGCTCAGATCATGAAATCCTTATTTAATACATTACAATTGTACAATTCTTTTCTAGATTTGATTGGGTTTCAACTGGTTTCATCTACCTACCTCCCTTGTGGAAGCAGCATCACACAGTGGCTAATAAAGGGTCCTTGAGCTGGGATGCGGAGAAGGCAATGGCACCCCACTCCAGTACTCTTGCCTGGAAAATGCTATGGATGGAGGAGCCTGGTAGGCTGCAGTCCAGGGGGTCACTAAAAGTCGGACACGACTGAGCAACTTCACTTTCACCTTTCCCATCATGCACTGGAGAAGGAAATGGCAACCCACTCCACTGTTCTTGCCTGGAGAATCCCAGGGACGGGGGAGCCTGGTGGGCTGCCGTCTATGCGGTTGCACCAAGTCGGACACGACTGAAGTGACTTAGCAGCAGCAGCAGAGCTGGGATGAGGCCAGTAAGAAAATGTCTTCAAACAAAATTTCCTTTTCAACAAGGATGGCCGAGGTACTCCTATGTCATAGTTTCCAACTGCTTGAGGTAGGCTGGGTAGTGTAGTGTTTGGGCAAGGGAAATCTTATCATTAAGCTTAATCCTAGAGAGAAAAGAATCTAAAAGGTGGGGTCCTTTTCCCTTGCATGTCTGGGAATGCTTGTTGATAGTGCTCTCCTAGAGATCAAGGCATTCATTATTACTGTGAATGGGCTTCACGTTTATTTTCCATTCTATTTGTTCTCAATTATGGCTGCATAGTAGAAATGAGAGACAGAATTAGGAATTCCACCAGGGATGGAATGTGACAGCCACGTTTGGCAAAGTTTCTTGGAGACTCAGAAATAAAGTGCATGTCTGAAGGAGATCAACCCTGGAATTTCTTTGGAAGGAATGATGCTGAAGCTGAAGCTCCAGTACTTTGGCCACCTCATGCGAAGAGTTGACTCATTGGAAAAGACTCTGATGCTGGGAGGGATTGGGGGCAGGAGGAGAAGGGGACGACCCAGGATGTGATGGCTGGATGGCATCACGTACTCAATGGACGTGAGTCTGAGTGAACTCTGGGAGATGGTGATGGACAGGGAGGCCTGGCATGCTGCGATTCATGGGGTCGCGAAGAGTTCGACACGACTGAGTGACTGAACTGATGTTCTAAATGGGGACTTCCCAGGTGCTGTTAGTGGTAAAGAACCCGCCTGCCAATGCAGGTAGACGCAGGACATGTGGGTTCAGAGGAGGGCATGGCAGCCCACTCCAGTGTTCTTGCCCGGAGAATCCCATAGACAGGAGCCTGGCGGGCTATAGTCCATAGGGTCGCAAAGAGTCAAATATTTCTGAATCTACTTAGCATACACGTATGCATGGATATCCTGAAAGAGCGTCATTAGGAAAATCTTATAGTCTTAAGTTTTCTCCTGTGAATTCTTAGAAACACACAGAAATTATTTCTAGAGTGTGAAGAGTCTTCACCATTTCATAGCCTGATGTTTAGAATTTACTTTATCTGGTTTGATTTAGCCATAGCAGATTCCTACTCAAAATTAAAAAGCCTCTCTTGTGAAGCAGAGAATTTTGTGTCAATAAGCAATGTTTCTGATTTATCACTGGGAGGGTCCTGGTTGGGTTGACTATGGAAATCTTCTGATAGTTCAGAAAGCTTATCATGATCTTTTCTTTGACCTATTTTTTTCTTCGGTCCTCACCGTTAAAAAAAAAGTCTTCTTCAGGACAGTCCCTCTGTCTTTATACTTTTGGTCACAGGATGATGAAAATATGTTTTTCCCACACCTTTATTTACTTGAATACACTCTCTTACACAAAGCTAGATCTTTCCCACAGTAAAAACTTAATTTTAATTCAGGATTTTTGAAAATAAGTTTCCTCTCACTTTCAAAAATAATTAGGCCTAAATTTATTTTTTAACCTTACAGATTTCTATGTAATAATATCTGTTCATTTTTGTTGAGGTCTAGATGTGGTTACATGTACAATTTTTTTTTTTTTTTTTTGACTGTGCTGGGTTCTTTGTTGTGACATGTGGGATCTTTGTTGCCATGTGTTGGCTCTTTAGCTGTGGGCATGTGGGATCATAGTTTTCTGACTGGGGATCGAGCCCAGGCCCCATGCATTGGGAGTGTGGAGTCTTAGCCACTGCATCTGTATATTTTCTTACTCTTTTTTTTGGGGGGGGGGACTCTTGAATGAGTTTTCCATCTATCAAATGTGTTTTCGATGGTATTTTTGGTTTTGGTATAATCACTTAATGTGGAATAATGGCTCACCTGACAGTAACTCTGTTAAATCATGTCTCAATATTATTTTTGTAATTTTACTGAAATTTTTCTTTAACCCCTAAATATAGATTTTGATTCCCCAACACATTTTGTTTTTTGTTTTTTCAAAAAAATGTATTAATTTTTTAGTGAAGGATAATTGCTTTACAGAATTTTGCTGTTTTTCTGTCAAACCTCCACGTGAATCAGCCATAGGTATACAAATATCCTCTCCCTTTTGAAACTCCCTCCCATCTCCCTCCCCATCCCATCCCCCTAGGTTGATACAGAGTTTCATGAGCCATACAGCAAGTTCCCATTCAGTTCAGTCACTCAGTTGTGTCTGACTGCAACCCCATAAATTGCAGCACGCCAGGCCTCCCTGTCTATCGCCAACTCCCGGAGTTTACTCAAACTCAGGTCCATCGAGTCGGTGATGCCATCCAGCCATCTCATCCTCTGTCGTCCCCTTCTCCTCCTGCCCCCAATCCCTCCCAGCACCAGAGTCTTTTCCAATGAGTCAACTCTTCACATGAGGTGGCCAAAGTATTGGAGTTTCAGTGTTAGCATTAGTCCTTCCAATGAACACCCAGGACTGATCTCCTTTAGAATGGACTGGTTGGATCTCCTTGCAGTCCAAGGGACTCTCAAGAGTCTTCTCCAATACCGCAGTTCAAAAGCATCAATTCTTTGGTGCTCAGCTTTCTTCACAGTCCAACTCTCACATTCATACATGACCACTGGAAAAACCATAGCCTTGGCTAGATGGACTTTTGTTGGCAAAGTAATGTCTCTGCTTTTCAATATGCTATCTAGATTGGTCATAACTTTCCTTTCAAGGAGTAAGCATCTTTCAATTTCATGGCTGCAATCACTATCTGCAGTGATTTTGGAGCCCAAAAAATAAAGTCTGACACTGTTTCCACATCTATTTCCCAAGAAGTGATGGGACCAGATGCCGTGATCTTAGTTCCCATTGATTATCTATTTTACATATGGTAATGTAAGTTTCCATGTTACTCTTTCCATATATCTCATGTTTTCTATGTTTTTGTATTTCAATTTGTATGCTGCTGCTGCAAATTCGCTTCAGTCATGTGCGACCCCATAGACAGCAGCCCACCAGGCTCCCCTGCCCCTGAGATTCTCCAGGCAAGAACACTGGAGTGGGTTGCCATTTCCTTCTCCAATGCATGAAAGTGAAAAGTGAAAGTAAAGTCGCTCAGTCGTGTCCAACTCTTCGTGATCCCATGGACTGCAGCCCACCAGGCTCCTCCATCCATGGGATTTTCCAGGCAAGAGTAGTGGAGTGGGGTGCCATTATGATATGGCTTATACAAATACTTGAAACAATGTGCTCATAGAACATCAAATAATGTTATGAGAAGGAAATGCATAGAACTAAAGTCCCCCTATATTTCATTGTGTTATTGAATTAATGGGAATCTCATTAACTGTGCTACTTTCCAAAGTGACCACAAACATCACTTCATATTACTAAGAAGAGAAACTGTCCTATAGAAATGAATACAAATAATTTCCAGAAAAGACACAGTCATTGTAAAGCATGTTTTAATTAGAAGCTAAAGCAAATAAGATGACATCACCCTTATGGCAGAAAGTGAAGAGGAGCTAAAAAGCCTCTTGATGAAAGTGAAAGAGGAGAGTGAAGAAGTTGGCTTAAAGCTCAACATTCAGAAAACGAAGATCATGGCATCTGGTCCCATTACTTCATGGGAAATAGATGGGGAAACAGTAGAAACAGTGTCAGACTTTATTTTTTTGGGCTCCAAAATCACTGCAGATGGTGACTGCAGCCATGAAATTAAAAGACGCTTACTCCTTGGAAGAAAAGTTATGACCAACCTAGATAGTATATTCAAGAGCAGAGACATTACTTTGCTGACTAAGGTCCGCCTAGTCAAGGCTATGGTTTTTCCTGTGGTCATGTATGGATGTGAGAGTTGGACTGTGAAGAAGGCTGAGCGCTGAAGAATTGATGCTTTTGAACTGTGGTGTTGGAGAAGACTCTTGAGAGTCCCTTGGACTGCAAGGAGATCCAACCAGTCCATTCTGAAGGAGATCAACCCTGGGATTTCTTTTGAAGGAATGATGCTAAAGCTGAAACTCCAGTACTTTGGCCACCTCATGCAAAGAGCTGACTCATTGGAAAAGACTCTGATGCTGGGAGAGATTGGGGGCAGGAGGAGAAGGGGACGACCCAGGATGAGATGGCTGGATGGCATCACTGACTCGATGGACGTGAGTCTGAGTGAACTCTGGGAGATGGTGATGGACAGGGAGGCCTGGCGTGCTGCAATTCATGGGGTCGCAAAGAGTCAGACACGACTGAGCTACTGAACTGAACTGAACTGAACTAAAGCAAATAAAATCTGCAAATGAACCAATAAAAAAGAAGAGGATTTGCAAAATAAATCCTGTGATATACTCAGGGCAGAGCTGTATGACATTTCCTTTTCCTGTAGTAATGGTACTCTATTTGGTTGACCAGCTGGCCAGTCAGCCCCTAAAGCCTTCATATCCTGTTTTCCAATTATAGGACTACAAATTAATGCATCTCCAGTGTTGAGCAATGATATTTTGGATCATTTAACTAACTCCTTTGTACAGGTTACCTTCGTTTATTAGCACCATAAAAATGAGACTGACAGCAGCATTTATAGTCACTGCAAAGAGTAGCCTAATAAGCTGGTTGAGTCATAAACTCATTCTTTTCTGTTGCCCAGCATTTCTAGTGGAGCTGAAAGGTTGAAGAAAAATGAACCATACATTTTATAAACAGACAGATAAACGTGGTGATAGGTTGACTTTGACAATATCAAAGCTAGGATGAAAAATCATTTGTTCACCATATTTTAAAATTAAAGAAACCATTGCTTAATAGTGAGGCTCAAATTTATATAATCAGGTAGAATCATGATATGTTTCAACTGGCAAATATATTGAAAATTATCTGGAGCCATAAATATTTGTACAATTTTTTTCCTCTTAGAAAAATGCCTCATAGGCAGTTTATTTTAAGCCATATTTCTATAATATTTTAATAATTTAAGAAAGATAAAGTTAGGTTATTAAATTTTTGTGTTGCCATTATTGTAACATTTGATAAATGGATAATATGAATACACTTGTACTCTGCCATTGACATAACTGGCATGGTAAAGTCTTCTTTTGTTTTAAGTGTTTAAATCATTGGGCTGGCCAGTGTGGGAGAAATAACTGCATGCTGCATAATAAATTCTTCTTGACAGGATGATGCTTTCAAAGGAACTCAGATTTAAGCTCCCCTTTTCTGAGATTTGAATCGTCAAATTGGAAATCCAGCATACAAATATGCCCTTTTCTTCCTTGTTCTAGAAGAAAGCACATTGTCAAATTTTTTTTTTTTCCCTCGTAAGGAATAAGGTCTTATTGTGGCTGGGGACAGTCATATTCACAAATAATATTAAATTTGGGTTTTTGTTATACCACTGCCAAATGTAGTCACATGTAGAGTCTCATTGCCAGATGCATTCTACAATGTTAAATGTGTATCTTATCACTGGATTACATTCCCATGAATTATGGTTTTAGAATAAATCTTGCAATTATCTTGTGACTATCACATTGTTCTGTGGGTGGGTGAGGTGCAAAGAGTGTTAAAAGTATGACATTGGCAAATGTTAACATTTATGTAATTTTTGTAACCTTGTTCAGGTATTTTTTTCTATTTTAATGAGACAAGGAACTCTAAAAGAAGAAAGAAAGTGTCTTTTTTTTTTACCTCTGAGAAATTTCATGAATAAATACAAAGAAAAGATTGATGACCAAATGATATCGCTAGAAATAGTTATGTTTTTAGTTCTCATATAACTAAAATATAGTTCTATGTTTTTAGAGGAGTGAAGTGATATTTGAGGAAAGGCAATTAGGGAGAAGTTGCAACCAATATATACATACATACATACATACATACATACATATATAAAAATTAAAAAAGAGAAAGGACTAAAACTATCAAAGTATAACCATTAGCTAGCCATGATTTCAAGAAGCATTCTTCACCTTTTGATTATCCCAGCACTGCCAAGGACACACCTACACAGTTTACTCTCCCCTGTTTAACCTGGGAGTGCCCTCTTTCAGCAAAACACAAATGCAATTAATGTGTGGACCCTAAACAGTGATAGCATTCTCAAGTTTAATACCAGGAATGCTGTTTACTTCTTATAAACTGCTTAATCAAGCATCCAAATTGTGAATTATAAGAGGCGATATTCTTCTCACAAGCACTTTCTCTCATTGTGCCTGCAGTGTTTCTTATTCTTTTTTATTTTTTGCTGCTGCTTCTTAGTTTCTTTTACATTTACCCGGTCCATGACATTTTGTTTCTTAGAGCCGGGCATATAGCCTATGTATGCTGTGGTCCCAGATTTATATCTTATTTCCCCCTGATGGCAACAGCTGTGGTATCACCCAAGATGTTCAGAACTGATACACTAAGTTCTCAAAGTGTGGTCCCTAGACAAAGAGCATCAGCATCACCAAGGACTTGTGAGAAATGCAAAACTGGGCGCTCTACCCTAAAGAAGAGAAGGATGACCGAGGATGAGATGGCTGGATGGCATCACGGACTCAATGGACGTGAGTCTGAGTGAACTCCGGGAGATGGTGATGAACAGGGAGGCCTGGCGTGCTGCGATTCATGGGGTCGCAGAGTCAGACACGACTGAGCGACTAAACTGAACTGACCCTAAAGAATGGGAAATTCTAGACATGGGGCTCAGAAATCTGTCTTTGAATAAATTATCCAAAGTGATTCAAGTTTATTCCAATGCATGATAAAAAGTGAATATTCATGTTTTAATAGGAGGTAATATCTTTGCCCAAAGAAACAAATTTTTTCATAGAAGAATTTCACAGTTCAGGTTATTAAGGCCAAAAGGAAGTTATTCTTCTGTCTTCAGATTATAGCACTAACTCCACCTGTCCATAAAATGAATGTTGCTTTGGGTGTAAATGCTAAAATAAATCATTTAAAGCTGCAGCCATTCAGGTGGTAGGCAGATAAGAATAGATATAGTTGATTAAAAGTGGGCTGGGGATGGAGAAGGAAATGGCAGTATTCTTGCCTGGTGAACCCCATGGACAGAGGGGCCTGGCAGTCTACAGTCTATTGGGTCATAAGAGTCAGACACGACTTGGTGACTAAACCACCACCAGGCTGGGAAAGACTTGGTCTCTGATAATTGAAGTAGGGAAAAGATTGAAAGGAAATTTGCTACTGTTTTTGCAAACAGGGGCAAGCTTTGTTCTTTTTCTGCTCTTTTTGCTTTTGACCTTGAATGATTACAAGAATGGCTACAAAGCCCCTTAAAATTAAAGCTTATTTTACTACAAAGAATTTTTATGCAGTAACTTTAATGTTGAACTTAAATTGAACTAGATTCCACACTGCACACTGTTATTAATTTTCTTGGTAGTTTTATGTAAATGAATTAAATTTTCCCTCAATTTCTCTTTCAACTGTAGATCTTTTCAATCTATGGACATAGCATGGGAATAGAGACTGTTAATAAAAACTATGAAAAAGTGTTTTGTATAACATGGTACTCTTCCTAAGACATGATCATGAATATCAGTGTGCAGATTATATTCACATAAAGCATATTTTCTCTTCTCTTTTTTTACACAGATATCACTTGGACAAACTGAAATTGGACAACCTAGGTAACCCTGGGGTTATCTATTACATACTAGCCAAATGATAACTGTGGTTGAGAGTTTAGGCACTATTTCTGGCTCTGGTTGTGTATTGCAATAATATGTAGATGAAAAAAATGTATAAATGCACAGCCTTCTTAATAAGAACAAAATGTAAAGACAACTTCAATGGCTAATTGTTTGATGGGAACCAATCCCTTCTCCTTGTTTTTCTCTGGGAACATGTAGCTGGCACACAGTAGTAGGCTTATGAATTGAATAATTGAATACTTTATTAAAATAATAGCAAATTAAACAAAAAGGATTTAGTTAAAAACATGAGTGAGCTCTGGAAGCATATGTTATAGGGACAGAAAAAAAGTGATTACCTAAGCGATCAAGGATATGAGGATCCATGAGATTTTCACATGATCTCCATAAAATCCATGAGATTTCCATAGATCCTGCAGAGTCCAATTTGATAAGTTATGTGGTTGCGTTTTTTTACCTGCTTCTGAAAGGGTATCAGAGAGAGAACAGTTTGAGGAGTAGAGGAGAATGAGAAGAACACCAAGTTTCCCAGAAGCTGGCAAGGTAGCGACCATGGCTGAACTGCTTTTAATATCTTGCAGGGAAATCTAAGCCAGCAGCTTCCCATGAGGACCTAAAACTACTGGCATGTTGGTGACAGAGCAGTCAAATCAGTCCAATTTAGATCTGATTTATCTTGTAGTACAATAATTTTTTAATCTAGCACTTTTCTTCTAATTCTGTCAAAGAAAGAAAGTGAAGTCACTCAGTCTTGTCCGACTCTGCAACCCCATGGACTGCAGCCTACCAGGCTCCTCCGTCCATGGGATTCTCCAGGCAAGAGTACTGGAGTGGGGTGCCATTTCCTTCTCCAGGGGATCTCTTGTAGTACAATAATTTTTTAATCTAGCACTTTTCTTCTAATTCTGTCAAAGAAAGAAAGTGAAGTCACTCAGTCTTGTCCGACTCTGCAACCCCATGGACTGCAGCCTACCAGGCTCCTCCGTCCATGGGATTCTCCAGGCAAGAGTACTGGAATGGGGTGCCATTTCCTTCTCCAGGGGATCTTCCCGACCCAGGGATCAAACCCAGGTCTCCCACATTGCAGGCAGACACTTCAACCTCTGAGCCACCAGGGAAGCCTGGTGGAAAATTGCTGGTAGATGGATGGTTGTGCTAGGAAATAATTTAATCATCTCTCAGACTTCACATCCTCAGTTCTAACTACCTTACGGTGCTACTGATGTGATAACACAAACAGTAGGTGATACAAGGAAGAGAGACTTTCCAGATCAAGAGAGTGGGGTCTGCACCCTAGATGAACCACTTAATTAAACTTGTGGCATTGGATGTGTTACTTAACCTTTCTGAACCTCAGTTTCTTCATTTGTAAAACATGCTTAGTAATGCTAGCTTATTATAAGCATTAACAATGCTATGTGTGACTGGTCAGAATGGCCATCATCAAAAAGACCATAAATAATAAGCACTGGAGAGAGTATGGAGAAAAGGGAAACTTCCTACACTGTTAGGAATGTCAGTTGGTTCAGCCACCATGGAAAATCGTATGGAGGTTCCTCAAAAAACTAAAAATAGAGTTACCAAATGATCCAGCAATCCCACTCCTGGGTGTATACAAAGTCAGAACTATAATTCAATAAGATACATGCACCCCTATGTTCATAGCAGCACTGTTTACAATAACCAAGACATGGAAGCAACCTAAGTGTCCATTGACAGATGAATGGATAAAGAACATGAGGTGTGTGTGTGTGTGTGTGTGTGTGTGTGTGTATACAGTGAACTATTACTCCACTGTAAAAAAGAATGAAATAATACCATTTGCAGAAACATGGATGGACCTAGAGATGATCATACGAAGTGAAGTAAATCAGATAAAGACAAATATCATGTTTTTTAAAATCATATCATTACTTACGTGTGAAATCTAAAAATGATACAATGAACTTATTC
This sequence comes from Capricornis sumatraensis, assembly GCF_032405125.1. Lineage (NCBI taxonomy): Eukaryota > Metazoa > Chordata > Mammalia > Artiodactyla > Bovidae > Capricornis > Capricornis sumatraensis. The sequence goes on from NC_091072.1 coordinate 89,690,699, forward strand.
ACAAAACAGAAACAGACTCACAGACATAGAAAACAATCTTATGGTTACTAAAGGAAAAGGTGGGGAGGTATAAATTAAGAGTTTGGGATTAACAGATACACACTACCATAGAGAAATAGATAAATGAGGATTTTCTGTATAGCACAGGGAACTATATTCAATATCTTGCAATAATTTATAATGGAAAAGAATCTGAAAAAGAATATATATGCATATATATACATACCTGAATCACTTTGCTATACACCTGAAACTAGCAACATTGTAAATCGACTGTCCTTCAACAAAAAATTTTAACATTATCTGTTACATCACATAAAGAGAAAATTCTGACCTGGGCATCTGGCATTTGCAGTTTTCAGTAGGATTTCTCAGTTGTGCATGGATCATAGTTCTGAGTCAACTTCTTAACTCCTGTGACAAGCCATCATAATGAAAAAAATTCTAAGTTTACGTGGAATGTATTTGTTAATCTGTGGTCAGATCTTTCGCAAGATTCCTTTGAAAGTCCTCAAAGAAAGAATTCATTTGGTATTTACACTTGAGCACTTACACTTTCTGCCTTTTAAGAGTAAGCAACATCTGGAATCAAGGTCTAGTTATACAGTTTTGTTTTTTTTAAACCAACAGATGACTCCTGCTGGCACTTGTCTGATGCGACTTGATTTAAGCCTGCAGGGTGATATCCCGGGGACCAGCCTCTGCCCCTTCACTTCCTCCTCTGGTGCAGCAGGCCCAGCTGACCTGTGCTGGGCGCCCTGGGTCTGGTCCCTGCTTGGCCCTCTTTCTCTCTCTCCAGGCTGTCCTGGCCCAACCAGCTGCTTCCCATTCATTTCCTGGCTTCACAGCTTACAGAGGGCTTGGGAATACTTCCCAAGTGAGGCAGCGATCAGTGTTCTTCACAGTGGGCAGTTTTCCTGCCATACGGAGCCTTCCTGCTGCAGCGCTGCCCACCTGCATGGCTGCTGGATGTGTCCCAGGCAGTCAGAGCTCAGAGCCCACGATGGAGCTGAGAGGAATTCCTGCCATGGGCTGTTGGGAGGCCACCCTCCTGCACACTTGGTGCAGGACACTGGAAATCCCCCCTGCCCTGCCTCCCACCTCTGACCCGAGGGGAAGCATCATCTCAGCAGATTTCTACACCGTTCCTCTTCTGCCCTGTTCCTATTTCCCCAAATGAGAGCCCCGAGGAAGGCCAGCAGGGCTGGGAATCAGCTAACCAGGGTTAAAGCATGAGAAACACCAGAGGTTCAAACAGGAAATAAGAACCAAGAGTGTTTTCAGAGAGTTGACAGAACTCAGGATGAGCTGAACATTCACCCCTGTGGATAAGACGAGCTAGCCTCTGCCTGCTGTGATCTTGGTGCCTCTGCGGGTGGACTCTAAAGGCTTCACGCCATGCCTGAAGCTCTAGCTCCGAGCCCAGCTTCCTCTTTCCAGTAAAATCAGGGTGTGGTGCAGCATTTTCCAGAGTGTTCTGTGGAGGAAGAATCCCCTGAGATACTCCTTGAAGAAAGGTTTCCATGGTTGAACAACATTGTGCAATGCCACACACTGCCTCTGGCTCAGGGAAGATTTGCAGGGCGCCTGCATAGGCTGGAGGGTCTTAGAAGTTCTGCTTTACCCAGAGGTTCTGAAAGTTACTGAACCACAGAAAGCTTCTGTCAGCTAACACCTAATAACCACCAGTAAAATTAGTGTTCCATGAACACGCTGTTCTCTCACCCCCCAAGCACACACCCACCTCAGGGCCTTTGTCCTCACTGTTCCCTCTGCCTGGAATGCTGTTTCTCTGGATATTTGCATCACTAACTCCCTCCCCAGATTGAGGTCTCTGCTCAAGAGAGGTCTTCCAGGATGATGCTATTTTAAAAAGCCTCCTCTTTCACCCCTATCCAGTCATTTTCATTAATCCCTTTCCCTGCTTCATTATTTTTTCATAGCACTTATAAGTCTTAGCACAGCAAGTCACTTATTTGTTTTTATGTAAGAATGGCTTCCCTGGTAGCTCAGACGGTAAAGCGTCTGCCTGCAATACAGGAGACCTGGGTTCGATCCCTGGGTCGGGAAGATCCTCTGGAGAAGGAAATGGCAACCCACTCCAGTATTCTTGCCTGGAGAATTCCATGGACAGAGGAGCCTGGTAGGCTACAGTCCATGGGATTGCAAAGAGTCAGACACGACTGAGCAATTTCACTTCACTTCACTTCAAGAATTAATTTAATTTGGATAAATCTAATGTAGTTTGGCTCAGACAGTAAAGCGTCTGCCTACAATGTGGGAGACCTGGGTTCCATCCGTGGGTTGGGAAGATCCTCTGGAGAAGGAAATGGCAACCCACTCCAGTACTCTTGCCTGGAAAATTCCATGGACAGAGGAGCCTGGTAGGCTACAATCTACGAGGTCGCAAAGAGTCAGGACATGACTGAGCGACTTCACCTCACCTCAGTGTAGTTTAAATTAAGCTCCATGAGGGCAGAGGCATTGCTTTGCCTGAGGTAGCTTCAGCTCTGGAATGGTGCTCAGTGCAAAGGTGACATCACAACAAATACTTGTCCAATGAATCCATGAAGAGTGGAAAAGGGCAAGTTATCTCAAGCGGAAAGCCTGTCATTAAACCCTGGCTATACTTCTTTCTTTCTTGATGTGACCTTGAGCAAATCCCTTCATTGCTTGGACCCTTGATTTCTTTATATAAAATGAGAAAAAAATAACACCCATCCCATGTATCTTTCATCAGAAGGATCAAATGAGGGCTTGGCTATCATGGTACTCTGTAAAATGTTGGGACTGTCTTTGTTCAGGTTGCTAACAAAAGTACAGCTAGCTGGAGTGGTTTATATGGTGGCGGTGGTGGTGGTCGCTAAGTCATGTCTGATTCTTGCAACCCCATGGACTGTAGCCCACCAAGCTCTTCTGTCCATGGGATTTTCCAGGCAAGAATACTGGAGTGGATTGCCATTTCCTTCTCCAGGAGATAGTCCCGACTCAGGAATTGAATCTGGGTCCCCTGCATTGCAGGCAGATTCTTTACCGATTGAGTTACGAGGGAAGTCCAAAAACAGACATATTTGACCAAACTGGGTCTTAGTTGTGGCACACGGGATCTAGTTCCCTGACCAGGGATGGAACCTGGACCCCCTGCATTGGGAGCTCGAGTCTTAGCCACTGGACCACCAGGGAGGCCCCACAGTTTTGGAGGCTGAGAAGTCTAAGATCAGAGTGTTGGCAGATCTGGTGTCTGGTGAGAACCTACTTCGTTGTTCATAGATGGCTTTTTCTCCTGTGTTCTCACAGGGCAGACAGTGGGAGGGAACTTTCCTGGAGTTTCTTTTATAAGTACACTAATTCCATTCATAAAGGCCCCACCCTCATGACCTAATCACCTTCCCAAGACCCCGCTTCCGAATACAATTTCACTGGGGATTGGGTTTCAACATATGAATTTTAAGGGAAACACAAACATTCAGACTATCCTGGCTAAGCAGATATAGATTGTTATTATCAAAGATAAAATACAGAAAATAAAAACCCCCATGGTGGTGATCAGATTTTCTGGGAGCATGAGGATAAGTCATTTTGACAGAATGGAAGGCGAGAGAGCAGGAAAAACCCAGAAAAGGTAATGTGACCTAGAGAGGAAAGACTCCTTGATATCACTATCAATCATAGGAAGCTGTGGGTATTTATGCGGTGGGGGTGGGCAGAAAGATGCACAAATAGAGGCTGGTGAATGCTGCTCTGCTTCTGATACTTTGCTTTTCAAACAAGGTTTATTTAATTCAGACGAAAGCCCTAGTAGGGTAAGTGTGTTTTATTTATAAGGTAACTGAAGTCAAAGGGATTTCACTACTGTACTCAGGGTTATATAGGATGTGTGAGTCCAGCTCTAAATGCTGATCTGAGGCTATGTGACTGTGCAGTCTTGGCTCCCACAGAGTCTAAAAGGGTCTGCTCCTTGCCCTGTTTGGAGGTGTCCCTGTAAGAGCCAGGGCAAGGGCACCAGAGAACATCTGTTAGTCTCTTCCTCAGCTCTTAGAAAAAAAAAAATTGAGCTACAAATCTACAAATGCTGCTGAGACCTAGACGACCCAGTTGAGTTGCTCACTGCTGAAGGGAGCAGGGGAGTGAAAGAGGAAGGTAGGAAGTTGTTAAGATGTAGCACTGGTTTGGACTTTGTTTTTAGCGGAAATGTGCATATGTTCAGAAAGCGGAAATGGTGAGGCTGGGGTGTGTGGAGATTGAGGCTTGCTTTGTTTACTTGTATTATTTTCTGTTGTTAGGGCTAATTTCTTCTCGTATCTTATTTCTCTTTTTTTTTTAATCACGTAGGGTTATTAATGTTTGCATTAACTAGTTATCTGTGTGTCTCCATCTGAGTCAATCTAAAAATTGTAAATGACTACAGTAACAATCTGGGAATGGAAGTGACTGAATGAGATCTAATATTCTTCTCTGTGTTACCAATGTTTACCTAATCAGGATTTAAATCTTTGAAAAACCTTAATGCATTTGGGTATTAAATTCAATGAAGTTTTCCTACAAGTCCAGCTGTTGGACTTGATGTGTGAAACTTGCCCCCACTGACGATGCTGGGAACTTTGCCCATAAAATTGGGGACCATGGTTGGAAATCAACTCTCAACATTTTTAGAACATGGAATAAAATGAGTATGATTAATGTAGTCACTACTCCATGGAGCTCATTTTCCTTATGAAAGTTGTCAGACTGAGTCTGGAGGGATGATTTGATTACATGAGTAAAGGGGCAAATCTGAGTAATGATCAGAATAATTCAGCCCCCAAACTTCTCACTTGAAATAAACAGGGAGCTGATATTTAGAGGTGAGATAGGGCAAAGGAAAATGTTTTTCTCTCATCTTTTGATTTTTTGGTTTCTTTTTTTTTTCTGAATAATGCTTTTAGTTTTCTCAGTTCAAGTGAATGGGCATTCTATGTGTATTGGGGGCGCGGGTGAGGGGGAGTTGGGGAGAGAAAGAGGAAGCATTCCAAGCTCTGCAAAGCTTTTCTCCTTTATGTCATGGACTCCCCGCTCCCTGGAAGGCCCCAGGCATATTCTGTCTCCCCGTCATCATGAGCAGAAGGACTAGGGGTGGGCTCCCTGGCAGCAGACGCAGAGTTTGGATCTCGACTTCAGCACTTTCTTCTGGCCTTGATGCAGTTATTTATTTTTGGCAGCGCGAGCTTTCCACTAGTTGCGGTGTGCGGAGGTTACCCTCTAGTTTCCGTATGCAGGCTTCTCATCGCACTGACTTCTCTCGTTGCGGAGAACAGGCTCTAGGGCACTCCCGCCTCAGTAGTTAGGGCGTGTGGGCTCAGCAGTTGCCGCTGGCCTTGGTGCAGTTTTTAACCCGTCTCAGTTTTCTCATCTGCAAACGGGGATAATGACATTCCTTGTATTTCCAGGTTGTGATGAAACAAATTTCTAGGCTCAAGATGTAGCTGCTTCTAACTGGATGTCACCTCAGCAAACAGAAATGGAGATAACATCCTTGTAAATGTTCCTCTTGAACAGAAATGCAGGATATCCAGTCAATCAATCCCCAAACGCCAACCCAAGTCTGGGCCTTTCAGTCCAAACAAGGCAGACTATAAGGCTCCAGCCAATCAGATATTTTCTATTTGTCTTTCCTTGTTCCTTATTCTTTGTCCTATCAGAGCTTCCTGCCTTCTGCCCCTTTTTGCACTTCTTGGGATAGAAACTGTCCACTTCATGAAGTGTTAAATAAAGTTTGTTTGTATCACCTAAATTGTCTTCCTTAATCATCTTTTAAATAGTTGTCATGAAGATTATATAAGGTAAGCATGTGGGGCATCTGACACATAGCAAGCATCCAGTAAATATTAGTCAGGGTTATTTTTACTACGAATACCCTCTCCATTTTCTGGGAGGATATTCCTTTCTTGAGGAAAAGAACTGTTTTACTCCTCTTGCCGCCTCACATTATCCATACACTGTCACATCCACAATGTGAATGGAATCCACATTTAATAAGATTGTGTGTTGCAATTAGCCCTCCAGCTTCCTGAAAATACTCTTGTTGTAATCTGCATGTTCTCCTTGCAGGTATTGTCCAGTGTTAGAAAGAGGATTTGAATGCTCTTAAATTCATGGTGCATTTCTCAAAAGCATATCTTTCACATCTAAATGTCACCTTATTTTTTTGAACATGCATTTAGATAGATTGGATCCTACTGTTTTGTGGTCTTCCCTGGGAGCCTGATTTTTATGGAGCTGGTAGGGGTCCTGGGCATATGAAGAGATTCGCAGTTGTGGAAACCAGACAATTGATGTTCTAAACAGCTTTGCTGAGAAAACAGTCATTTCTGTTTCTTCTGGGTTACATTCTTGTCACCTGCTTTTCCATGAGATGGTCAGAGACAGGAAAATTGATTAGGAGGCTCATTGCTATTATTATTAATATCTTCGAAAAGCTTTGTAAATTGGGTATTTGCAAAGGAGAACTGCTTAAGAAACAGGACAATCATTCATGGTCTGTCTGAGACAAATAACTCTGTGGTACTGACTGCAAAAATCATTTAGGTTGTACAGATCAAGCTCCATGAACAGCATTTCATTACAGAAAGATGGCAAGAACTGTCTTATTAAAAAGCAATGTGATGGTAAGACAAGATTAAAGTGAGTCAAAAAAGAAATTACCAAGCAGGTATCAAGAAAGAAGAGGGAGGCTTGAACATGGATATATACGTCCAGATAAATTAATTCTATGGGCATTTGTTTATAATAATTATGCATAAATATTTGAATAATAATCGCACCCCCAAATTAACTGAAAATTATACTCCATTCAATTGCATGAAGCAGTTTACATGTCCATTATCAACTGAGCCAAGGAACATATAATGATGTGAAAAGGAAGAGCCCCATGAGATGTTTCCATAAAAACTGAGTTTTTCCTTCACTTACATTTACTTGTCAATTTCAAAGGAATCAAATTTCATTAACCGTATAAATAAAGTATCCTGAAGGCACTAGCTACTGCTGTTTCTGAAAGCTACCCTATATTTAGAAACTTTCTGTGGCTTTCAGATAAATGTATTTCCTTTAGAAAAGCAATTCTCACAACCTAACCTAAGTGGACAGAGCAGGGGCTGTTTCTAATGAAACTAAGGAATTCGTGATGTCATCTGGTGTGTGGCAATCCCTCAATTAAGAGGGGAGGATCAGAAAACGCAAAACCCTATGATTATACCAAGCAACTTGAAATGCATCAAAAGCTCATTATGCGTGATCAGTCTGCACCAAAATACAACCCTATAGAAAGTGAAAAGGTCTGCTCTTTTTATGTGACTTAGTTTTGGAAGCCAGCGGTGACAAACTTCACAGATCAGCAGCCTCCCAAAGCTTTGAGCAAATGTAGAAAACCACTTGTTAGTTCCTTCCCTCTAAGCAGCCCTCCCTGTGGCTCCACTTTGTTTTTAAACTTCTTTATTTTTGGTAAAAGTCAGGCTTACCAAGCTCTAAAGTACACGGAACCTCCTGCTGTCCATCCCAAGCGGCCCCAAGATGAAAAGTGGTGCATCACGTGTGACAAAGCAGAGGAAGGTTATTTTATTAATAGTTGGCACCAGAATTCCCCCTAGAAAGGGAAATGGATTTACTTTGAAAAATACCCTGATAAGAGCTGGGAGAGTAGGAGAGAGCCCCTGAGGGGCTAGGGTGTGGGCGGAATGTTTCTGAGACAAAGGGAGCAATTTGGCATAACTTCCCAGCGCTGCGTCAGGAGAGACAGGGGAGGGGCCGCAGCCACCAAGAGGGCGGAGAGTCGTTCTCCTCTGCTCACGTGACTCTTCCTTGCTTCCCTCCCGGACACAGCTTCGCTGAAATGACTAAACTGATTAAATATTTGATGCAAGTCTTTTTTTTTTTTTTTTTTTTGATGCAAGTCTTTTTAAAAAATAGAAACATGTATAAAGTAAGGGCTAGGCTTGTGTCTAGATAGACTAGAACACGAGTTCACTTGTGTGGACCCAAGAGTGGAGGCAAAGAACAACCTCTCAGAATAAGTGTTAAGAATTTTTTTGGATGCTCACAGATTTAGATGGTTTTTTGAAATCTCTGAAGGGATTAGAGAGCTCCTTATGGCACCTTGGTTAAACCAGCTACTTTATGGCCAGAATCACTACTTTGTGATACCCTCCTCACTGACGGGAAGCAACTGTCTTAAGCTACTTCGTGGAGAGGTATGTGGAAATGTGATGCGGTAAACACTAAAAATCATAGTTGATTTTGCAGTCTTTGAACTGGCTAGACTTCAAAATAATGCTAATTTAAGAGGCTGGCAGAGGAAAATAATGCTTTTAGTAGAATATCAAAGAAATTTAAGATCCCAGCCTTACATTTCATAAATGTCCAACACCACCAGTTTTTCAAAATCAATTCAAAATCCTGGAGAATAAGAGATAAATTCAGAACCGGATAAACTGGGTATCTAATAGTCCCAGGGAATTTTTTATTACCCATGTTGCTAAGATGCAGGTGAAGATGTACCAACAAATTGGTACCTTTGTACACGATCGTCATATCTGTTCTAGGATCAGATCTAGAGGACCACAGTATAAACCAATGGACAAAATATGTTTGATCCTGGCTCAGTGTGGAGAAGGAAATGTATGGAGTGTGGAGAAGGAAACGGCGACCCACTCCAATGTTCTTGCCTGGAGAATCCCAGGGATGGCGGAGCCTGGTGGGCTGCCGTTTATGGGGTCGCACAGAGTCGGACAGACTCAAGCAACTCAGCAGCAGTGTGTCTTAGGGCTTCCCTGATAGCTCAGTTGGTAAAGAATCTGCCTGCAATGCAGGAGACCCCGTTTCAATTCCTGTGTAGGGAAGATCTGCTAGAGGAGGGATAGGCTACCACTCCAGTATTCTTGGGCTTCCCTTGTGGCTCAGGTGGCAAAGAATCCACCTGCAATGTGGGAGACCTGGGTTCGATCCCTGGGTTGGGAAGATCCTCCGGAGAAGGGAGGGAACCCGTAACAGTATTCTGCTTTGGAGATTTCCATGGATTGTATAGCCCATGGGGTTGCAAAGAGTTAGACACGACTGCAACTTTCACTCACTCACTTAGTGTGTCTTAGCACTTTGGGGATGTAAAGATAATAGTAGTATATCACCTAAAGAAATGATCCAGTGTCATTATTTCTTCCAGATGGAATGACTGGACTCAAACTTTAAGATTGCATCATCTCTTGAGAAATGCCTTCTCTGACCATCGTTTACAAAAAGTTTTACCCTGCACATCACTCTTTGGATTTTCTTCAGGATACTTATCACCACCTAGAGCGAGCCTGTTCATTTAATTTTTAATCTGTTTTTGGTCTGTCTGCCAACCATTGTATTGTGGAGACCATGAAAGCAGGGAACTGACATTCTTTATTCATTTCTGTATCTCAAGCTCCAGGATAATGCCTGTCATGTAATCAGAGCTCAGTAAAGTATTTGTTGAATCACTTAATGAATTTCACCCAGCATCTAATCTGTAGAGATTATCAGAATCCTTATATGCCACTACAAATACAATGTGATTATTATTGTAAAGACATACTGAAGGATTCAATGACTGGTATTTTGATCTAATTCTTTTTGATTATCATCCTAATCTTAGATCATGTAAATGATCATCACATTATACCCATCAGGATACTTTGCAAGGAAAAAAAAATCAGAATTATGGTTGCTCTGCACTCAAAGTATCTAGAGGTACAATTAAGCGATATAACTGTAGAGTTCAGTTTTCAAATAGAGGGATGTTTTGATGTTCAGTTTTTGCTTTTAAGTTAATAGCAGTGTTAAATTATATCCTTGGGTCATTAGAAGGTTGGGTTCACTGTTTTTAAATTAAAAAAAGTTCAATAGTGGGAGTTGGATAATAATGACTATGAGATTGAGTAAGATTTAATATTACTTTTGATGTAAAATTTATTTGAAAATATAATTGTAAAAGAGAAAATATAATTGTGAATAGGGAATGTATAAATTTATTTGAAATGACAGCAAATACCAAAAACATTCTTTGGTTATATATTACGGATAATTAAAAGAATATACAGTGGCCCCTTGGCCCTTGATTGTAGGGATTGTTTCCAGGATCCCCTACTCCTGTGATTACCAAAATCTGAAGATGTTCAAGTTCTGAAAGTCCACAGATACAGAGGCTGATTGTATTTCAGAATGCAGATGCATTGTTTTGAAAGAGTTGAACATTTTTTGGATGATCTTACTTGTGATACATCGTCAGTAGTATCAGGGATTTCTTTTTTTAATGTAACTAGGCTCATTAGACAAAGTTTAAATTTTCTTCTATGTGTGCTATTTTTTCCATTTTCATATGAAAAGATTATCAAAGTACTCCTAAATTAAGCTAAGTGCATAAAAGAAATTTCCAGGAACTTTTAAAAATTTCCTTTCTGGAATTGGTGAGTATCTATTTATTACTGGTGGAGTAAAGAAAGAACTGTTTTCAAGTGTTTATTTACCCACAAATTACTTTGGGTTTGTGTCTGAAAGAGTACTGTAATCATTTTAGTTATCTATTTCTGCATAACAAATCACCACAAAATTTAGTGGTTTAAAATAATAATAAGCATTTGTCTCTCACAGTTTCTGTGAGGAATTAGGAGCAGCTTAGTTGAATGTTTTGCTGGAGGGGTGCTTTCATTAGGTTTCAGTCAAGATGTTGACCAGGGCTGCAATCATCTGAAGGCATAACGGGGACAGGAGGCTCTGCTTCCAAGATGGTGCAGTCACATAGTTGGCAAATATGTGCTGGCTGTTGACAGGAAACCTCAGTTCCTCAAGCTGTGTACTGCTCCATAGGACTGCTTGAGTGTCTGTACAACACGTAGTTGACTTCCCGCAGAGCAAGTGATCAAGTAAGCAATGTGGAAGTTGCTATGTTTTTCTAAATCACCTAGCCCTAGAAGTCACACACCATCATTTCCACCATGTTCAACAAGTCACACAAACCAACCCTTATACAACAGGTCAAGGGACTACAAAAGAGCAGAAATACCAGGAGGGGGAATCACTGGGGAAAAATCTTGAAGGCTAACTAACAGTGAAAATTACTAGTGTTATCTTAAAATCCTCCACCAATTTTGAGTTGGTTATCAACGTACACTAAAAAGTGTTTTACAAATTATGGAGTAGTATAAAATTGGAAATAATATTTAACAAAAAGTCCTGATAAGTGTGTAAATATAATTTCTTCCCATGTATTTGAACAAAATATATCATCATGTTGCATAAAGGAAATAAGTAAATATTGTCAAATCTGTTTCCTAAGATTATAAACATCCTTCATTTTTGATAGGGAATAAGGTCAGATAGGGAGAAGGCAATGGCACCCCACTCCAGTACTCTTGCCTGGAGAATCCCAGGGATGGGGGAGCCTGGTGGGCTGCTGTCTATGGGGTCGCACAGAGTTGGACACGACTGAAGCGACTTAGCAGCAGCAAGGTCAGATAATTGAAAAAAAAAAAAAAAGATGGAAGACGGGAAATATTGGAGAATAGAACAATAGGGCCCAAAGAAAGAAAAAAGTAGAAAAAGGCAAGGGAAAGGAATGGGGATAAAAGGGATGAGAGAAGACAAATGGGAGAGATAATAGCAGAAAACACAGAATACAAAGATATGGAAATAAAAAACCAAAGAGGTGTAGAAAAAAAGATGCTTTGTAAAAAAAGAGAGAAGAAAGAGGGAAAAGATCAGGAGGAAGAGAGAGAGTTTTAAATAAAAAAGCAAAATAGAGATTAGCTTTCTTATTCTTTTCCTTTTTCAGAACCTTTTCCACCTCAGAACAGAGCCAGGGATTTGTAGCTTCTTTCTTAGTTTTTCTCAGTGTTTTTCCTGGCTTCTCTGGAGTTCCTTTTAAGGCTTGGTTTGCTTTAATGCTTGATTTTCAGCTTGTCACTCAGACTGGGCTGGCTAAGGGCGTCTGAAGAGAAGAGAGGAATGACCAATGTATTAAATATCCAACTGGTAATTCTTAAGGACACATTATCTTGTTAGATAATATTTTATCTAAAAGTATTAAAAATATATCAGAAAGAGAAAAAACAGGCACAAGAAAATGATTTTCTGAGAGAATTTTGGTTCTGTAAAGAATTATTACCATATTTGGCTTTGGTTCCCTTTGTGTATTTTCTGCAGATTAGTGTAGTTCATTTTGAGTTTTTGATTCAGGGTTCATTTTAGTTCAGGTTTCTGATTCAATTTATGTTTCTGTGATTGAACCAAAATTCCAGTTAAAAAAGTACTCAGTAGGCTAGATTCCTTAGCCAATACTTAAAAAAAAAAAAAATCATGAGAACGTTCCAGAATATATACTTCAATAATGTTTAACGTCTAGATTTAAGGGAAATTTGGATAAGCATTTTTCATATATTAAAATGCTAAATAATTAGATGGATTTTTTTTTCATTTATTTTCAGTATACTTTCTGATGTACAAGTTAATTCACAAAGGGAAATTTAATCAAAGTAGTTCATAACAACATGCAATCTGCTTTGTAGACTTTTTGTAGTTTCTTGCCCCTCTCTTCCCAAAGTTGTCTGTTTTTCAAAAAGGTGTTTAAATTACAAAGTTTTTCAAATATATAATACATTCACAAAGTTCCAAATTCATCCCTGTTTGTAATTCACTTCTTGAGTTTGTGGTTAGGATCCTTCACTTGGGAAAATTCTCATCTTGTTATGTCTTCAGATATTGTCTCGTTCTCACTCTTTTCTCCTTCTGGAATTCTGATTTAGAGGCATGTTGCTTTCTCATCTTCAATGTCTTTTAACCTTTTTGTCATATGTTACATCTCTGCCTCTTTGTGCTTCTTTCTAGACAAGTTATTCTGATCTATCCTCCATTTCAAAAATGCCTTTTTTAAAAAAACTTTTATTGAAGCATAGTTGATTCACAACACTGTGTTAATTTCAAGTGTACTGCAAGGTGAATCAGTTATACATATACAAATATCCACTCTTTTTTTTAGATTATTTTTCCATAAAGGCCATTAATAGAGTATTGAGTAGAGTTCCCTGTGCTACACAGCAGGTTCTTATTAATTATCTATTTCATATATAATAGTGTATATATGTCAGTCCCAATCACCCAGTTTATCCCTCCCCTCTCCCCGCCCTTGTTCCCTGGTAGCCATAAGTTTGTTTTCTACATCCATGCCTCTACTTCAGTTTTTACCAGTTCTTTCTTTAGCTGTGCCTAACATACTGTTAAAACCATCCATTTAGTGTTTAAGTGGTTATAGTTGCCCGCTTTTGAGGTTCTATTCGATTTTTTAAAAAATTTTTGCTTGGTTATTTTGTATAGTTTGTTACATATTATCTGGATTTATTTTCACGCTTGACTTTAATAGCGTAATTCATAGGCATTTTGTAATCTGTGTCTGATAATTCTTGTATCAGAGGTTTTGCCGCTCTGTTTCCGTTTTCTGTTATTTCTGCTGGTTTTGCTTTAGTTCTTTGTCTCCTGCATGACTGTGAGCTGCTCATTTTCTTTAGAGAATTATTTGTGAGCATTCTTTGAGGCCCTGGGTGATGGTGAGCTTTTCCAGTGTGAATTTATGTTTGCTTTGGTTGTGTGCCTGGGACCACTATCAGTTCTTTACTTTTTCTTGGATCATCCAGATTGTGTGAATTTGTAAATCCTCATGAGGGCTGGCTTGTCATTACAACTCATCAGGGGACTTCCTTTCCTTTATTCTTGCTTTCTCTAGGCCAGGAATTGTGGGACTTATTTTTGATTTTTTCTTGCACCAGAGGTTCATCCTTTTACCAGTCCTCTGGGAAATGAGTATGCTATTTGATTCCCCATGCAGGCTCAGGGCTTTTCTTCAGTTCTTCCACATTTCCTGAGGCAATGGAAACCAAGGCTGAAATAGACTAGGTTTGGCAAGCGCCCTCAGTGTCCTATTCACTTCTGGGTTTCCATCTTAATAATTTCTTCTTAACATTTCTTTGATGCTTTTAAGATTTTACTAATTTTGAGGGGGGAGATTTTACTAATATTTTATCTAGTATTTTCAGGTGAAGGATTGTTCCAGTTATTTAGCCCTCCTTAATACTGGAAATGGAAGTCCTGATAAAAATTCAACAAGTACAAAAGGGTATACAGTAATAAGTTTCTTGTTATTCCTGTTTTCTGATCATCATCTCAGTAGGTACATAATGAGCATTTGATGAAATTCAGAGCTCATTTATACACTCACCCACTCACATATCCAGACTGTTAGAAAACTACAAATAGAAGGAAAAGTTTAAAATCCTGACAATAGTTTACATCATATTTTAGTGGTGAAAATTTGAAGGTATTCATTCTTGTTCTAGTTAAGAGCAAGACTAAGAGGCCTCTGGCACTTCTATTTAGTGTTATATTGGTAGTCCTAGCAAATGCATTAAGAAAAGGAAAAGAATTAAGATATTGAAAAGGAAGATAAAAATTTATTTGCAAAGGATGTGATTGTCTATAGAGAATTTAAAGACCACTGAAAAATTCAGCAGGTTTGTAAGACAGAATTGCATTCCTATATTGGTAATTATTATTTAGAAAATTAGTTGCTTCTAAATTATTATTTAGAAATTTTGTTGCTATTACATAACAGCAACAAAATAATAAGGTATGTTTGAATAAATCTAACAAAATAAACTTGATGCTTTATAGAGAAGATAGAACATCACTGAATCACATTAAAGAAGATTTGAATAAATAGAACTGCATACCATTTTTGTGAGAAGGAAGATTGAATATTATAATTCTGTCATTTTCTCCAAATCAATCTACAAATGCAGTGTTGTCTGTGGAACTTGCCAAACTGATACTAAAATTCATTAGAAAGAACAAAAGCTAAGCCAAATTTTGAAGAATAATTTGGGGAACTTATACCGCCACATATCAAAGCTTGCTATAAACCTGGAAAAGTGAAAATGTTAGTCATTCAGTTGTGTCCAACTCTGCGATCCCATGGACTGGATAGCTCGCCAGTCTGTTTGTCCTCGGGATTCAACAGGCAAGAATACTGGAGTGGGTAGCCATTCCCTTCTCCAGGGGATCTTCCCAACCCAGGGATTGAACCCAGGTCTCCTGCATTGCAGGCAGATTCTTTATCATCTGAGCTACTATAAACCTAAGGCAACTAAAATAAATATCATATTTATGCAAAGATATACAAATAGAGTCATCCCTGAGTATATTCATGGGATATTGGTTCCAGAATGTCACTAATACCAAAATTCACAGATGTGCAAGTGATTTATATAAAATGGCATAGCATTCGTGCATAATGTATGCACATCCTCCTGTGTATTTTAATTACTGTAGGTTACTTATAATATTGAATACAAAGTAAATACTATGTAAATAGCTGCTGATGCATGACAAATTCAAGTTTTGTTTTTTAGAACATTCTGGAATTTTTTCCCAAATATTTTAAATTCATGGTTGGTTTAATACCTTTCTATGGAATTTATGAATATAGAGGACCCACTATACATATATGTAACAGAATAGCATAGAAAAGAGCCGTATGCATATAGAGGTATAGCATGTGACATTACAGATAATTGGGAACAGAACTACTCAAAATATTGTCATGGAACAGATGGCTGTCCACATAGAAGGGGAAATTATCATACCATATACTAAAGTGTTAATTCTAGGGGGTGATTTTAAGACCTAAATATGAAAGCCTTTAATATTTCAGGACATTTTAGGAGAAAATGTATGAAATATGTTTTTGACCTTGGGATAAGAAAGGATTTGTTGAATAACACAATCAAAAGCCTATAGCATAAAGGCAAAGATTGATAAAATTAAAAGGACTTTGCTTAACAAAAGACACCATAATTGAAGTTGATAGAAAAGCTCAGAATGGGAGAAAATGTTTATATCACATACCACTCATATAAGATTTATATTCTAACTATACAAAGTACTTCTACAAGTATAAAATTAAAATGTCAGCAAATCTACTAGAAAAATGAGCAAAGATATGAACAAGCTATTTAGAGAAGTGGCTAATGTAGTGGATAGTATAGCTCTAAGGAAAATCTATGAATGTGTAGAGTTTTCATCATAGCCCCGTGTATAATAGGAAAACATTGGAAATACCCTAAATGTCTATCAGCATAAGAATGAACAAATGAAAGTGTAATATATTCATAAACTGGAATACTATACTCCTATCAAAATAAGTAAACTAGAAGTATAGACATCAGTAATTATAAATTTTTTTTGAGTCAAAAAACAAAGCAAAACCAAGCTGAAGAATGATAATATAGTATCATACATTTTGTACGCTGGTTGAAAAATACTGCATTGCTTGTGAGTTCTTCATAATTAATATTATAAACATGTCCATGCTAATGATAAACCTTTAACTCAGGATAATGGCTATATCTGAGTAGGGA
Source organism: Capricornis sumatraensis (assembly GCF_032405125.1). Lineage (NCBI taxonomy): Eukaryota > Metazoa > Chordata > Mammalia > Artiodactyla > Bovidae > Capricornis > Capricornis sumatraensis. The sequence goes on from NC_091072.1 coordinate 89,707,156, forward strand.
GCAAGGGAAGGACCTAAAGGGCCTATACTGATGAATTTCTATCCTCCCTCCAGTTACTTAAGTGTAGCAAAATGTTAGATTTGATAAAGATTAATGGTGAATAATACAGAGGTGTTTAATTTATACTTTATTAACTATTAATTAAATATAAGATGTAAGTATAACATGGGCTTCCCTGGTAGCTCAGCTGGTAAAGAATCCATCTGCAATGCAGGAGACCCTGGTTCGATTCCTGGATCTGGAAGATTCCCCTGGAGAAAGGATAGGCTATGCACTTTAGTATTCATGGGCTTCCCTGGTGGCTCAGATGGTAAAGAAACTGCCTGTAATGTGGGTGACCTGCGTTTGATCCCTGGGTTGGGAAGATCCACTGGAGGAGGGCATGGCAACCCATTCTAGTATTCTTGCCTGGAGAATCCCCATGCACAGAGGAGACTGGTGGGCTACAGTCCACGGGGTCACAAAGAATCAGATACGACTGAGCAACTAAGCACAGCACAGCATAATATAAATTAAATATATGTAATACTTTTTTGTATGTTTGGCATATTTCATAAGAAATCATCAAATGGAACCCCATATTCAATTAGGATGATTCAATACTGGAAAATATATTAATGTAATTCATAATTAGTAAACTCAACTGGTAAATTAAAGAAGTGTTTAAGAATATATGAGCAAGAAATTGTAAGATTTATAAAGGAAACTCACAAAACTTTAACCAAAGACACCAGGCAAGATTGGAATAAACAGAGAAACTACTATGTCCTAAGATAAGACAACTCATATTATAAAATTACCAATCCTCTCCAAGGTGATATGGAAATAATGCAGTTCCAGTTGGAACTTCAATGCACTATTTCAAGTTAATAAGTAGAAGGGGAGCAGGACAATTGGCTATCCATGAAGAAAAGAGTAAAGTTTGTCTTATCTTACCCAGCTTATAAAAATAAGTTTTGAATTGATTAAATAGCCCAGTGTAAAAAGAAAAAAATTACAAAATCATTGGAAGGACATGTGGAAGAAGCCTTTATAAAATCCTGGAGTAAGAATTACTTTTCTGAGCATGATACTAGAATCTTTGTCTAACAGAGTCACAGAGACAGAGAACAGACTTAGGTTTCCAAGAGGGGCTGGCAAGATGGATTTGGAGGTTGCAGTTAACAAATGCAAAGTATTATATATAGACTGGATAAACAACAATGTCCTACTGTATAATATATTAGGACTATATAGTATTGTACTGTATAGTACAGTAACATATTCAATATCCTGTGATAAATCATAATGGAAAAGAAAATGAAAAAGTAGGTACATGTATGTATAAATGAATCACTTTGCTGTACAGCAGAAATTAACACAACATTGTAAATCAAATATACTTCAATTAAAAAAAGAATAATTTTCTATAAGGAAAAGATTGACAGATTTAACTCTATAAAAATGAAAAAAAGTTAGTACACTTTCAGTTCAGTTCAGTTGCTCAGTCGTGTCCGACTCTTTGCAACCCCATGAGTCTCAGCACGCCAGGCCTCCCTGTCCATCACCATCTCCCGGAGTTCACTCAGACTCACGTCCATCAAGTCCGTGATGCCATCCAGCCATCTCACCCTGGGTCGTCCCCTTCTCCTCCTGCCCCCAATCCCTCCCAGCATCAGAGTCTTTTCCAATGAGTCAACTCTTCACATGAGGTGGCCAAAGTACTGGAGTTTCAGCTTTAGCATCATTCCTTCCAAAGAAATCCCAGGGCTGATCTCCTTCAGAATGGACTGGTTAGATCTCCTTGCAGTCCAAGGGACTCTCAAGAGTCTTCTCCAACACCACAGTTCAAATGCATCAATTCTTTGGCGCTCAGCCTTCTTCACAGTCCAACTCTCACATCCATACATGACCACAGGGAAACCATAGCCTTGACTAGACGGACCTTACTTTAAGACAGATTAAAACAAAACAAAATGAAAAAGAGTAGAGGTAGAGTGGAAGAAAATAATCACTGCAGATGAATGATTCCTGTCAGTCCTGGTCAATAAACTCCTATAAATTACTAACATTTATCAGGCATTTCTCTCTGTGTCTGGCATTATTCTAAGTGCTTTTTAATTTTAAGCCATTCGAAATCCCACAGTAACCCTATGGGATAGGTTCTAGCATCATCATTTTATAGGTGAGGAAACAAGTACAGAGAGGTTAATTAACTTCTCCAGTGTGATGTATCTGCTAAGGGTCAGAGATGGGATTTGAATCAAGTTGGGTTGGCTCCAGCTTCTGTTCTCTAAACTACTCTCCTGCTTATAAACCAAAAACAAAACAAAACAAAACCCCAAGAGAACAAAAAACAAAAGGAAAAAGTAGAAATTTCACAGAGGAAAAATTCAGTGGTTTACAAATGTGTGAAAATATGCTCTTTTTGAAAAAAAAAAAGAAAATATGCTCAACCTCATGAGTCATTCAAGAAAAGAAAAATAAAAGAACGTGAAATGTCACCTTTTGCCCTCTAGAGTGGCTAAAAAGAAATTTTTTTTTAAAGATTGTAATAGGGAGATAACATGAAAACTAAAGAATTAAAGTATGGTAATTGGTAAGGGTTTGTAGATACTGACACATACTTTGGTGGTGCAAAATAGGTGGCTTTAACGTTTTAAGGAAGGCGGTTTGGCAGTATTAATCAAAATGAAATTCACACACCTTTAGGTTAGCAATTCACTTTTTGGAATTTAGCTAACCATTCTTTCAGCAGTATACCCAGATGTGATACAGCTATACAGCAGTGTGACTGGAAAATTAGAAATAGTGCAGTAGACCAATACATTATGGGAAAATAGCCAAAGCAGAGCATATATTTGGGTTAAAAAAATGCACCCGTCTGTGTCAAGAGCAAGCCCATCTGTATACTCTCTCAGACCAGTACTTTCCTGAGTCTCTGTGGTGGCTTTCTTGAATGCCCCTGACTTTTCTAGTCTTGCGTTCAGTCCTCGTCCCTCCTTGTGAGGAATTAGTATTAAGTGCCTGCTGGGATCACCTGTTCTTCAGCCCCTCTGGACACAAGGATTCCTTCTTCAGCGCATATTAGTCTGCCCCATGTCTAGCAGATTGTCTTCAATGTTGCCAGTAAATGTTTGTACCTTTGCCCCAGTTCCGTTCCCACTGCTGATGTAGGTTTGCTCACATAGATGTGTTTTTATTTCCCGGATTGTTTCGATAAGATAATAGGAGAGAGACAGCTGGAAGCATGTGTTCAAGGCACCATATTACCTCTAATGTTTTTCACACCTTTTCCCCTCTTCCATTTCCTCTAACTACTTAGGGATATTTTGGGAATTGTAATGTCAAATAATTAAGCATTTGGAAGAGTGTATGTTTGGAATTTTGCCAGAACCAATTAAAAAAGAAAAGTTTTTTTTTTAAAGCAAAATTTTGATAAAGTGATAGTGTGTGATAAAAATGAATGAAAACTTGTTTAAGGAGCACAGTTTATCTTGCATAAAGTGGACTTATTTATCTGTCCACTTAGGACTGTGCAAGGATTTTAATTGAATACAGCTCTTTTACTGTGCCTGAAGGGACAGTCTGCACTAGAAGAATAAAATGATCAGACTGTGATCTGAAACAGTGGCTAAAACAGTTCTATTTTTAAAGAACATGTGGTTTGTGGTGATTATCATTCAATAAAGCCAGCAGGAAGCAAGGAGATGGAAATGGTCTTAATGAAGACAAGAAAGTGTTGTCACTCATTAATGGGGAGCATATCCATCATCCTCACAAATAATTAGAAATATTAAAATCATAACTGAAAGAGCATATGGGGAACTCTGCATTAAAAAAGTAAGTTCATGTTTGTATATTTCAGCTGAGTTTATAATGTGCTTTCACATACATTATCTCATAGGATCCTTACAACCATCCACTTAAGGTGTAGAATGTATTATTATCCCTATTGTGTAGAAGAAGAAATTGCTACTCAAGTGGTTAAATGATTTGAATAAGATCATACATTTAGTTATTAGAAATTCTTATATATAAAAGCTTTTACCTCAGATAAGTTTTTTTTTTTTTAATTATGAAACCTTCAGCAGCTGTAGGGCTAGATTAATACATGGTGATATTTTTGCACATTACTAATTTTTTTCACAGAAAAGACCAAACTAATGTAAATAGTTGAACTTTCATAATATTTCCACTGATAACTCAGTCACAATGACAGACCCCAAAATTGGCCATCAATTCTGAAATTCCTAAAAAAGCTAGGAGACATACCAAACTTCTTTTCCCCAGCCTAAAAGAACCTAGTAAAGTGAAAGAGAGCATAGGCTTATACGCTAATTCAAAGCGTGGTATTTTATTCTTCGCCTATTTATTTTCCATTTTGTTGATTTTCTTGGGAATATGTGTTTGTAGGTGAACAGGAGTAAGCTGGGAACATTTGATTAACAAGCATTTATTGGAAAACCATTATGTACATATCAAATAAAGTTTTCTTGCCTGGAGAATCCCAGGGACAGTGGAGCCTGTTGGTGCCGTCTATGGGGTCACACAGAGTTGGACACGACTGACGCGACTTAGCAGCAGCATGTTAATGTCTATCAGTTCAGTTCAGTTCAGTCGCTCAGTCGTGTCCGACTCTTTGCGACCCCATGAATCGCAGCACGCCATGCCTCACTGTCCACCACCAAGTCCCGGAGTTCACTCAGACTCACGTCCATCAAGTCCGTGATGCCATCCAGCCATCTCATCCTCGGCCGTCTCCTTCTCCTCCTGTCCCCAATCCCTCCCAGCATCAGAGTCTTTTCCAGTGAGTCAACTCTTCGCATGAGGTGGCCAAAGTACTGGAGTTTCAGCTTCAGCATCATTCCTTCCAAAGAAATCCTAGGGCTGATCTCCTTCAGAATGGACTGGTTGGATCTCCTTGCAGTCCAAGGGACTCTCAAGAGTCTTCTCTAACACCACAGTTCAAATGCATCGATTCTTTGGCGCTCAGCCTTCTTCTATAGCTGGGTGAAAATCATACTTTTAAAACTAATGTTACAAGAGTGAGACTGCCTCTGTCACTGATGGGGCCTATGACTAGTTAATAAATCAGCAGATGAAACAACAGCAACAACAGAAGAAATGTACGTAACACTTAATAAAGCGTGTGGGGTGATTTCAGAGAAAAAAGAAGTAGTCATGATTCCTGAGAAATGTATAATGTAAATAGGTAGAAATAAAATGAAGGAGAACAAACACAAGATGATACATGAAGAAGTGTGAAATCATTTAGAACATATACATCACTAATAAGAGAAATGGTAAATGATTAAAGCAGAACTGGACCAGTCTTAGAAAACTATTTTGGTGAATGTTGAACAAAAATTTCAAGTTGGTTGTAATCTAGGATTAATTGAGATGAGAGAGATTGATTTCTTTGGTGTGGCAGGAAGCATGGGGAGGGATGGTAAGTACAAAGGGATTGCCAGAAAGATAAACACATATCTCTAGTTACTTGGAAAGTGATTTAAAGAAGTGAATCTGGAAAGACAAATTTAAATACACAATCTGTAACTCAGTTTTTCTTTTTAAACAAATCTTTTAAAAATGTTAGGGAAGGTTTGCTGTTTGAGAAGAACCATGTACCTTTTCTTCATGAAAAAGTTTGGAACTTGTTTTTTGGTATTGATGATAATGGGGACCAGAGCTTAAATAAAACACAAGTAGCCAATATTTATGCATAACATATAAATAATCAGACACTTCACAGATTAGTAAAAAATACAAATGTCTCATTTCTCTAAGCTGACAAGTAGTTGAAGCAGCATGGACACGTTTTGGACTATATGTATTAATACTTCGGATATGCAGGTGCAGGCAAAAGAGGCAGTTGTGATAAGCTCTTGACTTGGAGTCAGTGGCCTAGATTTCATATCTTGGCTCTAATGCTTAATGTATTTGTAACTTTGGGTAAGTTGCCTAGATATATTCAAAGTCGATGTTATAGGTTTCTGTGAGGATCAGATAAGAGAACACATGTAAAATTACCTGGCATATTGTGGACACTCAATGCATTTTTCTATTTTTGTTGTTTTCCATAAGAAGTGATGGGTCTTTATAGAGAACGTTGTAAGATCTGGGTGGGACCAGAGATGAATATGGAACATCTCTCAGGTAAAGTGTGAAGCATGTCTTTTTTTATCCTTTCCATGGAAGCATTCAGTATGCTCCAGACCTCTAAACATTTCCTGTTTTCTGGAAATAGTGTGGGTGGAAATAGGCCTTCTCAGAGCCAATCACAAGGATTGACTTTTTACTGCACAGGGCAAACATTTATAGAAAATAGCTCCTTCCCCCTATAGAACTTAGTTTATTGTAGAAAATTTTGAATATCCAGAATGTGAAGACCATCTGTAATCACACTAGCCAGAGAAAACTATTTTGGTGTATTTTCTTCCAGTCTCTTTTATATCTAAATTGGAATCAACCATACATAGTTTTTGTAACCTGATTTTTTTCATCTTGCACTATCCAAAGCATATTCTTATGTCATTGTACATACGATTTTTAAAAACATAAAAAAATTTGTTTCTTCAATGGAAGAAAACCCAAAGGAAACCATTTTTTGAATGGTTATGTACTTTTCTGTAGTGCAGCTCTATTAATAATTCATCTAATCTTTTCCTTTATTTCTGAGGCTGTTTAGAATATTTGCCATAATACATATCACTATATTGATATATAAATCTCTGATTTCTTTAAAATAATTTTAAAGAAATGGTATTATTATTTCAAAAATTAACCCCCCCAAAAAAATTAAAACCCCTTTAAGCCCCTTAACTCATATTGAAAAAAATTATCGTATGGCAAGGTTGTACTCCTGTTATCAATGTATGAGACTCAGTATATTTCCTAGAACCCTAAGCATTTCTATGAAGGCTTCCTTCACAAGTGATTGGCACACCTATCTGTTTTGATTAATTTCTGGAAACCTTTACTAATGGTCATTTACTAAAAATCATCGCCATTGTAGACTTTTCATTTCTTGTTTATTTTCATTATAATTTGCATGTTTTCTTTTAAAAACAGCAAACCAGTAAAAATGCTAATAAAACTAAAATGGAGATTTAATTTCTTAGGCAAAATTGAGACAGGCTGACAAATTCAGACTTGTGGGAAGAAACTAGATGGACGGTTGCCTGGGAAATATTTTATGAGTCATTGCTTTTAAAACCTCCCAAGTCAGGAAGAAGGTGCTGATTAGTTGGAATGGGCGATCATATTGCCATTTCATATATTTCTAAAAATAGCACAATTTTGTGCATGTATTACATCGTCCAAAATTAATTGATGATAAAATCACGAGATGAACTGCTTTAGGCAAATTTGGCCCCCTGATCTAGTCATGAACCTCTGTTAAGTAGGGTGAACACTCCTTTGCCAATCTTTTACACGTTTGTATTTACCTGTGTGTATATGTCTGTCTCCTTCATTGGCTAGTGGAGTTCCTTGAGAAAGAGACTGAATTTCATATTGTTTTACACCTAGGACTGGAGAATAATATCTGTAATAAAATCATGCAGATGAATGATTACTTGATGGCTGGCTAGTAAATAACTTTTTGAGCATAATAGAAATGGAAGAAAACCCAAAGGAAATCATTAAAAGATTTGAATATAATAAATTTAAAATGTGTCTGTACTACTCTCTCCTCCATAAACATTCAAGCTCATAAACAAACTTACATGATGAGAAACTAATAGGGAAAAATAGGCTCAATAAATTTGACAGCAAGAGACTTAATGCTTTTACTGTATAAAGGACTCATAAATATCAATAAGAAAACTATTGAGTCCAATAGTTAAAGGGACAAAGGACAAGAATGTATATTTCACTGAAGGGAAAGTAGATATTAATAAATATTTAAAATGCCTAACCTTGCTTTTTTCAATTTTTTAAATTGTGGTAAAATACACATAATATTTATCATCTTAATCATTTTTAAGTGAACAGTTCTGTGATCAACAGTTTTAATTGAAGAAGTACAGAACAAAATCAGATCTCATTTTTGATCATTAAGTGAAAAAAATTCTTTTTAAAAGAAAATGATAATAAATCTAACAAAAGCAGAGTGTATAGGAGTGTATTTTAGTACAAGCTTTCTGGAAAGCAATTTAGAACTATGTATCAAAATCTTGAAAGGTGTTTATACTCTTGACACAAGAGTCCCACTTTTACAGATTTAGTCTAAAGAAACAATCTGAAATGTGAATAAAGATATTTATAATACTTGGTGCTATTTATGTTAACAAATCACTAGAAAAATTTTAAAAAAACTCAAGTGAGAGGTAATTAAATACATTTAGGCCAGATAATAGATGCTTTATATATTGTTTAACATAATATTTATGGAAAAAATTTTAATAACATGACAAAACATGTAGAATTTGAAGTGAACATATTTATAAAGTAGACATTTATGCATACTTGGATATATGCACGGAAAATTACTAGAAAGAAAGAAAGAAATATACCAGTCCATTAGCAAGAACTATTTCTGGATAGTGGAATTACAAATGATTTCTCCTTCATATTCTGTGTATTTTTGAGCTTTTAACAATGATAATGTATTGCAAATGTAACTTGAAGTTAGCAGTGGAGATTTATCTTAGAGAAGAAAGGTTAAAGAAAAGCCAGGAATAGGAACTATCCTGGTGGTCCAGTGGCTAAGACTGTGCTGGGGGGTGGTGTCTGGGGTTCGATCCCTGGCCAGGAAACTAGATCCTACATGCCACAGTTAATAAGAGTTCACATGCATCAGTGAAGACTGAACATCCTGAGTGCTGCAACTAAGATCTGGCCCAGCAAAGAAATAAATATTCTTAAAAAGACAAAAAAATAAAAATAAAAAGACAAAGAAGAAGAAAGAAAGAAAAGCAAGGAATAAGCAAAAAGGTAGAAGAGGATTTGAGAACATGTGAAAGCTATGTGCTGCGGGAAAAAGTTAATAAGGGAGAGGGAAAGGGTCTGAGGAGAGACTCTCACTGGGGCTGAGGTCGAGGGCATAGGGTTGGGTGAGACCTCAGGGGGCAACCTCTTCCACTGGGGTGTCCAAGGGCATAGGGTTGGGTGAGACCTCAGGGGGCAACCTCTTCCACTGGGGTGTCCAAGGGCATAGGGTTGGGTGAGACCTCAGGGGGCAACCTCTTCCACTGGGGTGTCCAAGGGCATAGGGTTGGGTGAGACCTCAGGGGGCAACCTCTTCCACTGGGGTGTGAAGGAAGATACAGAAGAGTTAGTCAGCAGGACTAAGGAATAAGGAAATGGAGAGATTCTTGCTTGATGACTTCTTTTTCCCTGAAGGATAAACAAGTGAGATTCTCTGTTGGGCTCTCCTATGAGACTTGAGAAAAGTGTAAAGCTTTGAATTTGCTACTGAGCAGAAAGGAAGGAGTGCATGTGTGATTTCCCTCCAAACCCCACTCCTTACTCTTATCCTTCTGGTCAACGATTGGCTCCAGTGAACCAAGACAAAAATCTGGAAATTAGCTTCCCCACTCCTATTGCTCAACAGGGTTCTCACACTTCAACCTCTTTCATGTCTATGGAACCAGTCTTCTCGCTAACTCTTCTCCATTTTTTGCTGGAGTTGCTGCAGTAGATTCCAGACTAGTCTCTCTAGGCTCATGTGTCTCTTCTCATTCCCAATGCATCCATCATACTGTTTCCAGACCCATCTTTCAAAAACCCAATAAGATATTTTGTCATGACTCTGTTCAAAATACTTTAAGGTCTTCAGTGGCTGAGGAGCAGTCACATGCAGGACTTGGTGATGGAATAACATGGAGTGGGTGGAAGGAAGGAGTGTAAGATGATTCTTAGGTCACACAGCTGGAGTGGTGGCTATAGAAAGTTACAGAAACAACCATTTTTTTAAAAGATGGTAAATTCCCACTTTGGTGTTGTTTTGGGTAACAGTTGTATTTTTAAAAATGCATTTGAGGAAACATGTCATAATTTTTTATGCCTCTAGGTTTTTGCATGCACCATTTCCTCTACCAGAAACATTCCTCACTCCCTTCTTCACTTGGCTGCTGCTGCTGCTGCTAAGTTGCTTCAGTCGTGTCCGACTCTGTGCAGCCCTATAGACGGCAGCCCACTAGGCTCCCCCGTCCCTGGGATTCTCCAGGCAAGAACACTGGAGTGGGTTCCCATTTCCTTCTCCAATGCACGAAAGTAAAAGTGAAAGTGAAGTCAGTCAGTTGTGTCAGACTCTTTGTGACCCCATGGACTGCAGCCTACCAGCCTCCTCTGCCCATGGGATTTTCCAGGCAAGAGTACTAGAGTGGGTTGCCACTGCCTTCTCCATCTTCACTTGGCTAATACTTAATATAAAGACAAATGTTGTAAAAGCATTTCTGTATCATCAACTTTACACTAAATGCCTTACATTTATGATCACATTTAATCCTCACATGTGTATATTTGTTGCTTCCCTTTCTTTCCTAAACTATGAGCTCCCTGAGGGCAGGAAGGATTCCTTACATTCCTGAACCCTCAATCCAGAGCACAGTGCCCAGTATTCAGTAGGAGCTCGGTAACTGTTGAATAAATGGAGGCATGAGAAAACCTAATGGGTTATATGATGGTTGAGGCCAGAAAATAGAGGATCTGGGCTAAACCTGTGCAGGAAGATTGGGGTCAGATCATGAAGACTGCTATATGCTAGGTTTAGAAATTTGCAAGCAGCAGTCACAAAATCCTTTATTCTTTTCACAACCATGAATATTACACTCTTCAAATCTCAAACTCTGTAATGGGGACACTAACCAGAGGAGTGCTAGTATATGTTTAACAGTTTCTTCCTTCCCTTTCCGTGCCCAAAGCTCTGATTTGTTTTGTGTTTTGATTCCCATGGTATACGTGCTTCTGTCACAACCAGTCTTTAAAAAATTATATATATGTATATACATATATAATTGAAATAGTTATGTACAATGTTATATTAGTTTCAGGTATGCCACATAGAACAACAGACTGGTTCCAAATAGGAAAAGGGGTACGTCAAGGCTGTATATTGTCACCCTGCTTATTTAACTTACATGCAGAGTACATCATGAGAAACGCTGGACTGGAAGAAACACAAGCTGGAATCAAGATTGCCGGGAGAAATATCAATAACCTCAGATATGCAGATGACACCACCCTTATGGCAGAAAGTGAAGAGGAGCTGAAAAGCCTCTTGATGAATGTGAAAGAGGAGAGTGAAAAAGTTGGCTTAAAGCTCAACATTCAGAAAACGAAGATCATGGCATCTGGTCCCGTCACTTCATGGGAAATAGATGGGGAAACAGTAGAAACAGTGTCAGACTTTATTTTTTTGGGCTCCAAAATCACTGCAGATGGTGACTGCAGCCATGAAATTAAAAGACGCTTACTCCTTGGAAGAAAAGTTATGACCAACCTAGGTAGTATATTCAAAAGCAGAGACATTACTTTGCCAGCTAAGGTCTGTCTAGTCAAGGCTATGGTTTTTCCTGTGGTCATGTATGGATGTGAAAGTTGGACTGTGAAGAAGGCTGAGCGCCGAAGAATGGATGCTTGTGAACTGTGGTGCTGGAGAAGACTCTTGAGAGTCCTTTGGACTTCAAGGAGACCCAACCAGTCCATTCTGAAGGAGATCAGCCCTAAGATTTCTTTGGAAGGAATGATGCTAAAGCTGAAGCTCCAGTACTTTGGCCTCCTCATGAGAAGAGTTGACTCATTGGAAAAGACTCTGATGCTGGGAGGGACTGGGGGCAGGAGGAGAAGGGGACGACCCAGGATGAGATGGCTGGATGGCATCACTGACTCAATGGATGTGAGTCTGAGTGAACTCCGGGAGATGGTGATGGACAGGGAGGCCTGGCATGCTGCGATTCATGGGGTCGCAAAGAGTTGGACACGACTGAGTGACTGAACTGAACTGAACTGATGCCACATAGTGATTTGACATTGGCATACATTATGAAATAATCACTACAATAAGTCTAGTAAATGTCTGTCTCCATACAAAATTATTACAATATTATTGACCATATTTCTTATCTGTCACAGCCAGTTTCAAGCTACCAATGTGATGTTACTACTGAATATGGATGTAGAAAGAAATGCACAGTATTATACCATTAAAACATATTCTCCCCACACATTACAATGGACACAAATGACTTGATGAGCACAGTATGTAAATATAGTATGTATGTATTTACACAGTATGTAAATGTAGTAAAATAATTAGTAAGTGATGAATTTTGAGTGTTTATTACATTTGACTTTAATATGTCTTTAAGTTTATATACACAGAAAGACTATACAAAAAAGAACTTCATGACCCAGATAACCACGATGGTGTGATCACTCACATAGAGCCAGACATCCTGGAATGCAAAGTCAAGTGGCCCTAGAAAGCATCACTACAAACAAAGCTAATGGAGGTGATTTAATTCCAGCTGAGCTATTTCAAATCCTAAAAGATGGTGCTGTGAAAGTGCTGCACTCAATATACCAGCAAATCTGGAAAACTCAGCAGTGGCCACAGGACTGGAAAAGGTCAGTTTTCATTCCAATCCCAAAGAAAGGCAATGCCAAAGAATGTTCAAACTACTGCACAATTGCACTCATCTCACATGCTAGCAAAGTAAAGCTCAAAATTCTCCAAGTCAGGCTTCAACAATATATGAACTGTGAACTTCCAGATGTTCAAGCTAGATTTAGAAAAGGCAGAGGAACCAGAGATCAAATTGCCAATATCCACTGGATCATCAAAAAAGCGAGAGTTCCAGAAAACATCTACTTCTGCTTTATTGACTATGCCAAAGCCTCTGACTGTGTGGATCACAACAAACTTGTGGACAGTTTTTAAAGAGATAGGAATACCAGATCACCTGACCTGCCTCTTGAGAAATCTGTATGCAGGTCAGGAAGCAACAGTTAGAACTGGACATGAACAACAGACTGGTTCCAAATTGGGAAAGGTGTACGTCAAGGCTGTATATTGTCACCCTGCTTATTTAACTTATATGCAGAGTACATCATGTGAAATACCGGGCTGGATGAAGCACAAGCTGGAATCAAGACTGCTCGGAGAAATATCAATAACCTCAGATATACAGATGACACCACCCTTATGGCAGAAAGCAAAGAAGAACTGTAAGAGCCTCTTGATGAAAGTGAAAGAGGAGAGTGACAAAGCTGGCTTAAAACTCAGCATTCAGAAAATTAAGATCATGGCATCTAGTCCCATTACTTCATGGCAAATAGATGGAGAAACAGTGGAAATAGTGAGAGACTTTACTTTTTAGGGGCCCCAAATCACTGTAGATGGTGACTGCAGCCCTGAAATTCAAAGATGCTTGTTCCTTGGAAGAAAAGCTATGACCAACCTGCTGCTGCTGCTAAGTCGCTTCAGTCGTGTCCGACTCTGTGCAACCCCATAGATGGCAGCCCACCAGGCTCCCCCGTCCCTGGGATTCTCTAGGCAAGAACACTGGAGTGGGTTGCCATTGCCTTCTCCAATGCATGAAAGTGAAAAGTGAAAGTGAAGTCACTGAGTCGTGTCCAACTCTCAGCGACCCCATGGACTGCAGCACACCAGGCTCTTCCGTCCATGAGATTTTCCAGGCAAGAGTACTGGAGTAGGGTGCCATTGCCTTCTCCTATGACCAACCTAGACAGCATATTAAAAAGCAGAGACATTACTTTGCCCTCAAAGGTCCATCTAGTCAAAGCTATGGTTTTTCCAGTAATCATGTATGGATGTGAGAGTTGGACTATAAAGAAAGCTGAGCACTGAAGAATTGATGCTTTTGAACTGTCGTGTTGGAGAAGACTCTTGAGAGTCCCTTGGACCGTAAAGGAGATCCAACCAGTCCATCCTAAAGGAAATCAGTCCTGAATATTCACTGGAAGGACTGATGCTGAAACTAAAACTCCAATACTTTGGCCACCTGGTGTGGAAAACTAACTCATTGGAAAAGACCCTGATGCTGGGAGAGATTAAAGGTGGGAGGAGAAGGGGATGACAGAGGATGAGATGGTTGGATGGCGTCACTGATGTGATGGATATGAGTTTGAGTAGGCTCTGGGAGTTGGTGATGGACAGGGAAGCCCGGCATGCTGCAGTCCGTGGGTTGCAAAGAGTCGGACACAACTGAGCGACTGAACTGAACTGAACTGAAGTTTATATAATTTAATTTTTACTAATAACTGTGTTTAACGGCTGCCTTACAAAATTCCTTAAATTTTAACAATTGGCTGTCTTGAGCAGATAGGAGCCAACTCCTCCGCACCATTGTCATTACTTCCTTTCCCTACAGGTCCTTCCAGCCAAATCTCCTGGGACCAGTCTTTCTTTTTCCTAAGCAGGGCACTTATTAGAAGCTCTGGGTCAGTAGCTTTTTGAGGTAGCATTAGCTCTCTCACTATGTTACTGCGTTCTAATCTTTGTGATCCAGGTCCTCAGGACTCAAGTTTGTACTTTGTTTGCAACAACCAAGGAGTCATGGATACAACCATCCCTCCAGACAATGCTTTTTGTCCTGAATACTGGTTTCTCTCTGATACCTTCTTTACTCAGGGTTGTTTGAGTTATATAAGTTCTGCTTTTTAAAATGGGGCCCCATTCATATATGGACTGCTTGCCTGGCAATCACATGCTATATTGCTTTCTGTTGCTCACCTGCCCTGCTACTGCTTGAATATGTGCCCTGGCATGTGGACTTGCGTTGGCTCTACTTCTTGGTTCTTCTATCCTGCATATGCTCTTACTTTGGGATCTACCTTTGGACTCAAGGTTCCTTTTGCTTCAATAACTGAAACCTGGCCTTATTCCATGATCTGATTATAGGGTTGTCTGGCTTCCTAGCTTTGGCCTTGCCAACCACAACTCAAATTCAAAAGCTGATAAAGAACAGCACGAGAAAATGAGCTGATTTAAGCAGGTATTACTATTTCAGTGTGATTAATATCTGCCAATAGTGGCAAAAACCACCCCTCTCTTGCTTCTAAACAACTCCTGAAGATTCAAGAATGCTGAGAGTTCTGAAGGGGGCCTAGGTTAAGATAATGGAGCAACTGAATTCAACAAATGGTGGCTCCTCCCCAGCTTTCAGTTCAAAGAAGTTTCCGAAGAGACTGAGTAAACGTTGGGTCCTTTATCAATTGAGCTTTTCCTTGCTGCTGCCCAGAGGGAGGACATGTGGGATAAATCTAGGCTAAGCACTAGATGGTTTTGAAATGCACAGGCTTATACTTTTCTGCTCTTTGAACCTAATAAAATCAAGGTTCTTCATTAAGAAAAGGGGTTTGGCTTTTTTCTTTTTGTTCAATTGATATTATCACCAATAGTGATACAGAACTAAGGTGAATAGATTTCGGCCTTGAATATTCTTGAATGATTTAGGAAACTTGCAATTTGCAAAAAACTGCAAGGGAAAGGCATGCTAGAAAATTCAGTTGGATCTCAACCGAATAAATAAAAACTACAATAAAAACTTGCAGTTGTTAGTACAGGACTCATGCTATTGGTTGGAGGTGAGGACTTACTCCTGTGCCTCAGGTTTCACTGATGCTCCACCCCTGCTTTTAGGCAACTGGGGGCAGTTCCCAGTCCAGGAAAGGTTTCTGAGCTTATCACTGAACACAGAGAAAGAAAGTGAAGTCTTTCAGTCGTGTCCTACCCTTGCCTGCCAGGCTCCTCTGTCCATGAAATTTTCCAGGCAAGAGTACTGGAGTGGATACTTCTCAAGGGGATATATCTCCAGGGGATATTCCCGAACCAGGGATTGAAGCCGGGTCTCAGACACTTTACTGACTGAGCCACCTGAACAGAGAGAATCCTTATTAACTCTAAGATTGATATTCCCACATTCCAGGAGAGCAGTTACATTTAATGAGATACTGACTATCTGTCCTGGAATAGGAAGTTGATTTTCTGAAGAATATTTTGATTCTCAGACTATTTCCATAGAAGGAGAATTATTAATACCTTAAACTTTTTCCTGGACAAGGTAGGGTTAGTAACTGAGTGAAGTTAGAGTGCTTTCTGAATCTTATCTTCTTACTGAAGAAAAGATGCCCAGCAGGGTCAGCTTTATGGGCATGTGATGTGTACCCCCAAAGTCCTGCACTTAGAGGGGCTCTGTACTTTCATGCTGTTGCCATCTTGGAATTCTCAATTTTGAGCAGGAAGCCCCACATTTTCATTTTTCACTGGGCCCAGCAAATGATAGAGCCAGGCCTGATGGCAAGAGAGATGAATAAAGTCTTCCTAAAGAGTTTTTTTTTTTTTTCTTTTTCCTGGAGTGCTATAAGAATGCACCAGAGGAACACTGAAAACATGCCTTTTAAAAAGTTATAATTTTTATTTATCTATCCAGGCAAGAGTAAACTGAGAATATGGTAATCACAAGTAGTGTCATAAACATCCAAGTATGTGTAATAACTTTTATATGGTGCTTATTACTATGTACCAGGCTTTGTATACATTAACTCTCTTAATTATCACTGTATCCCCATTTTGCAGTTGAGAATATGAGGCCCAGAGAGGGTGAAAAATAGCACCAAAGATCACATAGGTAAGTAAGTAGAAAAGCCTAGATATCAACCAAAGCAGTATGGCTTCAGAATGTTCTTAGTGTAATGTGCCTTCTTTCTACTAAATGGAATAATGACATTGCTGAGAGATGCTTTGTAATATTTCTTTTTATTCTGGTTATTATTTTTGAATTCAGGGAAAAGTGATGAGCTAGGGCCCTTTAAAGGCCTAAGCCAACATGCACTAATAGTTAAATGCACCATAGGGCAAACACATCTTTTCCTTTGGAACATCAACTACTGACTGTTTTATAAAGGGAAAAAGTACTGAACATATCACACTTCAGTGTCTCATGACTGACATTTGATTTTGACTTAAAAGATTTTTAACTACACTACTAAGCTTACATGCTAGAGACCACATGCTCATTCTTGGATGTTCCTACTATACTTTATTCCTGTCAAGGAATTGGAGATTTGGCTCATACTTGTTGGATATGTTAAACGAGCGGGTGAAACCATATTTAAATTAAAGAGTCTTTCCTTGATTTCATTTTTTAAAATCTATGTAGGCATCAAAGCATATGGGTTGAAAGGATGGGCTCTAGTATCCTGTGGCTACTTTTCTGGCCCTGAGATGTGCTTCTGTATAAGGATTAAAAAACACAACAACGTGGCTGCCGTGAGACTAGGAAGTACCTAGCACTTCTCAGAACATGGTTAACACTCAGTATAGATGAATCTGTTCAGTTCAGTTGCTCAGTCGTGTCCGACTCTTTGTGACCCCATGGACTGCAGCACGCCAGGCTTCCCTGTCCATCACCAACTCCCAGATCGTGCCTAAACTCATATCCATGGAGCTGATGATGCCATAATTGATTTTTAAAAACTGGTATAGAATAGTGCAATTATATCTTGGGGATATAAATTCTCTGAGACTCATTTCATTCAGCATAAAATAAATGTAATAACACCCGTTTCATAAGGTATTATAAGGATTAAATGTGTATGAAATGCTTAACATAGACCTAACATATAGTAAGTTCTTACTAAGTGGGAACTTCTATTATTCTCTTTGAACTTTTTGTCTGTAATGTAGGTCTAGGTCATTTCATGATAGAATTTTGGACCCAGTATAAAACCATTCTATTTTTAATAATATTTTTCACCTTTTTCTTCTTTGTAGGACACATTCTGTTAGGAGAATGAGATATATATTGGTTTTTACTGTGCAGCAATACTTTTTTGTAGTAACTATGCATTTAAAAAATACCCTTTGGAAAGATACGTTGGTCTTTTTCCAACAGTCCTCTTAAAAAGGGCTATTAAAATAATGCATAGAAGAAATAACGTTCATTCATTATTAATACCTTGTAGCAGTGATTATATTAGCTCAGCCTGGCCATCGACCAACCCTTAGCACCCTTGCTTCAAGCAGAGCTCAGGGAGCAGACAACAGAGGGAAGGCAAAGAGCACATCTTCTCCTATAAGCTCCAGATCTTGCTTCTGTACCTTCTGCTCGTCTCCATTGGCCTTTTTCTTTCCTTCTACCAATATGCAGGGGTGTATTCCACCTCACAAACAAGAAACAGAACCATTTTCCTCTCAGGCTTGTCACTCCATTGAAGTACTATTTCATCTTTCCCTTCTCTTTGACTGTTGAGCTTCAGCTAAAAGTGGGTTTCACTTCCTTAACATCTCCCATTCTTAACTGCTTTCTTTCACTGTCTTTCACCATTAGGACTTTCCAGAAATTTTAAGAACCCTGGAAGCATTCAGTTCAGTTCAGTTCAGTCGCTCAGTCATGTCCGACTCTTTGTGACCCCATGAACCGCAGCACGCCAGGCCTCCCTGTCCATCACCAACTGCCGGAGTCTACCCAAACCCATGTCCATTGAGTCAGTGATGCCATCCATCTCATCCTCGGTCATCCTCTTCTCCTCCTGTCCCCAGTCTTTCCCAGCATCAGGGTCTTTTCAAATGAGTCAGATCTTCACATCCAGTGGCCAAAATATTGGAGCATTAAGAACCTCTTAATCACCAAGTTGTTTGACCTTTTCTTAGTCTTCATTTTTCTTATATACGTTGATATTGTTAAAGTCTTGATATTTTATTAGAGTCTGGGACATTGTTTGTCCCTGATTTTTTGACTTTTGATTTGCTCATGGAAAATGGCAGTGATGCCCACTTTGCATCATTGCAGTAATAACTAATGATGTTAAGCATCTTTTCATATTCCTGTATGTTACGCCCGTTTTTTGATTGAGTTATTTGTTTGTTTTATATCAAGCTGTATGAACTGTTTGTCTGTTTTGGAGATCAATCCCATCTTGGTAGCATTGTTTGAAAATATTTTCTCCAGCAATAAGTTGTCTCTTATTTTATTGTTTACTTTCCTGTGGTCATGTATGGATGTGAGAGTTGGACTATGAAGAAGGCTGAGCACCGAAGAATTGATGCATTTGAACTGTGGTGTTGGAGAAGACTCTTGAGAGTCCCTTGGACTGCAGGGAGATCCAACCAGTCCATTCTGAAGGAGATCAGCCCTGGGATTTCTTTGGAAGGAATGATGCTAAAGCTGAAACTCCAGTACTCTGGCCACCTCATGAGAAGAGTTGACTCATTGGAAAAAACTCTGATGCTGGGAGGGATTGGGGGCAGGAGGAGAAGGGGACGACAGAGGATGAGATGGCTGGATGGCATCACTGACTCGATGGACATGAGTCTGAGTGAACTCCGGGAGATGGTGATGGACAGGGAGGCCTGGCGTGCTGCGATTCATGGGGTCGCAAAGAGTCGGACATGACTGAGCGACTGAACTGAACTGAACTGAACTTGCTGTGCAAAAGCTTTTAAATTGAATCAGGTCCTTTTGTTTGTTTACTTTTATTTCCATTACTTCAAGAGATGGATCCAAAAAATATTTCTGTGATTTCTGTCATAGTGTTCTGCCTATGTTTTTCTCTAGGAGTTTTACAGTATCTGATCTTATATTTAGCCTTTGAATTCATTTTGAGTTTATTTTTCCATGTGGTGTTAGAGAATGTTCTAATTTCATTCTTTTACATATAACTGTCCAGTTTTCCCAGCATCACTTATTAAAGAGACTGTCTTTTCTCCATTGTGTATTCTTGCCTCCTTTGTCATAGATTAATTACCACAAATGCATGGGTTTATTTCTGGGTTTTCTCCTCTGTTCCATTGATTTATATGTCTGTTTTTGTGCATTATGATACTACTTTGATAACCTTAGCTTTGTAGTGTAGTCTGAAGCCAGGGAGCATGATTCCTCCAACTCTGTTCTTCTTGCTAAAGATTGTTTTGGCTATTTGGGTTATTTAGTGTTTCCATGTAAATTAAAATTTTTTTTTGTTCTAGTTCTGTGAAAAATACCATTGGTAATTTGATAGGGATTGCACTGAATCTATAAGTCTTCCATTGAAAAAACATGGTATATCTTTCTATTTGTGTTATATACAGATTTCTTTATATCTTCAAACACATTTCTTACCACATTTACAAGACTGAAAGATTCTTGAAGGTAGTGACCCATGTATTTATTTATCCCAGTACCCCAATGACGTCTTAGAGAATATCTTATAAACAGTAACTGCACAGTAAATGTTGGAGGATTTTTCATAACTGAGGTTGGCTGAAGGACTGAAAACACTTTATTGTATTTTTAAAATATGTGACTTTTCCTGATTGTGATATATGAAGCCTTCTTCATACACATAAGATTGAGGAATTATTTTCTTTGTATTTAGGATGCTAGGATGCTTAATCTCTTACATAAATAACTTTTATTTGTGACCTCTAGAAACATTTCTCATTGCCTAAGTACCAGAAGCTGTTGGTTGTGGTGGATTTGTAATTG
This sequence comes from Capricornis sumatraensis, assembly GCF_032405125.1. Taxonomy (NCBI): domain Eukaryota; kingdom Metazoa; phylum Chordata; class Mammalia; order Artiodactyla; family Bovidae; genus Capricornis; species Capricornis sumatraensis. The sequence continues at coordinate 89,727,573 of NC_091072.1, forward strand.
TTTGATGATCACCTTTATAATGTGTATACTCATATCTTCAGCAAAAATAGCATAAAGAATCAATGATTGTATTATAGAGAAAATAACAAAGTTTGTTTCTGGAGCATTGCTTCATATTTTTTGAAATTTTGTTGAAATAAGGAAACCCAAGCCCTATCTAAGCAATAGGACTCTGATAAAAACCTGAGAATAATCTTGTTGCAGAGTTAAAGTGAATTAGAAACTGGGCCAAGAGGAGAGCTTTAGTTCAGTTTCAAATATCTGACAAAATTGGGAAATTGGATAGAAGGAGTTTAGGAAATTGTACTGGATGAAAATGTACTGATGTTTTGTATTTGTTCCAACATAAAAGCATCTATTTCCCTCATGGAGAGATGGATACGTAATGGTCTCAAATCTAATGGAAGTGCTCATTTCCAGGGGTATTGTAGTTTTGAAATGGGTTTGTTTGAGGATTCTGGGTCTAATTTCATATTATTAAACTCTGAAATTACAGAAGCCTTTCTGAAGTATTCTGTGGGCTCCAGAATGGCCTTGCAGTGCACTGTGAGCTTGTTGGGAACAAAATTTGAAGGGCTTGTTGCAAGGCAATTCCTTCTGTTACAACCAGTGCTCTGTCTTCGTTTTTGCCTTTCCTATGGACTGTTTCTTTCTCTGATGAGCGTCAGAGCTTAGCCTGGATGATGGAATGGCAGCCACTGAAGTTTCAAAAGCAGGTAATAGGGCAGAGATTTCCCTGGTGGCTCAGATGGTAAAGAATCTGCCTGCAATGCAGGAAACCCGGGTTCAGTCCCTGGGTTGGGATGATCCCCTGGAGAAGGGGACAGCTACCACTCTAGTATTCTGGCCTGGAGAATCCCATGGATAGAGGAACTTGGCCAGCTACAGTCCATGGGGTTGTAAAGAGTCGGTGAGAGACCACACACACATGCACGACAAGGTCAGGGTTTGAAGGTAGACTTGTGTTTGAATGCTAATTCTGTCACCTAGGAGATTTGTGGCCCTGGTTCAGTTGTCTAGCTTCTCAAGCAGCATTTTCCTCACCTGCTGAACGACTCCATCAACGTTAAGAGCTTAGTGTGGTGCCTGGCACAGAGAGCACACACTCAAAATGTATGCTAGTAGTATCACTAGCAACCAGAAATTAGTGTTTCTTCAAGAAAATAGCCTTGGGTTTATTCTGAGGATGATTTGAAAAAAAAAAATGATTGTGTGGATGTGGACATTTTTCTTAGAAACATTTGTAGAGGAAACTCGGTGGTGTGTATCTAAAAGGCCTGCCCGACTTTGCCCAAAAGATACACGTATCAGTACCTTCAAATAGATACACTAATGGTGTTATGGAGCCCCAGATACTGTCCACCAAATTCATTGTGGGCAGGAAGAGGATCTATTTTTAAGGGGAGCTAAGCGGACTATAATTGGTTAAAAATAGGATTCCCCTCCATCTTCTCTGTGCTGCTTTTCACCCTCCACTTTTCTATCCACCCCCACTTTTCCTGAATTTCTCTTATCACCTCTGTTCACTTCCCCCTTCTCTTTCTCTGCTTTAGAATTGGTACATATTGTGAAAGAGAAAATACTTGACACCATCCCCAGAAAGTCAGTGGTGGGGGTAATGCATTTTTAATCCTGAACACCTGGCCTCCTTTTATTTGGCTGCCAGAATGGGAAAGTTTTTTGATTATTCAAAAAAGTCCTCTTGCTGGTGCTCACAAATGACTAAAAAGGTTAATAAATTTCAGACTCTGCTTGGTAATCCAGGGCAATAGAACTCTGCAAACACAGACTTTTCTTTTTAAGTTGAATCTGACATTATGAAAAGCTACCCCTCTCTTCCCGCACTCAAAGTATTTATCTAGGCTTTAAACACTGGGTAACAGAAGTGTGGCAAGGGAGCTAACATTAATCGTGGGTCTGCAATGCAGAGAGAATCTCACTTACATCACCTCATTTAGTGTTCATGACAGTCCCATGGGGAAAGCATCACAATTTCCATATTTCATAGGTGAGACCATGGGGGGCCTTCATTGTGCCCCATCAGAGAGGGACTCACCGCAGGGCAGTGTCCCTAAGCAATGGTGACCCCATGCAAAGTTTACCCATCTTACTGAAATGCCTTGATTCAAATGCCTCTCTGTCCTCCATGTAGTGTCGATTATGACAAGGTGTAGCTCCCAATTCTGTCCACCTTCTGTAGTCAATCAGTTCTTGGGACCATGGTCAAGTGCAGAAACCATCTTTTGTAGGAAATGGTGATGGGAAATTGATATCCCCTCTTCCCAGCAGTATAACCACAACATTTATCTCCTCAAATCTCTTTCCTTTGCTCTGATTACATAGAGGCAGGTCTGCAAGTCCCTTGGTGTTGGGGTGGTGGAGATAGCAGGGGAGGGGATGAGAGTGGGTAATGTTATCTGTGTGGCTTTCACCTTCCCGTTCCTCAGCCTCCTTTCTGTATGATGGAAGAATAACAGTACTTACCTTTAGACTGTTTTGAAAAGCAAATGAGATAGTTTACACAGTAGGAAGTGCTCTCTATTATCTCTGTTTTCCAGATGGAGAAACTGACACCCAGATGAGTTAGATAACTGCCCAAAGTCATACATACTACATAGCTAAGTAGTCTTTCAAAATCCATGCTCTTAGCCATTCTCCTGTGGTGGGACTTCTCAGCCTTTTTCATATCTTGGCACATGGAAAATTATATTACTCATACGACATGGGGGGAGAATGAATGGGGCAGCTCAAGCCTTGAGGTATTTGGTCTGTGGGGCTCCGACCACTCCAAGCTCCTGGTCAGAGCTGCTACCCAGGCCAAGGATGTTAGTAAGTAAGTCTTCCTGGAGAAAATGAAGAGTTATCTGGAAAGTTTAGTAAAATTTAGTAGTGAAGGGAAGGGGTGATAGTGGGTGAGAGGGACTGTTTAATTTTCTCTTCTGAAAAATGGAGACCACAAAAATATCTATTTCACAAGGTACTTAAAAACTAAATGATGGGAGGTACAAGGAAAAGCTTTTGTAAAATGTAATAATTTTAGCTTAAGGAAAAAGAATACAATACTTGAAATCATAAGAATGAGTTAGGCATAGTGGTTATAAAGATAGAATGTTTCAACTAACTATTCACTTGGGGAAAGTTACTATTTAATAGGGCAGACCTCCCTCCCTTCCTTCCTTCATCTTAAACCAAATAAAAATGGACATTAGCTTCTTCCAAGTTTTCTTATAAGGTTGAACCTATTTTCATTATGTAACTAGAGCAAGTGGAAATAAGGTCAAGAATCCTATAAACCCAAGTAGTCTGGCGTTATCTGAGGAAATGGCATGCCAGGCTGTTTCTCTAACATGGGTGTCTCTGGTGAGGATTTGCTCTGACAGGCAAGGCAGTTAGGCACAAGCTGGACCCAGAAACAAAGTTTGGTCAGTGGAGGGGAGGGACTATCAGCCAGGTTGTCTCTTCCCAGGGCCTGATGTCCTGTGTTGACATTTTCTTTGCTGAGTTTACTGTAAAATTCAAGTAACTTGCACAAATGCATCAATATTTTAAAAGCTACCAACCCTACATATGAAAAAAGAAGGCTTATGATCTCCAATAATCTTTACTATAACACATATTCATTATTTATGAGCCCTCAAAGGAGAAATTCCCACTGTCTAGGAATCTAAATGCTATACTATGGTGGCTTTGGGATAGTTAGCCACCACACTTTTGCTTTGTAAAACCATCACCGAGTGACCTTAGCAGGTTAACTCTAAAAGTCATCAATGCTTTTTGTCTTTCATTATCTGGACCAAGCTAAAGGAGAGAATTTTCTCTGACGTGACATTCTTGTAGTCAGAGTTTTAACCAGATACCCTCCTTGAAATTTGACTCTGATGTTGTAATGCTCATTATTTCTTGGCGAAGCTGACTCATTCTTTGTGGCTGAATGCAAATGTCAGCTCCTCTGTGAACCAGGCCCTACACTTTGAGCCGGGTTAATTGATCTCATGGAACCTGGTATATGCCTCTATTACGGCATCATTACAACACGGTGTCTTAGCTATTCTTGTGTTTGTTTGCCCAATAAACTATGTGCTCCTTGGGGTAGGGGTGGTATAATGATGGTTCTTGGTCTAGGAGGCACTTACTTGATGATTTTGGAATTAATGAGTGTATCTGTCATGGACAGAGGAGCCTGGTGGGCTGCCATCTATGGGGTCTCACAGAGTCGGACATGACTGAAGTGACTTAGCAGCAGCAGCTGTCATGGATATTATGTTTAAAATACAGATAAATTTGTGCACTTCTACAAACTCAGAAAAAAAAAATGTTCAAGAGACTGTTGTCATCCAGATATGAACTGAAAAAAAAAAAACCAAACACCTCAAGAGTTTTAGGAAGTTGTCATCTTAAAATCTCACTAACTGGAGAGATTCAAGAAAGATCAACAATATGTCAAGATGAATGAGTGAGTTAATGAATGAGTGAAGTTTTTGTGTTAGTGTGTGTTTGATTTATTCCTATATTTAAAGGTGGAAGCCAGGGAAAAGGAAAGGGATAGGTTTGATATTTATTGGTTGACCTCTGACCGCTAGGTTGTATATTAGATGATTCGTATGATGTGATTTTCCTTTGGGTACAACTCCCCTTTTGGTTGGGTCATATTAGCTTCTTTTGTCAAATGGGAAAACTGAATTTTGCAGGTTCAATAATGTGAACAGTCACTCCATCTGGTAAGTGACTAAGCCAGAATCCCAACCCGTCTCAAAAAATTTCTTGTTTTTATTGTTCAGTGGCTAAGTTGTGTCTGACTTTTTGGAACCCCGTGAACTGCAGCATGCCAGGCTTCCCTGTCGTTCACTGTCACTCAGAGTTTGCTGAAAGTTCTTAGTGTATGTCTTTGTTGTTGCTGTTTAGTTGCTAAGTTGTGTCTGACTTTTTTGTGACCCCATGGACTGTAGCCTGCCAGGCTCCTCTGTCTGTGGGATTTTTCCAGGCAAGAATACTGGAGTGAGTTGCTATTTCCTTCTCCAGGGGATCTTCCTGACCCAGGGATCAAACCCACATCTCCTGTTTGGCAGGCAGATTCTTTACCACTGAGCCAGTAGTGGAGCCCAGTGTATGTCTATATATGTTAAAAAAAAAAAAAAGGGTGGGGAAAAACTCAGCAGTTATTATGCTAATTTGGGACAGCCCTCACGTTGTAGCCTACACTTTCCCCCCTTAAATATCTAAGCAAAAGGTGAGCCAGGTGGCGCTTGAAGTGGGCAACATGTGTGACGTTTCAGCAAGTGACTCAGAGTCAGAAACCTGGGTAGAGAGCCTGGCTCTCTTACTTTCTAGTGGTGTGTGTGTGTGTGTGTGTGTGTGTGTGTTGTTTGCTCAGTCGTGTCTGACTCTTTGCAACTCCATGGACTGTAGCCCACCAGGCTCCTCTGTCCATGGGGATTCTCCAGGCAAGAGGACTGGAGTGGGTTGCCATGCCCTTCTCCAGGGGATCTTCCCAATCCAGGGATTGAACCCAGGTCTCCCACATTGTAGGCAGATACTTTACCATTTGAGCTACCTGGGAAGCCCCTTCTAGTACTGTGGACCTAGACAGATTATTTAACATCCTTGAGCCTCAGTCTCTCAAGTTATAAAATGTAAAAGCACAGTACTGATCAAATTTGTATCTCACAACACGTGAGAATGAAATGAGAGAATGCACTCAGCACTCAACCAAGGGTTTGGCACACATTAATGCTCAAGCACTCTTGTCATAATTACTCAAATGCACCCTCTTTCTTGTCCAAAGTCAATAGAGACAATTGCTTGTCTTCCTACTTTCTTAATGTTCAGCAGTTGCAATCGAAGAGTAAGTGGAAGAGAAGTCTTTTGCTCTGTGACCCGCAATCAGAAAATGGGGTTTGGAATCATTTGATAGGAGTTTGGTTCCTGGCTCTGCATCGTGGCTTGGTGAGAAACTCAGTTTTCTTGTCTGTAATGTGGCGATCAAAACTGTATCTATCTTACAGAATTCTTGCCAGGCTTACTTGAAAGTGGTAAGATAAGGAGCACATGAAAGGGCATCTAACCTGGTCTGAGAAGCATGAGGAGAGTCTTCTTGAGGGCAGTGGAGTACTTGTGGATCCAAGTGCAAAAAAGAGAGGAGTCTTGTAAACTAGGACACACGTTTATACCAGTAATAATTATGCTATCATTTTAACAACATACTGACATTTAAACGTCTTTCAGACTACATTTTCCATGCTACTGGTTTCACTTTCTGACATAACCTCTGAATTTCATTAAATTTTTAGGGGGAGGAATACTGTGATTTTTTTTTTGGGGGGGTGTTGTTGGACTGTAATTATCTCCACAATTTCGTTGATCATTTTTCTGAAGGTGTTTCTAGTACAAGTTTATTATTTTGCAGTGTCTCAATTATCAGCTGTGTAATACAAGAATCTGAATAAATATAGACTGTAATTCTTTCCGGCCTTCATATTGAATGGGAGAGAGAAAATACACATACCTTAGATTTGATCCTGAGTTATTCCTTGGGTGTCAATAAGACACTGAAAAGCATATCACATTAACTTTCCAGGTCACTAGGGTTTTCATTAGACTGCTGGACTATAAATAGCTCTCCAATGATGGAGCGGAAATGATGTAACATTCCTTCTCTTCCCCAAGACGGCTTAGTTATCAGAGAGCAACATTCATTTGCAAGTGTCTGGCTCTGTTGCGTGCTGAAGAGTTGGCTCATTGGAAAAGACTGATGCTGGGAGGGATTGGGGGAAGGAGGAGAAGGGGACGACAGAGGATGAGATGGCTGGATGGCATCACTGACTCGATGGACGTGAGTCTGAGTGAGCTCCAGGAGTTGGTGATGGACAGGGAGGCCTGGTGTGCTGCGATTCATGGGGTCACAGAGTCACGACTGACTGAACTGAACTGAACTGTGCATAAGGTCAAATTTTGGATTAACCTTTGAGTTGAAAAGAAAATAAACAACCAACAAGGGTGTCTTCCTGAACATTTTCCTTCCTAGGGAAAACTATTTTATGTGGAATTTACCTAGTATACCACACAAAAATTTTTAGCATGGAATATCTAGCACAGTGTATAAATTTATTTCCCTTGAGTTGCTTAAATGTCATCATGTTTGGTACAAAATTGGAAATACCTTGTTCTGCAAATACTCTTGCCAGCGCTTCTCTGTCATGGTTTTATATACAATGGTGCCATCTGCATAGGAAAGGATAACTGAGTAACTACCTAGTGAGTACAAACACAGAGCCAACCACAAGAGTAATTCAGAAAACTTTTATTCTGTTTTGTTGTCCTTTAAAGTCAGATTATCTGTCCAAAGAATTTGGAAAATTCCCTCTACTGTTTCCAACTGATTTTGTCTGAACTGTTTCTGTGAGATCCACTGAACAGGCTATCCTGGGATAAAGTGGATTTGTTGGAAGAATAAGTTGGAACAAACTGCTGCTTTGTTGATCTTACCAAGTTTTTACTAGACTGTAAGCTACCTGAGGGCACAGACTGTATTGCGTTTACCTTTGAATCGCTCCTGGGTCAGGAATATAGGGTGTGTGTGTGTGTTTTCAGTCATTTCAGTCATGTCTCTTTGTGACCCCATGGACTGTAGCCACCAGGCTCCACTGTCCAAGCGGTTTTCCAGGCAAGAATACTGGAGTGGGTTTTCATGCCCTCCTCCAGGGCAGGAATGTAATAGGCATCCTCTAAATAGTTATTGAATTAATTTAAATTCAATTTATTATAAAAGTCATTTCTGGGCCTCCTAAAAGTTAGACAGTGGTTGAAAAGCATATTCTTGGAAGTTCTTTTCTTTTTTTTAAAAATTAAATCTGATTTTCATATCCTAAAACCAGATGGGTATCCATGTATGTTGTGGAAACATGGGTGTATATTTGTGATAGAAAATAAAGGGTTGTAATAAGGAAAGCAGCAGAAAAATGGTTTCAGTTCAGTTCAGTTGCTCAGCCATGTCCAACTCTTTGCGACCCCATGAATCGCAGCACACCAGGCCTCCCTGTCCATTACCAACTCCCAGAGTTCACTCAAACTCATGTCCATTGAGTCTGTGATGCCATCCAGCCATCTCATCCTCTGTCATCCCCTTCTCCTCCTGCCCCCAATCCCTCCCAGCATCAGAGTCTTTTCCAATGAGCCAACTCTTTGCATGAGGTGGCCAAAGTATTGGAGTTTCAGCTTTAGCATCAGTCCTTCCAATGAACACCCAGGACTGATCTCTAGAATGGACTGTTTGGATCTCCTTGCAGTCCAAGAGACTCTCAAGCATCTTCTCCAACACTGCAGTTCATAAGCATCAATTACATGTGGTAAATATGGTTAAAATGACCTGTTTGGTCTAACAGAGTCCATATATATTAAGAGTTTTTGAGAACTGTTCTCATGGCTTTGGTACATTATAGTGTTTGCTTTCCTTTTCTCTTCTGACAGTTTAATTATTAAGTCAGCCTGAAAATGAGGCAAGGAGATACATGTATGTGTAAACAAGAGATCAGTGAAATTTCACAATGATGAGTTCCGCTTAGTGTGATGAATTATAATGGCTATTAATTGATAGCCTCATATGTGTAAGTCTTTAAATCAATAACATGTTTCATGCATGCAAAAACCTTATGACTTAATCAGTTTCCATTTTTAAAGATTAATAAATTGAGTTCAGAGATATTTAATAACTTGCTCGAATTTGCACAGTAAATGGCAGAGCTGAGATTCAAACCCCAAACTCTCTGACTAGTAAACTGATATTCTTCCTACGTATTGTGTTCAATGCAGGAGGCATCTACGCATGGTGATTCTTAACAGTGTCAAAACATCTTTTTCTTTTGGGACACCACTTGCCTGTAATTATTACCTTTAGAGCCTTTCTTTGAGCCTTAAGGCCAGATTAATGCTTTGTTTGTGTACAGCAATAAAATATTACAATCTCAGCTTCCAGTACTGGCATCATTTCCAGGGAAGTCAGTAACTGGACAGAATTGAGTCACCTTAAATAAAAGAAAAAAAGTGAAGTGAGAGGGTGTTTAATGCTTTGTCTTCTTCTTCTTTTTTTTTTTTTTAATGCAACTAATTAAGCAATTTGAATTCTGAGTAGAAAGAAACAAATGAAAATGCTACTTCACTTTTCAAACTATATTGAATTACTATACTAGAATTTTTACCATCAGGCAGTAATGAACCAGCAGGATGGAAGAGCTGCAGGTGGAAGAGGTTGAGAAGGATTCTGTGTTTTATCAGTTGATATGGGAGCCAAGGTGGTGTTTTGGCTGGCGGGGGAGTGACGACATAAGAAAAGCATTAGCTAGTTTCTAGTTGGTCTCCTTTTCTATGCATACAAAATAAAGCCAAATTTAAATGATTTTTCAAAAACTGAAAAATCATTTAAATGTCTGGCTTTTGGTTCACATGCTGTTCTACTCAAAAGCAGGCAAAATAGCAAAACCAGGTCTGCTGAGATGGGCATCCAAATACTTAAGTTTCTTTTTACATTCTGTGCTAAGTATAGTGGTGAACCAAAGGAGCTCTCACCTTCATGGAGCTTATAGTCTAGACAAAAAAGACTTAGTTTCATATAACAGTATGTGAGGTCTTTCAAAGAGGCATCAGTCAAAGAAAATTCAGGAACTCAGCAGGAGAAAAATTGCATCCAAAAGGCCCCTGGAAACTTTTGCCCAAGGCAGGGAGTGTTCAGAGGGACTGTGGAAAGACAAGATAATGGAGAGGAAAAATAAGGGCTCCCAATGAAGTTTGCAACTAGTTAGAAGTAATAACATCAGTAGGAGACTGCAGTGCTCCACTTGGGGCTGTTGGTGTTATTAAACAATAAAGAATGCCTGGGCATTAAAGACTCTGATTGGAATGGGTACCATAGTGGTTTAATGCAAACTACCTTTTATTCAGGGGTGACTTGAGGCTGTGAACTTGTTACATTTGCTTTCTGTGAAGAGGCTTTCATAACAGTTAAAATACACATATACTTTATTTATGTGCCTTGAGGTGAAAGTAAGAGAAAATGAACCATTGTGAAGTGAACACTTTCAGTGGCATTTAGGTTTTGCACAATGTTCTGTGCTGTTTTCATCACTCCAAGGGGGAACCTCATACATATTATGTGATTGTTTCTCGCTCTCCGTTCTCACTGCCTCTGATAACTACCAATCTTTGATTTGTCTCTATGAATTTGCTTATTCTGGATATTTATTAAAAATGGAATCATAAAGTATATAATCTTTTGTGTGGCTTTTTTCACTTGAAAGTGAAAGTGTTTGACCATCAGTCGTGTCTGACTCTTTGTGACCCCAGGGACAACAGCCCACCAGTCTCCTCTGTCCATAGGATGCTCCAGGCCAGAACTGGAGTGGGTTGCCATTTCCCTTCTCCCGGGGATCTTCCCAACCCAGGCGTCGAACCCAGGTCTCCTGCATTGCAGGCAGATTCTTTACTATCTGAGCCACCAGAGAAGAGGCACCTTTTTTTTTTTTTCCACTTAGCATGATGTTATTTCAAGTTTCATCCATGTTGTAGCATGTGTCAGTACTTCATTTCTTTTCGTGGCTGAGTAATATTCCATTAATATATATTCACATATTAATAGATGTTTGGGCTGCTTCTACATTTAGTTATTGTAAGAGTGCTTCTGTGAACAGGTGTCCATTTGAGCTGCTTAACAAAATACCACAGACTGAATCACTTATAACAACAGAAATTTATTGCCCTTTAGTGCTGGAGGTCTGGGATCAGGGTGCCAGCATGGCTGGGTGAGCACCCTTTTTTGTCATAGACTTCTTTTTGTATCCTCACATGGTAGAAGGGGCTAGGGAGCTCTTTGGAATCTCTTTTATAAGAACACTAATCTCATTCATGAGGGCTCCACCCTCATCTTCTAAAGGTCCCACCTTCTAACATCATTACATTGAGTGTTGGGATTCCAGCATGTGATTTTGGGGAACATAAATAATCAGGCCATGCCAGGCCAAACAAGTGTGTACCTGGACTTGTTTGAACACATATTTTCAGTTCTTTTGAGAATATACATAGGAGTAGAATTACTGGGTCATTTGATAATTCTATGTTTAAATTATCAAACTGTTTTCTGGAACCACCAAACTGTTTTCCAAAAGGGCTGAATCATTTTACCTTCCCACCAGCAATGTAGAAGGTTCCAGATGGTTCACAGCCTTGCCAACATTTGTTATTCCTGGTTTTGTTTTTTTTTCAAATTTTTATTATAGCTACCCTAATGGGTATGAAGTGGTACTTCATTGTGGTTTTGATCTACGTTTTCTTAATGATAGTATCTTTCTGTATGCTTGTTGACCATTTGTATATCTTCATGGGAGAAATGAGAAATGCCTATTCAAACCCTTTACCCACCTTTTAACTGGGTTGTTTTGTTGTTTTCATTGTTTAGCTGGCATACTAATTTTTGAGCCATGCACTCCAGCTGTTTCATGATGCAAATCCAATACTCACAGCAGTCTTAAATGTGGAGTGTGGACAGGGAGAAGAGAAAGCAAAGAGCCCAGGAGCGGTGGGAAAGGTGTGTGGCTGAAAGGGTGTTGATACACAGCTTTATTTTCCTCAATGATTTATGAGTCTGATAACTCAGAAGAGGAAGTGATAGCTTTGGTATGGCACTTAGATGGAGATCCCTTTCTAGAATCTGTGACTTCGACTTTATTCTCACTGCTACTGTAAAGCTCAATAATAAAGGGCTACCATTTTTTAGTGAACTTCACACACATTATCTGAAACTTCATAGTCATGCCCCATTGGTGTTATTAGCCTAATTTTATAGATTAGAAGCACTGGGGCTTGGGGAGATTGACTAACTGGTTCAAGATCACACCTTGAAGGAGGTTGAATGAGTAGGGATTCCATTCTCACAGATACATGCCCTCTCGCATTACTCCACGAATGAGTTATCACTTGCTTGTATTATTGTTTTAGTTTCCCAACCTTTTTCCATTTCTTTAGTATTACTTTCCTCAATTGAGTCTCCACACTGGTGACACTGGGGTTTTTTTCTAAAATGTAATTCTAAATTTTCTAAAAAGTATTTCTTGTCATGCTGTGCTGTAGTGTCCTTAGCTGCTCAGTCGTGTTTGCAAATCAGTCTTTGCGACCCCATGGACTGTAGCATGCCAGGCATGTCTGTCCATGGGGATTCTCCAGGCAAGAGTACTAGAGTGGGTTGTCATGCCCTCCTCCAGGGGATCTTCCCAGCCCAGGGATTGAACCCAGGTCTCCTTCATTGCCAGTGATTCTTTACCAGCTGAGCCACCAGGGAAGCCCAAGAGTACTGGAGTGGGTAGCCTATCACTTCTCCAGGGGATCATGCCAACCCAGGAATCAAACCGGCGTCTCCTGCATTGCAGGCGGATTCTTTACCAGCTGAGCTACCAGGGAAGCCAAATTCTTATCACACCACATGCTTAATGTCTTTTAATGGCTTATCATTCTTCAAGATCCCTGTCTTATTTTTCAAGTTACCATCTCTTGCTTTCCTTATCTGTACCCTACCTTATAGTCAGAGGTAGGGTACATGTCAAACTACTCCCAATTTCTGGAATGTGTCAAGCTGTTTCATAATTTTGTGCTCAAGAGAGAGTTGTTTCTTTCTGGAATGTTTAAAAACTCCCCTTGCCTCCAGTACCACCTTATGAACTTTTCCCTATGCTGTAAAATGCACAATTATTGGCAAATGAGGTGGTCAGGGGAAAGAGAGCAAGCTGTCATTATTTACATACCTCACCTTGACTACCTGGAATAGCCAAGAGAATCAGCTAGAAAACTAACAAGGCAGCTTAGTAGTCAGAGACAAGATTAAAAAAACCCCGAAACAATAGATCTCCCAATCTCTAGCAGAAACCAGTTAGAAAATGTAATGGCAGAAAGGATCCGATTCACTGAAGCAGAAAAAATTATAAAATACCTAGAAAGAGATTTAATAAAAATATGTAAATTCACATTTTTTAAAAGTTCTAAACTGTTACTGAAGGATAGAAAAATAACATCTGAATCCATGAAAATACACTCCATGTTTCTACACAGAAAGTTTAAGGTGGTGGTTATGAGCCTGAGGTCTGGTGGTGTGAGTTTGAATACCATCTCCACCAATTCCTTCCTGGTCAAATCAGGAAAGGTGCTTCACTCTTCTAAGGCTTAACTTCCTTGTTTGTAAAAGGAGAGTAATAATATTAGTTAGCTCATGCATCAAGTATGAGAATCAAGTAAAACGATCTGACTAAATTAAATGATCTGTTTCGAGCATTCAGCCCAGTGCCAGGCACATAGTAAATACTTAATAGGTTATCTGTTATACTAAAGATGCCAGTTATCTTTAAGATACTCTGTGCATTTAATACAACTCCAGTTGGGCATTTGTTTCTGTGTATGATTTGCAGTTTTATTGAGAGCTAATCTTTAGAGGGTATTTTTTGTTTATTTTCTCTTGTATTTTTGGAGTCATGTGTCTTCTGAATTGTGGATAAGTCTCAACAGAGGTGTTTTGGTTTTGCATTTACTTTTGCTGGAGAGATATATGTCTTTCTTTCTCCCCTTTTTCATTCTTTCTTTTGTTCTTTTCATCCTATTTTTTTCCTTCTTTTCTGCTTTAAGTTCATAAAGATATTCTCCTGTATGTTAAATCCTATAGGTTTTATTGTTTTACCTTTCAGACTTAGATTTATAATTCGTCTGGAAGAAGATGAGGTTATGGTGGAAGTTAAGTTTTATTTGTTTTTTTTCTATGAAGATTGACCCAACTGACCCAGAACTATTTATTGAGAAGGCTGTTCTTTCTCCACTGCTCTATAATGCTATCTTGATCATACATCCATGAATATCTTCTGGACTCTCTGTTCCACTGAAAAATTTGCTATCCTTATGCCAATTCCATACTGTCTTAATGCTAACTCCTGATATCTGGTAGAGTAAGTCTTCCCACCTTCACCTTCAAGACTGTTTTGGGTATTTCTGAGCTTTTCCTTTCCATATAATCTTAGAATCGGCTTGTTAGCTTTCACATTAAAAAAAAGCTGCTGAGATTGTGAATTGGAATTGCAGAGTCTCTAGATGAATTGGAGGAAAATAGACATCTTTACAACATTAAATTTTCTCGTCCTTGAACATGGTACACTCCTACATTAATTTATATCTTCTTTATATTCTTCCGGTAATGTTTTACAGTTTTCCATGTGGAAGTTTTCATGCTAATTTTTTTGCCTTGGTGTTCCTACATACTTTGGTGCAGGCTTGAAGTTTCAACTTAACAAGGGGATATGTTTTTTTTCCAAGGGAGGTCTTGGGCTATGGTGAGCTTACCCATGACTACTCTGGAGTTGTAGACTGTGTTTCAGATACTTTTTCATTGACAACCATTTGCTAATCATAGCTCTTTAGGAGCTTGGTTCTTATAGGCCTGAGGTCTTATCTTTTACTCCTGCTTTCAAGAAAACCTCAGGCCTCTGACCCCTGGGAGTCTACCTCTAACCAAGACTGACCTTTCCATTCTGGCTTTGCAATCTCTCTGTGTTTCTGGTACCTTTGAGTTTCTTCACCTTTTGAGCTTAGCTATGTATTGAAAACATTATTACTATTATTATTTTGCTTTTAAAAGACAATATGTTATGTCTGCTCCCTATCCTTGCCTGCTCCACCCACCCTACCACCAAGTCCCAATCCCGGGTTCTGTTGAACTTGGGATTCAACAAGTTCAGGTCCCAGGTCTGTTGAACTTCCATGTTCTGCAGTGTGGTGGCCCTTTCTCTCTTTGCCTTCTGTTTTGATCATAGTTGGCTGAGAAGTTCTAATGTTTAGAGTCAGAGAAGGAGTTTTCAATCAGGCTTAGAAGCCATACTTTTGGAAGGCTTCTGCAATACCACTTGCAACCTTGAAAAAAGTCCATTAATAGAATAGTTAAGTAAGTGAATGAGGGAGAGCTAAATATGAAAGTATGGAAAGGTTTTCAAGTCACATTACTAAATAAAAAGAAAAATTTCACAATAATATACATAGTATAAAGTAATTTATGTAAGTATAATTCAAAGCAACTCTCCCTTTAAAATATTTTTATAGCAATAGATTTGGAAGGCCACACACAAAACTGTTCATGGTAGCTACTTCTAACATGAGACTGAGGTGGAGGGTAGATGGAGAAAGGAGTCTCTCATGGAGTTTTTCATCTTCTTTTGTATTATGTGATTTGTTTGACTTCTTATTTGATCACAAGTAATACAGTTTCTTGTTTTAAATTGTTTACTTATTTGTTTGCTTTAGGTCTTTGTTGTAGTGTGTGGGTTTCTCTTTAGTTGCAGCTTGGGCTTAGTTACCCCAAGATATGTGGAATCTTAGTTCTTCAACCAGAGATTGAGCCTATTTCCACTGCACTGCAGGGCAGATTCTTAACCACAGGACTACCAGGGAAGTCCTCACAATTTCTATTACTTGTATAATTTAACAGTCAACCGTTTCACTTCTCCCAGCTCAGGCCCCAAGCCCTTGATGGCCTCCACAGCCTTGCCTTCTCCTCACTTGCTCGTCCATCATCTGCGCTCCAGTCACCTGGCTCTCCCTCTGTCCCTTGAGAGAGCTCTTCTCCTTTACACCGAGGGCCTTTGCCTTTCGCATTCTTTCCGCAGTGTTCTTCCCTCACCTCTTTGCCTAGGTCACTATGGCCCCTCCTTTGGTGGCTCTCAATTTCTACAACACATCCTCAGTGCAGCCCTCCCTGGACTCCAGACCAGGTAATATTTCCTGTTCTATGCTACCCTGCTATATTTATCTTTTACAACAATTACTACAAGTTTAATGAAATAATTGATTTTGAGAGTCATTGTATAATGCTGAACAACTCCAGTAGAACATAAGCTTCATCCTTTCAGGGACGAGGGCTGTCTCATTTGCTGATTAATTCCCAGGGCCTAACAGAGCTCCTTGTACTTAGTAGGACCTTGAAACACACTTTTTGAGGGAATCAACAAGTGAGTGAATGAGACTTTTTTGAAATCTTGAGCATAGTTTCTGATTCCTTTCAATCCTTTCATGAAAACTTAGGGATCATGTTGGAAATATTGATTCCTTTTCTGTTCCTTTTTAGGACTGATTTGTGTATTGCAGGTAAAGTTGCTCTGTAGTCCTTTATACTTAGAGTGCATTTCGGGATTTTCCATAAAATGCCTCCTCTAGAATTCCCAGCGCCTGTAAGTCTGTGAATGTCCTCTGCCCATGAACAAAGGAGGGACCTAAGAAACCTCTAACAATAGGAAAGTGAAAGTGAAAGTGAAGTCACTCCGTTGTGTCCGACTCTTTGCGACCCCATGGACTGTATATAGCCTGCTAGGCTCCTCTGTCCATGGAATTTTCCAGGCTGCCATTTAGGGGAGGTACTTATTTCCTGGTCCGAGTGCTGCCCAAGAGACTCTCTCCCTATCTCCAGGAACTACTTCCTCTATGCTTGTCTCCTGGCTCCCACGACACCTTGTCAGCTCCCATCCGACATCTTCAGCTTCAGATGCAAGCTAGCCTTTTGTTGTCTCACTGGAGTTTCTCTGTTGGACAATTTACTGTCCATGGATCCTTATGAGAATATGCTGAAATTTCACTCCTAGTGTCATCAAGAGTGAAATGAACTAAATTTAACTCTAGAGAATGTGCTTTAATACATAAGAGCATAACCAAGTAATTGCTGTGTTGAGCAAAGGAGGAAATCAGTCACCATAAAGCTCATGCTGTAGGACAACTCATTTCCAAGCAAGATCATAATGGGAGTCATCTAAACACAATTAAACTTTTATGATTTTTTTAGAGGACCATCAGACTATGATAAACATTTCATTTCACTTAACTAAAAGGTCAGAATTTTTGATGTTCCAGTTATAGGGGCAATATGTTTTCATCAGAACTTAATGGATAACTTCCGTTATAAAAAAGTTTCAGCCACGTTGAAACTCCTGATGGATGATCCCTAGTGGAAAATCCTTTTTGCTGCTCACCCTATAATTGGATGTTATGGCTATCCACACAATTCTTTCTAATGATTTCTGAAAAGGAAAGGCTGCTAGCTTGGATGTTTCATTTATTGCTTGTCAGAGGGCAATTTTTGAATGAATATCACCTTATAAGAAGCAGAACGCTTACATTCTCAGAGAAAAGTGATGATAATTGGACTTTACATATGTTTCCCTTTTTGAGATACCACAGAATTTGTTTATGACTATCTTTAGCATGAACAGGAAACTTACAATGAAACTCAAATGGAGGGAATAAAGTTAAAATGTTATAAAACTCATGGAAAATCTGTTCCAAATGATCCAGTGGCTTTAAAAAGTCCATTTTAAAAACATGAGAATGATGAAGCATAGTGGTTTTGTTCAGTAGCAGGGAGGGGCATTGCTGTGCCAACCACACTTCTGGTCCTATGACCAGCTGCTCATTTTTTTGTCAGAAAAACAGCTGGGTGGGACCACAGCTAGTCTCTGGGTGTGGGGAGAAGTTTTTCTTCTGTGAGCAACTGACAAGTTTGTATTAAAGGATACACCAGGAATTCTGGCTCCTTAGCAGCCCCCTAACCCTAACCTTAACCTCAACACTAAATTTGGTTTCTAAACAAGACCGTTTATACGAGTAATCTGAGGAGACATTGTTCCAGGGAATTCACATCACCCCTTGAGAGGTCACCAAGCATTCTTCACCATTCTTAGTTCCTCTACTGGTCAGATTTGCACCATAGGGGACGCTTATCCATTGGGATAAGCCAGGGTATACTGCTGCAACAAAAAACCTGAAGTCAGCTGGCATTGTTTTAGGTTTTGCTGGTGGATGATGAAAAAATGGTTTCCTACACAGGAAGTCTGTTTATCTTTCCCTCTGATCTGGAGACAGACAATGGTGGAGATGGTGGTTGCTCCATCTACCTGGTTCTTGGAGTGAGGAGATGAACAGTATGGCCCCCGTGACCTACATTGCAGATAAGTTTCTGTGACTATCCATTACCAAGATTTAGTGACATCACTGACTGATAGCACATCTCTTGCGGTATTATAGATGAATAGATGCATACTCATGCAGGTGAAACAGATGGCTTAGGACTGCAGTCAAGGGCTGGGGAAACCATGTCTGAGCTCTGTTAACACGGCAGGCTGATTCATGTGTGTCTGGCAGAGTCATGAAAAGTCATTGATTGTTTCATCAGCTACTAAGTTTTCAGTCTGATGAGATCATTCTGATTCCACGCGACCCTCAGAGTGAATGCGATCTTTTGCAAAGAGAGCAAAATACCAGTTTTTGTGGGGGTTCAGCATTACAGGTAGGGTGAACAACCTTTCCCATTTGCCTGGGACTGGGAGATTTCCCAGAACACGGGCCTATCAGTGGTAAAACCAGGCAAGTTCCAGGCTAACTGGATAAGTAGTTTACTCTAATTACTGAGGTGATATCTCCTAGCAACAATTAAGATTCATGCAGCATAGACTCCCACTGTAAGTTGCAATTTTTTTTCCATCATAATATTTATTACATTGTGTTGTAAATGACCTAGACGTGCATATCTATCTGCCCACCAAACTCTGGGCTCCCGAGACCAAGGACTGTTTCCTTTCCACTTTATATTCCCAATATCTTGGATGGTGCCTGCCACTTCAAAAGAGCACAATAAATATTTATTGAATGGATGAATGGACGCTGTTTCTCTGTTATTTTTCATTCCCCAAACTGGTATGTTGTGATTGGCTTTTTCTTCTTTGAAGATCAGTTCTGCCTAGATAAATACAAAGCAGGGCAAGACTCTTCTCTGACTGCAGCTACAAGCTTGTGTAAAGCTTTCACTGTGACCCATAATGTGAAATTACACAAACTCAGCACTGAACTTCAGCATAAACTGATTCCTTATTAGACTGACTGAATAATTGAATCTCCTTGTTTGGCATTTGTTTAAAGACATGGGACAAATGGTGACTATTTGAAGCTGTGGAAACAGATGTTAAAAATTCGGTCTAGCTGTTTCTGGTAACTGGGACTATTGTGACTGAAGACCCAAGCTTTCAGGTCTGTCCCCACCGTTGGGAATGTAGAACAGCATGGCCACCGCACCCCACCCCACCAAATGCCCTCCAAACCAGAGGCAGGAGGAAAGTCTCCATGGGCACGCCTCCTGATGGACTGCGTTCATGCCCAGTTAAGGGCAGCAAACAGTGGACTGAGAAACTTGGTCTGGAGAACTAGAGCCAGGTCTCTTCCAGTTGAATATTTTCCTAACAGGCCTTAGAGGTGTGCTGAGAAATAGTTTGATTGTTCTTGATTTACAGACTAAATCCTTAGACATTTTTGTTTTCATTACTTAACCACGATGAGTGACTCCTTAGTGACTAAACTTTCCTTTTCTTTTTTGTCTGTGCTGGGGCTTTGTTGTGTTGCCTGGGGCTCTTTTGTTGCTGTGCGCAGGCTTTCTCTAGATGCAGAGAGTGAGGCTACTCTTGTGGAGCTCGGGATCTGGAGTATCACGGCTTCAGAAGTTGCAGCTCACTAGCTCTATCAAGTTCTATCTGGACAGCCCATGCTCTAGACCGAAGTTTTAGTTCTGAGAACTAAGAACTAAGCTAAGGCTTAATTGCCCTGTGGCATGTGGGATCTTAGTTCTCAGAACAGGAATCAAACCCATGTCTCCTGCGTTGGCAGGCGGATTCTTAAGCACTGAACCACCAGGGAAATCTTGACTAAGCTTTTCTGAGAAGTGATTTAAATTCTAGAAGGAGGTCCTGTGGAGTAGTGGGAAGATCACTAAACTTGTATTAACAGGACCTAAAAAACTATATCCTCAGTTTCTTCATCTGTAAACTGTGTTTAATAATATCTACCTTTCTTACTTTATGAGATAGCTTGTGGGGGTCAAAGGAGATAAAGCCAGTGAAAACAGTCTGAAGACTGTAAAATGCAGAATGAATATAAGATGTATATTTTCTCTCTCTTATGAATTCACCTGATTCTTCTATAACAAAACTTATCTAAACTTGCCTCTGCTTTAATATTTCCTTTTGTAAGTCAATTATACTTCAATAAAAAAACAAGGGGGGAAAAACCCCTTTCCTTTTATTTATTTTTCTCATCACAGAAAGGTCTGTGCCTTATGAGTGTGTTTTCTTTATGACAGAGGAAGACACAGGTACCATGATCTTACTTGTATATGTATGTACTAGTTCATGTCCAAAATCATGCAGCTAAATGTTCAGTTTAAACACAAGTGTATCTATCTCACCGCCCATGAAATTTCTATCACATTGTATTACCGTCCAGATTTTAAAGGGTTTCCCACCATTTTTTAAAATATCATGGCTTTGGTATACAGGTTCATTTTGGGCTTTATCACATTATTTTCTAGATTTTGATTATATATCTTCACCATTTGTCACTCCAGACTGAAATATCCTACTGCTTATTCTGGCAGTCCTTTCCTTTTCCTTGCTTTTATTTGGACCTGCCTTGAGATATAACAGCTAAAGTTGCATGTACTATTCCAGGTGCAGGCCCTCCTGGGTTGGGTACCAGGGCAGGAGAATGTTTCCAGATGTATTGCCAAAGCTTATCATGGAATTCAGGTTATCATGAGCTGTTTTGGCTGAAGTAGGGCAGTTCCAATGGAACATCCTCCAGCTTCAGCCAGCAGCCGTGTGGCCAGGCATTAGGGAACACGATGTCTTAAGGTCTCTGAAATTCTTTCATTTATTTATTCAACAGGTTTTTTTTAATACGTACGGATCCAGTGCCAATCTCTGGTCTATTTGCTGTGGGTAGGATAGAGAGTAAAACACCCTAAATCGCTGTCTTCCTGGACCAAATCCAGCAGTGTGAGGAGACAGCTGACAGATACAGAAATGTAATGTCAGGTGATAAGCACTATGTAGAAGAATAAAGTTGGGTGAGAGGAAAAGGGGAAGACTGGGCAGAGGGCTTTGCTTTTGACATGGAATGGTCAGTGACATCGCTGATAAGGTGACATTTGAACAGAAACTTGAAGGCAATAAAGGTTACCTCAAGGAAGAGCAGTCCAGGCAGAGAGAACGTACAAAGGTCGCAGGGCAGTTTTGTGCCATGTTTGAGGTATGCTGGCACAGCTGGAGCTAAGTGAGTGAGGGGGAAATGAGGAGATGAGACAAGTTCAGAGCTTCAAGGTCAAGGAAGGGCGGATCATGCGTGGTCTTATAAGTTTTGGTGAAGTTCTCAGGATTTTATTATAAGCAAAGAACTGATCTGATTGGACTTATTTTAAGACACTCATTCTGTTTACCCTGAGGAGAATGGACTATGGGAAAGCAATGAGGCCAGTTAGCCAGCTACTGTAATAATCCAGATGAGGGGCGACAATGGCTTGGTTCAGGGTGATGGCCGAGGTAAGGGCCAGATGTCACTGAATCCTGGGAATAGACTGGATATGACAGAAAGAATGACTGTTGACTCCAAGGTTTTCAGCTTGAGAAACTGCAAAAATTGGATGAACGAAGTTGTCTTTTATTGAGAGGAGGAATACTATGGGAGGCATGTTTTGTGTGTGTGTTTGTAGGTGGTAGGAGGGACTTAGGAAATCTATTTTGTGTATTTGAAGTCTGAGATACTTCCATGGAAGAATTTCAAGGAGACAGCTAGATATGAGTATGAAGTGTTTGGAGGAGAGGTTTGGGCTGGCTTTAGAAGTTTGAGGCTAAATGAGATCACCTAGACAGACAGATAAATCAGTAAGAAAGAGGCCAGAGCACTGCCCTTGGAGGACTCCAACATACTAGATAGAATTTGGGGAGATAGATGGAACCAGTAAAGAGAAGCAGTCACTTAAAAACTATTCTGCCAGGATTATTTTTGTAATCTGGTTAATAAACAATTGAAACAAACAAACAAAAAAAAACTATTCTGGCGGCTGTGTAGCAGCAGCTACTGTAAATACTGGGCTTATATATTAGAGATATACTCCAGGGTGGGGGGAGGGGCATCAGGGAAGATTTACGCTTGTGTATGTGGCTGCTACACAGGATCGTTGTGATAAAGCACACACACAAGAGCCCTTTCTTATCATTACCAGATCTATAGGAGATTGGCAGTCACTGCCAAAAATCAGGATGAATTAGTTTGTATCAGGGGAATTTGCTTAACTGAATTGAATCAAAAAGATCATATATTCCTGATGAGTGAGTGAAAGTCACTCAGTTGTGTCCAACTCTTTGTGACCCCATGGAATATACAGTCCATGGAATTCTCCAGGCCAGAATACTGGATTGGGCAGCTGTTCCTTTCTCCAGGGGATCTTCCTGACCCAGGGATCAAACCCAGGTCTCCCACTTTGCAGGCGGATTCTTTAGTGTCTGAGCCACCAGGGAAGTCCATATTCCTGATAATATATCTATAATATGATAGAAACAAAGAGCTCTCGATACTGTAGATACACAAACCATAAGCATGTGCATTTATGAATCTCCAAGATTAGACATAGCACAATGCATATTAGCAAAATCATCTGTGTGTGCATGTTAGTCACTCAGTCGTGTCTGACTCTTTGTGACTCCCGCTGGGCTCCTCTGTCCATGGAATTCCCCCAGCAAGAATACTGGAGTGGGTTGCCATTCCCTCCTCCACGGGATCTTTCCAACTCAGGAAATGAACCTGGGTCTCCTGCATTGCAGACAAATTCTTTACCGTCTGAATCTATGTAATACACATAAACAAAGTTTGGGCTTTGGAACTCTTTTTCTTCTGATTGCAATTGGTATTTCATTTTCTAATATAGGTCACCCCATAAAAAGCTTGTTTACCCCATGATGTATCTCAGGTGTGAATCTAAGTATTCAATTTTCAGTTCTCAAGCATGTTAAGAGTTTTTCTTCAGTTGCAGTTCTGGACAGCAGCAACTGCTTCATCTGATAGACAATCAAAGCCATCTGTGCAAGATGGATGACATACCAGTAGATTAAAAAAAATATTCTGCTTTCATCCTATGGACTCTTGCATCCCTGCCCCCTACACTGTCACCATACCATCCCTAATCTGGCCACCTAGGAGTTCAGAAGGAGAGGAAGAGTCAGAGGACAAAGGTATCAAATTCTTGGTTAAGCTGGAAACGTCTTGATTCTTGTATTACGATTTGAAAGAATAGTAGCAGAGATAAGGCTTCTTTGGGCTGGGTCCCAGAAGGGAGGATTGGAGAGGGAGTGGGAGGGGGTGGTGCTGGGACACTAATGAGCTGAGAAGTGGCCATAACTTGCACCCCTACCTCATTGTTTCCAAAGATGCGAGGGGTGGGGGTACAATGTTGTGAATTACCAAACCTCACGTGTATTCAAACCTCATGCTCTGAGTCCTAGAAAGAGCTCATTATTTCCCCTGACTTAATGTCAGAGGAGGAACGCCGGGTTGGGTCGGTCACCAGTGAGACCACCAGGGATGTCCAGCTGAGGGGTGGTGCTGGGGGGAGTGTTAGCCTTGGTGGAAGAAGCACAGTGGCTTTGAGCCTTCTCCATGGAGCACTAGCCTTCTTTAGATGAATGCTCTTCTCTCCATGTGGCAGGCAGTAGAATGGGCTTGCTGCCCTTGACAGGCCCAGCAGGGCCTCTTTTTGATTGTGTTCATCTTCATTCTTTCATATGCTGTCTTGGAGAGCTTTCTTTGTGCCACAAATGTAGATTTAATACCTGCTTCTTTGTCTTCCAGAGCTATCTCTGTTATAGCATTTACTTCACTGCACTGTATCTACTTATCTGTCTCCCCTACTAGATTATTGAGAACAAAGACCAAGTTACAATTGTCTTTATATTCTCTGACACCCAGGATAGTGCCTGGGTCATGGTAGGTAATCAATAATGACTTGTTATATTATAAAGGAAACCAGATGGGTTCACTTTATGCGATGAGTGTTCTGTTACCTGGTGTGAGTAACTGGAGTAGGTAAAGGAGAGTGACTTGGGTAAGAAATAAAACACTTTCTGCTCAAAGGACATTAAATAACATTAATTAACCACCTATACTGTATCTTCTCATCTTCATTTCCATTCCTTCAAATAACAGATTGAAGCCTCTTTTCTCTGGAAAGTCTTTGCTGATTATCCTTCTTACAATCTGCCAGTCAGTCTCCTCCTTCCTATAGCATTTCCTGTTATCATTTTGTAGCCATAAATATATATTCCTAGATTTTGGGGGGGGCTCTAAAATCACTGTGGATGGTGACTGCAGCCATGAAGTCAGAAGATGATTGCTTTTTGGCAGGAAAGCCATGGCAAACCCAGACAGTGTGTTGAAAAGCAGAGACATTACTCTGCCAACAAAGGTCCGTATAGTCAAGGCTATGGTCTTCCCAGTGGGTACTTACAGTCATGAGAGCTGGACTGAAAAGAAGGCAGAGAGCTGAAGAATTGATGCCTTCAAACTGTGGTGCTAGAAAAGACTCCTGAAAGTCCCTTGGATCTCAAGGGGATAAATCTAGTCAATCTTAAGGGAAATCAACCCTGAATACTCCTTGGAAGGACTGATGCTGAAGCTCCAGTATTTTGGTCATCTGATGTGAACATCTGACTCATTGGAAAAGTCCCCAGTGCTGGGAAAGACTGAGGGCAGAGGGAGAAGAGGGCATCAGAGGATGCAATGGCTGGATGGCATCACTAATGCAATGGACACGAACTTGGGAAAACTTCAGGAGATAGTGAAGGACAGAGGCCTGGCGTGTTGCAGTCCATGGAGTTGCAAAGAGTTGGACATGACTGAGTGACTGAACAACAAGGACTTAGAATCAAATAAAATATAATCATGATCAATAACATGTCAACAAGATAAAGCTGCAGCTGTAATCCTCTCAAATAATTTAACATGCCCCAAGTGCTATAAAACTGTCATAAATGCACACTGATTATCCAAGAATATCTGGATTATGTAAAATCTATGCAAGAACATAAAATTAAAATCTGCTTTATTATGAAAAATTTCCCCAAACTAATATACACATTAAAATGAATATTTTCAACACATTTGTTCTGCTTTTAAATTATAAATGGGATATTGGAGGATATAGTTAGAAGTGAAGTGAAGTGAAGTCACTCAATCGTGTCCTACTCTTTGCAACCCCGTGGACTGCAGCCTCCCAGGCTCCTCCGTCCATGGGATTTTCCAGGCAAGAGTACTGGAGTGGGGTGCCATTTCCTTCTGCAGGGGATCTCCCCGACTCAGGGACTGAACCCAGGTCTCCCACATTGCAGGCAGACGCTTTGCCCTCTAAGCCACAAGGGAAGTTTAGAAGTCTTTTAATACAAGTAGTGGCTCCCCCGGTGGCTCAGATGGTAAAGTATCCAGCTGCAATGCAGGAGACCTGGGTTCAGTCCCTGGGTTGGGGAAGATCCCCTGGAGAAGGGAATGGCTACTCTCTCCAGTATTCTTGCCTGGAGAATCCTTTCGACGGAGGAGCCTAGCAGGCCACAGTCCATGGGCTCACAGTGTCAGGTATGAGCAGCTAAGCACAGTACAAGTCAGCAAGTTAGAAGTTAGGCCTCCTTGCCCTTCATAGGTTGTCCTCTCCAAAGCAGGATCTTCCAACTCATTCACTTGGTCCTGTAGTCACAACTGAATTAGCAGGCTTAACAAATGCTTCCTGCAGTTTCTGATAATAATAGTGTTTCTTTTCTCCTCGTAAAAACTGACCCAGTATTCCTAACCTTCTTCCTCTCCTTTTCATTTTCTTTGTTTAAAGCTAAAGGCCTAGTTGCTCAGTAGAAGACCAAAGCAGAGTCAAGGGAAGACATGGAATAGCCCCAAATCACTCAAGTGCCATTTCCTTCTAGAAATGAGTCTTTCTTGATTTCATTTTTATTGTAAAAGCAATAAAACAATTCCTGACTGTGAATAAACTCCAAAGGGGAGGGGGGGGAAAAAGACCTTCTGAAACATCTATGATATGATTTCTAAGAAGTCTGGCTGTGTTTTATTAAAATTCAATAAAACAACAAAAATGTATCGAAGGCCTACTGTGTGCCAGGCCTGATGTGGGGCTCAGAGGAGACTGAGATGAAAACGACACAGGTTGGCCTTCAGGGAGTCCAGGTGAGGTTGGGAGTTTAGAAAGCAGCACTTGAGCCTAGTCATGGGCTCTTCCTGTAAGATGACAGTGGACTTGGGGGAGACTCCCTGGGGCACTTTGGTCATGTGACCAAGGGTTTTTGATTGACACTGATCTACAATCAAGTTTGGTAAGAGGAAGGACCTTTAATAGAAACTGTTTAACAAGAAGCCTCTGTGTTTTTCTAGTGAGATTTGAGTATTAAAATTTGCTTCATGTTTAATTAAGAAAAATCTCATAATCCCACTGAAAACATGATTAACATGTTTGGTGAAGGCTGATATTATAGGCAATAGGGAATTCAATTAAGAAAATACAAGGGTGAAACAATAATGTTGAGAAAAAGATATCCTTAGCCTTGTAAGTGTGAAACATATTAATATTATTCAGTTCAGTTCAGTTCAGTCACTCAGTCATGTCTGACTCTTTGCGACCCCATAAACCGCAGCATGCCAGGCCGCCCTGTCCATCACTAACTCCCGGAGTCCACCCAAACCCATGTTCATCAAATCGATGATGCCATCCAACCATCTCATCCTCTGTCATCCCCTTCTTCTCCTGCCCTCAATCTTTCCCAGCATCAGGGTCTTTTCAAATAAGTCAGCTCTTCGCATGAGGTGGCCAAGTATTGGCGTTTCAGCTTCAACATCAGTCCTTCCAATGAACACCCAGGACTGATCTCCTTCAGAATGGACTGGTTGGATCTCCTTGCAGTCCAAGAGGCTCTCAAGAGTCTTCTCCAACACCACAGTTCAAAAGCATCAATTCTTCGGTGCTCAGCTTTCTTCACAGTCCAACTCTCACATCCATACATGACTACTGGAAAAACCATAGCCTTGACTAGACGGATCTTAGTCGGCAAAGTAATGTCTCTGCTTTTTAATATGCTGTCTAGGTTGGTCATAACTTTCCTTCCAAGGAGCAAGTGTCTTTTAATTTCATGGCTGCAATCACGATCCACAGTGATTTTGGAGCCCAGAAAAATAAAGTCAGCCACTGTTTCCATGGTTTCCCCATCTATCTTCCATTAAGTGATGGGACCGGATGCCATGAATTGGTTTTCTGAATGTTGAGCTTTAAGCCAACTTTTTCACTCTTCTCTTTCACTTTCATCAAGAGGCTTTTTAGTTCTTTTTCACTTTCTGCCATAACGGTGGTGTCATCTGCATATCTGAAGTTATTGATAATTTCTCCCTGCGATCTTGATTCCAGCTTGTGCTTCCTCCAGCCCAGCGTTTCTCATGATGTACTCTGCATATAAGTTAAATAAGCAGGTGACAATATACAGCCTTGACGTAGTCCTTTTCCTATTCAGAACCAGTCTGTTGTTCCATGTCCAGTTCTTCCTGTTGCTTCCTGACCTGCATACAGGTTTCTCAAGAGGCAGGTCAGGTGGTCTGATATGCCCATCTCTTTCAGAATTTTCCACAGTTTCTTGTGATCCACACAGTCAAAGGCTTTGGCATAGTCAATAAAGCAGGAATAGATGTTTTTCTGGAACTCTCTTGCTTTTTCAATGATCCAGCGGATGTTGGCAATTTGATGTCTGGTTCCTCTGCCTTTTCTAAAACCAGCTTGAACATCTGGAAGTTCACGGTTCACGTATTGCTGAAGCCTGGCTTGGAGAATTTTAAGCATTACTTTACTAGCGTGGAGCCAAATTGCATGGACTAGTCTGGATTTGTGTGATGTAGCTATTATTTGTCTCAGTGTTTTTAGGAGACAACTAGCCCCACACGTCAGTCAAAATAATAAATACCCGTGTGTGGCAGTGTTTGGGAGAAATGAGTAGCATCAGGGATAAGATTATTTCCAAATAATCTATCAAAAAACAAGACATGCAAATAATTAGTGGATGCAATTCAGATGTTGGTGATTATATTGAATACTTTTTGTCTGAAAAGTGGTTGCTTTGTGGCAGACTTATCCACTTTTTTTTGACTTATAAAATAATTCTCAAGTGACTTTTCAAAAAGATGAATCCAATTAGAAACAAGCCCTCGAAGGTTTTCTATTTCTCAGGGCCTGCATAGTCCTGTTCTGGAACCATTGGTGGTTTAGTTGTTAAGTTGTTTCTGACTCTTGTGACCCCATGGACTATAGCCCACCAGGCTTCTCTGTCCATGGGATTGCCCAGGCAAGTGGGCTGCCATGACCTCCTCCAGGGGATCTTCCTGACCCAGAAATTGAACCCAGGTCTCTTTCATTGTAGGTGGACTCTTCACCATCTGAGCCACCAGGGAAGCCCTTGGAACCATTGGTCTGAGCTTATTTTACATATATTTTGCATAGAATGCACTTCTAAAAATAAAGTATGACCTCAGAGGAAAATTAAGCAAAACCAAGAGTTGTCTCCACAAGCATAGTGCTCTAGAAGTCAAAATAACAATAATTAAGTGCAGATAATTAAGAAGCAGGTGCAACAGCTAGAATCCCCTCAAGTCTCCACTGTAATCCCTTCCTATCTACTCAACTGCCTGGTCTCTCCTCCCTTCAGTTTAGGTCACTTGGTCTCCCTAGTTACTTGAACTAGTCAGATGTCTCCTCACCAGGTCCCCTTCAATAGCTTCCTTTGGTACTCAGAAGAAGGCCGAATTCCTTAGCATGGCACACGAGACTTCTGGCTTTTGAGGTTCATTTCCCACCATCACAGCACACACCCTGTGCTCTCACCTCATTGCACCCTTCACAGAAAGTGCCTTACTCATAGCTTCCTGCTTTGCATATAGTATACCTTCTGCCTAGAAAGCAGTTCAAGGATCACCTCTTCTGTGAGATCTTTCCCAATTACTCCAGCAAAAGGAGTGGTCCTTCTCTGTGTGAGGTAATTCTACTATAGCACTTTTCAATGGCAACCCACTCCAGTGTTCTTGCCTCGAGAGTCCCATGGACAGAGGAGCCTGGCAGGCTACAGTCCATGGTGTTGCAAGAGTCAGACATGACTTAGCAACTAAACCACCACGACCACTTTTCTAACACATCATCGCTGTTTATCAAACTGAAACTTTTCATGCCTTGATTGCCACTAAGTCCCCAAAGTCTGAGTTGGAAAAAATAGATGCCAAGAACTACCATATTTCAAAGTGAGATGCTAGACAGCATGTGCCGGGCTTGCAAAGAAGATGCTTTAAAACTGGTTTCGTGAGCTCATTATCTACTTCCAGGATATCAAAGAGCTGCAGATCAGAGTGGGAGGGAAGTCTCCTTCCAAGAGCATTGATAATGTGTGCTGTATAGTTTCTCCCCTGGCCACCAGAGAGGAAATGGAGGAGGACTTCCCTCCCTTTGCAAATCAGGACCATTCAAGAGGAAAACAGAAATCCGTGAGGTTTGAGGGCAAAGGGACAGTCACTGATTCTGTGCTGAAAATACTGAGGGCAAGAGATATCAGGGCTGGAGCCACCTGCTGCTGGCATGGCAAAGAGAGACAAGTCTTCACAGGGAATAAGCTACAATTCATTCATGATTACTGGCAAGAGCTTGAGTATCTTATTGTCAAGAGATGGGACTCATAGGAGCGAAACAAGCTGGAGCCATTTTTTAATCCTGCTAAAGAAGGTGGCCAAAAAGAGAGCTGTGACTCTGGTAGAAGAGGTGTGATCCTGGATGGTCTGAGTCAGAGAGAGGAATCGGAGGTCAGAAGAGAGGCATTGCCCATATTTAGGGGCTATTCAGAAGGCTTTAATGGATGTGCTCTGAGGATCCCATGAAAGCACCCCATCATAAAAAGTCAGCATAGGAACCTCCAAGGTCAGAGAGTACCTCTGCAGATGATAAGTGTTAGAGATGTGAGAAACCTCCCATTTCGTTTCTACTAGGTTGGGGAGGGGCAATTGCCCTGATCCTCTGGGTAGAAGGCTGGCTCGGGGCAGAGTGCTTTCATATGGACATTCAACTAAACCTTCCGTCTTTAGGCCTCCCCTGCCCACCCCGTCCTCCTCCCCACCGATCCCCACTTTTAGAGGTATGTGGAACCTCTCATTCCTAAGCCTTTCTGGGGTTTTGTAGCCCAGAGCAGCTTATTTCTGTGCTTCTCCCAAAACTGTTTCAGTTCCTTGACTTTCCAGCTCCCAGTATTCTGCTGTTTTTGCTTCCTCTTTGTCCTTGTGTGTTTATGCCTTAAACAAAATCCTTTTACCTCACTTGGGTATGGGGCAGGGGAGGCTGGGAGAAATCTATGACAAATATGAGTGTTCAATCCACTGTGTATAATTTGAAATATATGTAACTTTTATAATAAGAAAAAATAGTTGTTGTTATAAAAAAGAATTGAGTTGGAGATATAAAACATAGATGTCCATATTTATATACATATAAAGTTAATAATACAAAGCAACGCATTGCTGTTTTGCAAAATAAACCAGGCAGACAATGGTTCAGAGTTTTGATAAAGTATTCATCACTAGAGGCTGAGGTTATTAGAGAAGGCTCCCTGGCAGACTCTGAATAATGGGTAGAATTTGGATTCTTTAAGGGAGTAGGTCTCTATTTAATTCATTTCTTTATTAACAATCATGTATAAATCAGGATATTATCTACTGTGGTAGCCACTGCTTTGAGCATCTCAACATACATTTTCCCTTGTTATCCTTCATTTTGATGAGATGAATTCTCACTTGGAGAGAGAGAAGTGAGCACAATAGAGAGAAACAGAGCCCGAAGGCAGAGAACCCTATTGATCAGACTTGAGCCTGATCCAGCTCCACCTAAAGCCAGAATGTTCTGGACTTCTAAGTTGCAAGAGCCAAAAAATTTCTATCCCCACTCCCACCTCGCCACTTTTGTTTTCTAAGTTAGTTTTAGTTGGCTCTCAGTTACTTGCATCAGAAAGAATCCTGACTAATATGATAAGTAATGAGATGGTGTTTAACTGAATTTTAGAACACCACCACCATGGCTAGAGTTAGACCTCAATGGATAGTCTAAATTGAAATTATAACTTGCAACTTGTTTCTCATTAAGCTTATTGGTGTTAATAATTACTATCCTTTGACTCAAGGCAGTACAGGAACAGATGAGTGTCTGCATTTTCCCTTTGGAGCTTGTTATTTTTCTCATAACAGATGAATTATTTGTAAGCAAAAATTAAAGATAAAAATCAATTCCCATCATCTTCAAGAGGATGTGGTGAGTATATCCCTAGAGATAGGAGGGCTGCCAGGTAATTCATCTATAGAGGGCCGCTGGAAGGCAGAGCCCACCAAGCTCCCAGAATTCATAGTTTTATGCTTACAGATGAGAAGTTTTTGCTGCAGCAGCCAGAGCAAAGATAGCAAATCTCTAGGTGACCTGGCAAATTACTTCATAACAGCTAACTAATACCAGCTAATTAATAAATAAGGACACACTGTGGGTCTACTGTTGTTTTCAGTGATTTTTGTGTACCACCACAAACCTGATTATGTACTGCTATTGTCATCCCTCCCGTTTTGCAGATGAGAAAAATTAAGGCAAAAAATGGCTAAGCCTGGATAGGCAGCCAGGCAGTCTGATGCTGATGTGGCATGTTCTGAGTCACTCTGCTACATTGCTCAAGGGCATGAGTCAATTTACAAAAGCATACTTGTGTTGTAACAGCAAGTCTTGGTCTCCACTGACAAAGCAGGGGGATTGGGATTTGAGGCAAGAGACAGAATGACCCGGATAATCAGGAAAAGGGAGAAATTCAAATTCTGCATAAAATGCATTTCTTCATTAACTTTAATGATGGTGGATTTTTCTTGTGAGATTTTATATAGTCTTACTAAACAAAAAAAGACTTGATTACATTTCCAAATTTCCATGTGGAATTTCCAAATTTCTATTACCTCTCTTTGTGATATTGTGATATGTACTTAGTTGCTCAGTCATGTCCAACTCTTTGCAACCTTTTGGACTGGCTCCTCTGTCTGTGGGCTTTTTCAGGTAAGAATACTGGAGTGGGTTGCCATTTTCCTCCTCCAGGGGATCTTCCTGACCGAGGGATCAAAGACAAATCTTCTGTGTCTCCTGCACTGCAGGCAGATTCTTAACCCACTGAGCCACTGGGGAAACCACTTTGTGATATTAAAGTTTTATCCACATACCCTATTATTGAGACAGACTGTTCATTACTGGCTTGCAATCTCCCCCAAACCCCTAGACTTGCATCCCCACCCTCTTTTTGCTAACAGCTCCTGGTTATGTGCAGACATCATATGGTCACCCCTTGTTCTGCAGGACAGGGAAATCCTTGCCTTGGCTTATAAGGCCCTAAATGAACAGGCCCCCTTCAGTAGCTCTCTGAGTCTGTCTCTGACCACTCTCTCCCTGGTTCACTTTGCTTTAGTTGTACTGGCCTCCCTGTTGGACCACGAATACCCCAGAACTGTCCTCCTCAGCACTGGCTATTCGCTCTTCTCAAATGCTTTCCCCTTACATAGTTCCCTGCTTCTTTCAAGACTACTCAGATGTCCCCTTCTTATGAGGTCCTTGATCACCTTATTTAAATACATTTCCAGTCCCTGTTACTCTGCTGTAATTCTGCTTTTATCCACAGCACTTATTAGTTTCTAACATGCTACTTGACTTTAAAAATTATGTTTATTTGTTGTTTCTATATCCTTCTGGAATGTATACTTTCTGAAGACAAAGATACTTGTTTATGTGTTCATTGATGTATCTCATGTGCCTAGAAAAGTGCATAGCCTGTAAGAGCCAATAAATAAATATTTGTTGAGTGAGTGAACAAATGAATGATTAAATACCAGAGGGTTCTGGGAAATATTTTCCTCCTGATAAGAGGAAGAAAGTAGAGACTCTTTGCTCTTCTCTGTAGCCTATTTTCTGCCTTTGAGACCCATTGCATGAGATTATGATGTCTGAGCTGCTTTAGCTTTCTCACAGCTTAGGAAGAGCCTAAGAGAACCACAGCCCTGCCCCTGAGCTCTGCCTGTGCTCAGTTACTGAACCCACACTTGCCAAGAAAGGTCTCCAGATTTCTTGCTTGCGAAAAAATTAAATCCTTTCTTTTACAGTTAACTATTAGCCTGGCGGACTACACTCCATGGGGTCACAAAAGAGTCAGACTTGACTTCGTGACTAAACAACAACATTCCTTAGGCATGCTCTTACTTGCAGCTAAAAGCATCCTCAACTGATGCAATAATCACATGGTAAAAAAGAAAGAAATTTGGTTTTTAATTCTGCTTCCTGGCATAGAGCTCCTAAAACCCTTGGAATTTCCCTAGTGATAAGGAGATGGAAATGTCTTTTGTTTTAATGGGGTGACTGAAACCAAGGGTTATAGTGTGAAAGGGTTGTCTCATTTTGTGGATCATCAGCTTCCTGAAGAATCTTTACTAAAATAGACTGTGAGAGTGAGAGCTTGGTGGCAGTACCCTTGGATGTGAATTCTGCAGAGTGGAAGAGCATGTTTGAGCTGAGATCCTAAAAGAGGAACTAGCCAGGAATAAAGAGAAGAATGGGAAGAAGAGATTATAAGCAGGGACAATGAAACAGGGAACTAACTTAGAATACTGAGTGCTTACTGTGCCGAGCATGGTACTGGTACTTTAATAGTAGTATTTAAAGTGCTATTTGTGATATCCTTATAAGTAGGTACTATAATTATCCTAGTTTATAGATGAGCTAACTGAGGACTGGAGAGGTTAAGTCAGTTGCCTAGAATCACAGCTTATAATTGGTGGATCTAAGATTCAAACCAATTTGAGAGTACATAATAGATGTACACACTATCCAAGATATTGGTAACAATGAACAAAACACAATTCACCTGCCCCTTCCCCCATGAAGCTAATGTTTTGATTCTCTATTACAGAAGTGAATCGAGGGCAGAAACACCTGGCATATTTAGGGAGCCAATGGCTCCTGCATCTCCAAAGGAATCTTGGGGACTTGCTGCCATATTTGGTGGAGATCAGTTGGACCATTGGAATGCCAAAATGGGTTCCCTGAGATTGCCTTTGGGCTTTAGGGACATTTGTACCACATGTTTAAAAATGGATGAAAATTTATTTTTATTTTAAAATTTCTTTCAAGTATTTAATCTGTCATGAGAGAAAAACAAGTCCCAAAGAGGAAAATGCACACAGGGCTGTACTCAGTGTCCAAAAAAGAAAGTGAATACTTATCTGCTGCCAATATGCTTAATTAGGGTAGACAAGAGAGGTACCATTTTAAATTACGGTTTTGAAAAAAGCCACTGAAGGAAATGGTCAGAGATCTATTCCAGGTGTTTTATTTTAATACATATTTTTTAAAAGGTCTGTTTTATAAGAAGAGGAACTCAGACAAAAGTGGGAATATTATAAAATATAGTTTTATAGTAGATTTAGCAATGTATTTGTTTAAAACTTGTCATTCCTGCAAAGCAGAGAGGTTAAGTTTTATAATAGTGGCCACAACTATTTTTGGTTTTTTAGGAACGTTATTTAAATTGCCTTCCCTTTTCTAGCCAATTTGCTGAAGTAAAAGTATATCAGGAGATTAATATACTTTTATTTATAGAATAATAATACTTTATGACTGCTGAGCTGATCACATATGCTAGTTCATTAAATCCTCCCAATCCTGGGTGATATAAAGTATAGTTTATATCTCTTTACATATGGGAAATTGTGGTTCAGGAAATTTATATGATCTCCCCAAGATCGCAGTGGTATTGCTGGAACCTGAACTTGGGAATTCTGACTACAGCTCTTGACCTGATTGGGTCAGACCTACTGGGTACAGTATTAAGAGAGTGGGCTCCAGTGTCAGTTGGATTTTAGATTGTTCCTTAACTGTACCTTTACAAATGATTTAACCTTTTCAATCCTCAGTTTCCTTTTCTGTAAAATGGAGCCAATACTACCTACGTCATAGTTTTGTGGTGAGGAGTTAATGATTATTACTAACTGTAAAGTGCTTATTTGGCACACAGTCTATGTTAAGTGAATGGGTTTTAGTATTATGGATAAAGAATAAAGGAGAAAAGTATTGCCTTAATAGTGTCTTCTTATTTGGAAGGAAATATTAAAACAATGGTTCTCAACTGAGGGCAATTTTGCTGCCCATGAACTTTTGGTGATGTCTGGAGATATTTTTGGTTGTCACAACTGAGAGGTGCTGAGACCAGGCAGGTAGACTGGGTGAGAGCAAGGATATGCCAAACATCCTACAATGCTCAGGTTAGCCCCCACAACAAGGAATTATCTGGTCCAAATGTCCTCAGTGCCCAGGTTGAGAGACCCTGCATTAAAACAGCAAGGACTTGTTGAGTCTATACTTTTTTTTAAAAACGGAAGTACAGTTGATCACAATGTTTAAAGTTATGATGTTGTAGATTGGGTATATACTTTTAATGAGGTGTGTAAACACCACTTCTCCAGGCACAGAAAAATCTGAAAATTGGAGGCCATATATTATCTTGGCCAGTAGAGAACACAAATGGCAACCCACTCCTGTGTTCTTGCCTGGAGAATCCCAGGGATGGGGGAGCCTGGTGGGCTGCCATCTATGGGGTCGCGCAGAGTCAGACATGACTAAAGCGACTTAGCAGCAGCAGCAGCATCAGAGAACACAAAAATGAGTGTAAGGAAATGACATAGCTTATGCTGGACATATGAGTAGAGTGATAATCTGAAGTTTCTAATTGGAAAATTCAACAGTTTAAAAAAGTTCTTTGTGGTTTAGAGGGGACAGTTCTTAAAACTGTCAACTTATAATTATTGAAAAAATAAATTTTCACATGAGACAGCTCAAATTCATTAGCAAATGGCCTTAGCTAGCTTTCCATCATTCTTCAAACACTTTTCAACTTTAGTATCACCAAGAAGATATGATTTAATATTGTTTAAAAAAGGAATTTTTATCTAAGTGAAAAAACATAATTTAGATTTGTTAGTATAAAGACCAAAATGCAGTATTTTCCTATTAGAAACAGGAGACAATACTTGTCATGATGATTTTAGCTCCTTTAACTTGAATATTAAAAAAACTAATTATATTATAAAAATTGAATCCCACACACCAATTCTCTTAAATTATATTGATCATGATGAACTGATTTCTTCAGATTTATGACTTGAATAATTTATTATTGTGCAACTCATCTCACATTAGTGGCTTTTGCAAAGTAGTACAGAAAAGCAATCTTTTGCCAACTTCTATTCACGCTTGAAGAAAAATTTCCTGTATGTATGGCAAAACCTGTCACCACAGAGCCCAGAGATGTCAGTTTAATACATTGACACAAAGACATAGGGAACATTTATAAAGGAAGGTTATTTTTTCCTGGAAAATATTAAAGAAAGAGGCATTGTTGCAGTTAAGCACAGCCTTACCACCAGGACTGTGCCCTGAATGCTCTTCCAGGAAGGATCTCAGAAGTGTTGTCCATATAATCAACCAGGGGCTGGCCATATGCTTCCCTGGTCCTACCAGGGCCAACTTGCCACATGGTTGGAGGTAAGAACTAGGTGTGGCATTGAAAGGTGTTGTCCATTCATTTGTCCATTCAAAATGCATTTTTTTCTTTTCAGCTTCATGAGGTATAATTGGCAATTAAAAAACTATATACATTTGGACTTGTCGGTGGTACAGTGGATGAGAATCCACATGCCAATGCAGAGGACACGGCGGGTTCGATCCCTGAACTGGGAAGATGCCACGTGCTGCAGAGCAACTGAGCCTGTTGTCCGCAACTACTGAGCCCCCGTGGTGCAGCTACTGAAGCCTGCGTGCCTAGAGCCTGTGCTCTACAGGAGAAGCCTCCACATGAGAAGTCCAGGAACCGAATGCAGAGTAGCCTCCACTTGCCTCAACTAGAGAAAGCCTGTGCACAGCAACCAAGACCCAGCTCAACCCAAAAAAAAAAGAAAAAAATTTTAAAGTATAAATATTTAAGATATATAATTTGCTGACTTGATATATGTAAACATTGTGAAATATTCCCTACAATTAAGCTAACTGACATATCCATCGCCTCCCATAGTTGCCATTTTCTTTTTGTGAGTGCATGGCGCAGTTGATATGTTTCTCTCAATCATCTAATATGTGCCAAGCCCTGCGTTTGTGCTGGCAACAAAAAGTGAAGAGGGCAGAAGAGAGGACAGCTTAAGGAGGAACCACCTGGCTTTTTCCCTGTCTCTCATAAAGTTTACAGGTTGCTGAGGAAAACTATTAAACAGATAATTAGGCCAACAGTTTTTTACACATCCATAAATACAACAAGTAAAGGGTGTTGAGGCAGTCTGAACATGGATTGGAAAAGAATTTCCAGACACAGAGCATTTCAGAAAGGAGTGAATTTATTAAGAACAGATAGCAGATGTAATTTGGGCACTGCAAGCACATTGGGCCTGACAGACCAGGGAGAGTGGATTCTTTTCGTGGATTAGTAGCCAATGTTGATAGCCTCAAGTTAAAGATAATTTCTGCTGGAAAGTTGCCACTAGGTGATTGGTTGGGGCACTATAGGGTGACTACTGGGGGGTGGGCATTCTTGCCTAATTTGGGGTCAGAAAGCCTGCTGGTGATGACTAGGGGGCTCGTGGCAATGATTACAAAGGGGCTCAGTCAGTTCTGGAGATGACCTTGTTTCTGGACTCCACTTCTGTGGCCTTGGTGTAAGACTTTGCACCTGTGGCTTTGGGGCAGGACTCGACCGACATACGGTATTATGAGAAAGAATGCTAGAAGAACTAATTTAACCTAGGAGCTCAGAGGAGGTAGCTGGTAGGTTCAATTTTGCTGTGTTAAAACAAACAACACAAGCAAACAAAAAACAAAGGTATGGCTCATAGTTGATTGTTTAGTTGTTCAGTTGTGTCTGACTCTTTTGCAACCCCATGAACTGTAGCCCACCATGTTTTTCTGTCCATGGGATTTCCCAGGCAAGAATGGTGGCATGGGTTGTTAAATTGACAAGCAGTGCAATTCAGATATAAAATATTCCTAATGAAGTGCGAAGTTCTAGGCCTTTAAAAGACGGAATTCTGCAGGTGGTGGTGATTTTTACCATTAAGCTAATAGAGCAAACCAGAATCGACAGGATATGAAAAAGCTCTGGCTTTAGTTAGTTACTGAATCACTCTGTGAAAGAGCTGGTTTGAAGGAACGGTGAGGCTGGTGAATGGGCAAAGAACCAGGAGAGACAAACAAGTCTGGGAGATAAATTCGGAAGGAGTAAAGCACAAGCAAGAGGTAAACAGACAATGTGACAGGCTCAGAAACACACGAGCCCAAGGGGCAAACTGGCAGTAAGGTCACAGGAAATGAAGAGTGCTCTGAAGCAGCAGGAAGTGGCGCCCTGGGTGGACCCGAGTGCCGGAATCTGACCTGGACAGGAAGTGAAGGGCATCATCTGAGGAGCAGGAAGGGGAGATTATTTTTTTGTGTTGGTTGTAGTGAGGAAAATAAGCATCGGTTATATAAACCTTGCTAAAGCTTTCATCCTGTTTGGGGTTTGAGGCAGCTTGAAGCTTCTCTAACAAAGTAATTTGGTCTTGTCTTTGGACAAGAAATTGCTCTGGGGCTTTGTATCGCCTCGGCTCCCTTTTGGGAGATAGAAGATATCTGCCTTGGATTCATATCAGAAGAAAATAAGGACCTCCTACCTCTCATCTCATGACAAAATGATCTGTGTATGGCACTTGGTTGAGATATGTCTATCTTGTGTTATAATAAGACCAGGGGTTGTGAAGTGGGAAATATTTAAGTTGTTTGTTGGAGATTATATTGCTAATTCAGCATTGTTTACACTGGAGAAGGAAAATGGTGGAAGAAGCCACCTCTTTCCCTGGGGTAAATGGAAGAGGTGAACACACTGAGAAGTTAAAATGAAGAGAGAAATATGCAAACAAACTTTTAAAAAAACCAATTGTAAACAATGTGGTATGATGGAAGATGGGAAGCATGAACTTAAGTGGGGGTAATTAGAGGAGACAAAATAAGAGGGGAATGATGCGAAGGATCTACCTGTCTGTAGAGACTAGAAGCTCCTTCAAATATTTCTTTTCAGGTGACTGTGGGACTTTAAATCTTTCAGGATTTTAATGAGATGCTCAGACTGTATGTCTTACACACACACCAGCACACATGCATTGAGAAGGAACCACCTGGCTTTTCCCTGCTCTCATAAAGTTTACAGGTTGCTGGGGGAAAACTATTAAACAGATAATTAGACAAACAGTTTTTTTTACACATCCATAAATACAACAGGAAAAAGTACAGTGCTTTTCCCTCTGAAGGGAGGTGTGTTCTTGGCTGTCATTTAAAAAGTAGCTCCTAGTATATTTTACTTTCCCCTTAGGAGCTCTGAGAACAGTTGGCAAATAGAAATAGTACACAGAGATAGCATGGCTTCCTGGAACTTAGGAGGAAGGAAATGGGTGGTTTCTTTAATTACTATAGTGTGTGTGTGTGCGCGTGTGCACGTGTGTGTGTGTGTCCATGTGATAACTAAAGATAGCATTCTGGCTTATATCCTCAGGAGGGAAGGTCAATCTGGAAATTAATGGATTTGGAAGTATATATTTGGTTGTGTTGAATTTGCTAGGTTAAGTAAGACAATAATGTTGTGTTTTCAATATCCTGGCTAGATCGGAAAGGGTGGACTGAAATTTTTCTCTGATATTTAATCATTTTAAATTCAAGAACATTATTATTTACATATGAAGAGCTAATGACTCTAATGAAGGCACAAAAAGCTTATTTACAGCAAAGGTGTTAGTGGGGTGACAAGAGGAGTGTTGATAAGGCCTTAATTAATTGATTTTGTTAATTATTCTTTTCTGCCAAGTGTTAGAGTCCTTTTGGTAAAAAGCAGTAGAAACAAGAATTTTGCTGCAAGCTATTTTAACTCAGTAGTAGTAGCAAAACTTCTTGGCCATTTCAAGATATTTTGGGATCCTTTTTTTGTCCTCTTATATGCTGAAATTGTGGACTTTGTAAAACTGAAGAACTAAACATATTTCTATGTGGACACTTATTTATGAGCTGTGTGATTTAGCCAAGGTCTGGGCTTAAAAGGCATTTTAGTGAAACTGGAAATAAATTAGATGACAAATTTGAATTGAAATAAAAATTAAAAATATGTCCCATAGCAGTGCCATGTATTAATATTTATTTTTTCAGGCTTCGTAAAGACCTTGACTAGTCATAAATATATCCTTTCTCCTGGGTGCAGGAA
The DNA here is from genome assembly GCF_032405125.1 of Capricornis sumatraensis. Classification (NCBI taxonomy): domain Eukaryota; kingdom Metazoa; phylum Chordata; class Mammalia; order Artiodactyla; family Bovidae; genus Capricornis; species Capricornis sumatraensis. The sequence continues at coordinate 89,767,832 of NC_091072.1, forward strand.
GTTTAACTTTTCTGTAGACTTATACTGTTTTGCGTTTCTTTGAAAGTCTCATGATACTGAAGAAATCCAAAAATCCCCAGGAGATTCTGTGTAAATGCAAGCTGCAAAAGATTTTCATCTTTTCTCCATCCCACTATTGTCCTATATCTTCACTGATTTGGAGGAAATTGTGATTGAGGGCATGGCTATCATTATTAAGCATGTATTAGCTACAGGCACTGTGTTGGATAGTCACATGCATTATTTAATAAAGCCCCCATTTTACAGATGCGACAGCTCACAAGTAATAAATAGCATAAAACCAGAAGATGAGTCTAGGTCTTTTGTGTGTGTATGTCATTTCTTGACTTAATCCTTGAATGCCTTAAATTGCTGAGGCCTTATTTCCCTGATGAGACTGTCAGTTGCTAGAAGGCAAGGATCTTATATTTTAGTCTGCATAGATTAGGCTGGCAATAGTTATACCCTTCTGTTGAAATGAAAAATCAAATGTCAAAGAATTTTGTAAAAAGGTTAAATAAGGTGTAAAGAAAGAAACAAATCCCAAGAGATTAGTTTCTCAAATCACGACAGGAATGCCATACAACACTGGTTCATGAACCAGTGACGCCCCCACGGTGTCAGGTAAAGCGTGGGGGTTCCTTAGGTTGTCAGGATACTGGGTGTCTCCATGCACTTAGTGGGTGGTGGCTGGGGTGTCAAAAGTCCTGTAGAATGTGGGACAGTCCCACAAGATTGCCAGGCCCCAAAAGCCACTAGTGAGTGCCTCTGCTGACTAGCAGCCCCTGGCCTAGCGGCCTAGTGATGGAAAATGTGGACCCAGAAGGCAGACTGGGTTCCGACCGAGCTCCATCCCTTGCTGGCTGTGTCAGTCACATCACTTTAACTCTGTGCTCTCTACTCCTGGCACACAGTGCTGGATAACGTTAGCTCTTACTCACTTGCCTCCAGGAGAACGTCCCTGAGCAAGATACAGTCTTTGAGAAGTGACTGAATTTACTAGACTTACAGTAACAGTGTAAGAATCAAGATGTATTCAGAATGGTGCTTCTCAGGTCTTAGTTTACTTACAAATGTCCTAGTGAAGTGAAAGTGTTAGACACTCAGTCGTGTCCAACTCTTTGTGATCCCATGGACTGTAGCTTGCCAGTCTCCTACAAATCTTGTAAAATGCAGATTCTGATTTAGGAGGTCTGGGGTAGGGCCTGAGAGTCTGCATTTCTGACAAGCTTGTGATGCTGGTGGTGGTGTTAGTGGCCCGCAGGTTGAGTGGTAAGATTCTAAACCTGGGGGAGAAGCTCACTTAATAAATCCAATGAGCAAGCATTTATTGCCTATCTGTTGGTACCTTAATTTACAGAGGTGGAGGTAGTGGAGGTGGGCTATAAAGAGTATTGAATTTGATTTCTTCACATAGGGCACTCTATCTGTTTGTCATTTTTATTATTACCACCCCCCCTGCCCCCCCCGCCCCCCCCGCCCCCCCCGCCCCCCCCCGCCCCGCCACACACACACAGACAGAGAATATTGTCCATGGAAAACTAACAGAAACTTTTTCTTAGGGGAAAAAGGCAGAAAAATAGTTCCTATCTGTAAATCCTCACTAAGAAAAAAAGGCTACTTTTTGTCCCCAAATAATTTTAGATATGTAACTAAATAAAGGGAAAATTTGGCTGCCATTCTTAGATGCAAGGTGTAAGCCTTGCATATCTCAGAACTAGTGTGAGTTGTGTGTGTTTTGAGTGTATTGTGTGTGAGCTGCTGTGCACGTGAATGTGTGAGCTGGGAAGTGTATGAGGTCTTTGTTAGACAAATGCTTTTAAAATATTGCTGGAGAAGGGAGATCTAATTACCCACCCCCTACTTCCCCGTGAAGATTAAAGCTCTAAGTTAAGGGGCAGGGGTTCCAAAGGCAGCTTTGACTGGGAACTTCACATATTTTAGGCAGTGGAAGTTATTTGAATATAGTCATTGAGAGAAGAGACTACTTATTATCCACTTAAAATACTTCCCGACTGCAGCATGGTGTTGTACGGAAGCCAAAGTAATTGGCTCTGCATTTGGCCAGCTGATTTAGCAAGAAATTTTGCAAATTATGCAGTCCTTACAGATGGTGCTGTTGGGTTTGTTAGAATGTTTTAAAACAGTGACACACTTGACCAAGAACTGAATTTCCAGCCTCTCAGAGGTACCTTCAGCCAATCCTAGACTATTTCCACCGCGGGGGCTGAAGACCAGAAATAGACCTTTCCTGCAACCTTATGATAAATGATTTCCTTTAAAAACCACTTGTATAATAAAATAACTCGGTGGTAAACTTGGCCAAGGGAAACTCCTGGAACTTTTCTGTATCTTTGGTTATCTCTGAGTTGCTTGAATCACACTTTAAAATGGTTCTTAATTGACTTTCTGGTGCTCTGCCTGAGGTCAGGGAGGAGCCAGTGTTTCTAGAAGGGAGATGGGTGTGCTCTGCCAGGGTGAAGTGTAACTCCCTGAGAGCCTATGAGGAAGGTCTATGCCTGATGTGTAGAGTAAGAACAGCTGGAGCCTCTGGCTTTCTCTGGGAAGAGATTTCTAAATTTGCCTCTTAGAAGCTATTAGAAAGTTCAAAGTACTGTATCATCTTCATAGGCCCAATTCTTGCTCAGATCTTTGCAACAGGGACTCGTCCTGATCTTTGCTTGTTTTGGTTTCTGTTTGAATTGTCACCTTTTATCCATCTCTCTCAGTGCCCTTTTGGTGGTGCTTATTTTGGCTTTACGTAAGCAGCATCTCTGGACGCATGAAAGAGGCAGATAAAATTCCCCTGGGTTACTGAATTGCCCTTTATCTATTTTTAGCCATGCAAGGAATTTACCATGGCCCACAGCATAACTCAATCACTCTAAGCCAGTGAGCAAATTCTGAGTGTTTTTAAACCTCTCCCTGAGGCATTTGGCATAGGCTAAGCTTCAAGGCACATGATTCAGTCATTGATTATTCAAGATATACCACACTTAGGTTTCTGTAATCACCAAACTGTCACTGTCAGCTAGACACTCAGCTCTGGCTCCTAATTTTGTGTTGGAAGCTGCATAAACCCTATTGTGTCCTGTGTGCATGTGTGGCTCTGGCAATGCAGAAATGGCAACAGGGAAGTATCCGGTGCCCACTAAGGGACTAACGACAGATAATTTGCTCTCTTTCAGTCAAGTGACCTTTCTTAAGACAGCCCTTGGCCTGTAGCCTGGGCTCTTTGACCCTTGTATATCTGCCATCTCTTCCATTCCTAGGGACCTTCCATGAGAGTCGACAATGTTTCACCTAGGGCCTTAAGCTTTTTTTAATAAATGAGTTTGAAGGAGGCATTCATTCATTTGTTGATTGATTGACTTATTCATTCAACAGACATTCATTGATGAATTCCTATATTCCAGCTTGGAAACCTGGAATGGGGGATCCTCAACTTTTCATAGGAATACATGCCTATGACCTGCCATTCTGGCTACAAGAGCTCCCTTGTACCTCCGTCACTTCTTGGGAACATGCCCTTCTAGCATGGTGAGCTCTGCACTCCTATCCAGGTGAGCTCATTTTCTTTGTCTCTGCACTTCTGCTAGCAAAGGAATCCCTCCCCTTTCTGAATATCACTAGATTCTGTTACTCCTTTTTCTAAATTCAGGGTCAAACTGAAGGTTAAGAAGATAGTTGTCTTACTATATGACCTGTGATGTGCCCACTTGGCTAGGCTGACTTACATCCTCCAGAATTCCCTTCTAGTATGTTTCTGGTGATGGTGGGCTATAAGGGAAAGTCTTTAGCAAAAAATGGAGAATGAAAGGGAGGTGGGCAGCTATTTTGTAGCACACATATACCTTCTCCCAATTGTTCAACAAAGCACCAATCTAGATGCTATGGTGAAGGTATTTTGAGATGTAATTAAAGCTCAGAATCAGTTGACTTTAATCATAAGGGAGATTGCTCTCAGTAACTCAATCAGAGGAAAGCTTTTTTCTTACAGTTTTACTGAGATATAATTGACACAGCACTATGTAAGTTTAAGGTGTATAGCATAATGATTTGACATACATACATTGTGAAAGATTACCACAATAAGTTAATATCCATTATTCCATATAGATACAAATTTTTTTGTTTTTGTTTTTTCCTTGTGATGAGAACTCTTAAGAGCTACTATCTTAACTTTCAAATATACCATATAGCAGTGTTAACTGTGGTCAACATATTGTATGTCACACCTCCAGTACAGAAGTTTGGACCTTTTGACCAGCTTTTTCCAGTTCAGAGAAGGCATTTAAAAAGAGGGGTTAGACCCTTCCTGAAATCAGAAAGTCCATGTAGCAGAGCTGAAAAATTCTAGAATCTTCTTCTATGTTCTAGGTAAACACCCATGCTGTTACTGATCTGCTCATTTGCCTCAGCGGCGTGGAGCTGCAGCTGGGCCTGTAATTTCTTGTCTTTCCAGCTGGTTCTTTCCTCATTTCCACTCACTCTTGAGCCAAGTGTATGCATACAGCTCCAGGACCAAGAGCTCTGGCTTCCACAGGATACCATCATCACCAAATTCATTCCTGGGGGAGTCCAGCCTACTTGTGTTGTCCCTTCTCGACACCCTGTCCTGTGGGTGTCAGACTTGCTGAGCCAGCTCCTACAACTGTGTAAGACAATTCTTTGTAATAAAATAATGGACAGATTAAAAAAATAAAAACTTCTCACTGGTTATGCTTCTCTTGTTAAACTCTGACAGATATAAGAACTAGAGAAACCATTGCATTGCTTGCTTGTTAGCAATTGAAACCTAGATGGCCACCAGTATTCATTCATTTATTCACAACTATGCTAAGGTTTCCACTGTTTCCCCATCTATTTCCCATGAAGTGATGGGACCGGATGCCATGATCTTCATTTTCTGAATGTTGAGCTTTAAGCCAACTTTTTCACTCTCCTCTTTCACTTTCATCAAGAGGCTTTTTAGCTCCTCTTCACTTTCTGCCATAAGGGTGGTGTCATCTGCATATCTGATGTTGTTGGTATTTCTCTCAGCAATCTTGATTCCAGCTTGTGTTTCTTCCAGTCCAGCGTTTCTCATGATGTACTCTGCATATCACTTCATGGGAAATAGATGGGGAAACAGTGGAAACAGTGTCAGACGTTATTTTTTTGGGCTCCAAAATCGCTGCAGATGGTGACTGCAGCCATGAAATTAAAAGACGTTTACTTCTTGGAAGAAAAGTTATGACCGACCTAGATAGTATATTCAAAAGCAGAGACATTACTTTACCGACTAAGGTCCATCTAGTCAAGGCTATGGTTTTTCCTGTGGTCATGTATGGCTGTGAGAGTTGGACTGTGAAGAAGGCTGAGCGCCAAAGAATTGATGCTTTTGGACTGTGGTGTTGGAGAAGACTCTTGAGAGTCCCTTGGACTGCAAGGAGATCCAACCAGTCCATTCTGAAGAAGATTGACTCTGGGATTTCTTTGGAAGGAATGATGCTAAAGCTGAAGCTCCAGTACTTTGGCCACCTCATGAGAAGAGTTGACTCATTGGAAAAGACTCTGATGCTGGGAGGGATTGGGGGCAGGAGGAGAGGGGGACGACCCAGGATGAGATGGCTGGATGGCATCACAGACTCATGGACTCACGTCTGAGTGAACTCTGGGAGATGGTAATGGACAGGGAGGCCTGGCGTGCTGTGATTCATGGGGTCGCAAAGAGTCAGACACAACTAAGCGACTGAACTGAACTGAACTGATGCTAAGGTTGGCAGTATAGTAATCAGCAAGGCAGACATGGACCCTGCCCTTGGATCTAGCAGGAAAGCGGATGTTCAGCGTATTTACAGGATAATAATAAGGTGAGCATGGAACAGTTAGAAGGTATAAATTGTGAGACTCTGCGTAGTCTAACGTGTCAGAGAAGGGAAGTAAGTGCCTGAGAGAAAGAGCTAGAGAGGATGAAAGCAAATAAAAGGAGCTCAAGCATTTCTTTAGAGTTGTTCATGGTGGCAGAAGAGATGTGGCTGGAAGGTAAGCCATAGAGGGCCCTGCAAACCAAGATAATGATGTCTGATACCCTGAGGGACAAACATTTTTGTTTAAAAATCTTCACATTTAGAATCCTATTTTTTAAAATTATATCACAATATGGTTTCATTTTGAGCCTTTAAAATTCCTGTGGCATTAGTATGTTTGCTCCTGTCACTGCTAACTTCTTTTCCGCTTTTTTTCTATAGCCTTCTTATATAATACAGGATGGTCTTTTTATAAGACAAGCATTAGTTGGCTGTTGGTATTTTAACCCATTCTCCTGCTTTGGGCTTTAAATTCTCACTGCACACTTCTTGAGGGAAAAAGAAAATGGAATCTGAACTCTTCCTATTAATTTACCTGACCATTCCCTTGTCTTAATGTTTATTTTTGGTTCTCTGAATACTCATGGCAAAGGCTTCTGGAGGGTGGGCAGTTCACCTGTCCTCATAGTTCCAGGGCCTTCTGTTACCACCTGAGGCAGGGGGAGCTCAGCCCTTCCTTGGGCTGTTAAGCCTTTCTGCCTGCTCAACACCATGATGCTCTAAGGACTTTGTTAAGCAATTGAGCCACATGTTATCCTTGAAAAGTGGGGCAGTAAATACCATCAATTCCATTGGCTAGAGAGATAAGAAAAAGTGAAGTGGAGATGCCAGAAGGTATGTGACAAAACCAGTCACAAGTCTGAGGCAGGCTGCGCAGTGAGAGCTTGGATTTAAATTCTGTCTTTCTTTGCTCTCCTTCATTTTTCAACCCCCTTTCCCAGGTCTCCCCTCTGGCTGTGTTTGGGAAAGCAGTTAGGTAGAGAAGGTGAACCAAATTTTTAAGGCAGACTGACTTGGGTCGAAAGTCTGGTTTCACTGTAGCCTATTTCTTTATTTGTAAAATGGGAATAATATCAACTACTTGTCAAATGGCAAGTGCAAAGCAACTACCTCAGTGCAAGGCACACAGGTGGGGCTCAGTACATCTGGGGTATTAAGTATTACGATCTTGAAAAGGGGACTTTGCTAGAGGTGGAGGGAGCAGACAACTACGTAGACTTTTACTGAACAGATTATTTTTACCCTTTGCACTCAGTTAAACTTTTTAAAATTTAATTCTTATTTTTGGCTGTGCTGGGTCTTTGCTGCCGTGTGAGTGCTTTCTTTAGTTTCAGAGAGCAGGGGGTTGCTCTCTAGTTGCTGCGTGCAGGCTTCTCACTGTGGTGGCTTCTCTTGTTGCAGAGAATGGGCGCTAGGGCACGTGGGCTTCAGTAGTCGAGGTTCTCCAGCTCTGGAGTGGTGCTGGAGCTTAGCTGCCCCCAGTATGTGGGATCTTCCTGGACCAAGGATTGAACCTGTGTCCCCTGCATTGCGAGGTGGAATCTTAACCACTGGACCACCAAGGAAGACTCCTTTGTCCTCGTTTTTATACAAGATGTACAAAGCATCATTTACTTTCAGAGCAGTGCCTGGTCTCTCAAGGTCCAAATCAGGAGTCATGACAGACAAGCAAGTTCATGGGTTGTAAGGACACTTGTAGAACGTGCCCATCCTCGTTTAAAAGTGAATCGGAGATAACAAGGCTTACTGTGATAATCGTTTCATAATATATGCATATATCAAATCATGATGTTGCATACCTTTAATACAATGTTGTCAACATCTATTGCAATCAAACTGGGGGAAAAAAGAGAAACTACACTTACCGTAAAAATAGCAGTCAATTGGGGTGAAAAAAGTTTGGAAATAGGTAGTGGTGGTGGCTGTACAACACTGAATCTAATCAACGCCACTAAATTTTATACTTGAAAGTGGTTAAAATGCTAAATTTTATGTTAGGTATATTTTACCACAATTAAAAAAAAGTATGAATTGGAGAAAGGCTACTGGCTTGTGTCTGAATAGCTCTTCCTTTTACTCCCAAATGTAGGCTAGCTTGCTACTAATGTGACCCGCTTCTGAACTGAACTGCGTGGGGACTATTTGCGAAATTATTCCAGAATGTGAATTAGGAGGGTCCACAGCTAGACTCCTCGTTTTCCTGAGGAGGAGTTGGACACCCTGAACACACTCGAGCAGGCCATTCTTTCTCTGACAGGGCCTTTGCATATGCTCATCCCTCTGCCATGGATGCCCTTCCCCACTTTCATAAATCCTATTTCTCTTTCTGGCTCCGTGTGAAATATCACTTTATCCAGAAAGCTTTCCCCTGTCCTCCTAATATGTTAGCTCAGCCTGTTGTGTGATTTCTTAGTAACCAACACTGTCTTGAAATGCTCACTCCACTTGTAATTACTCTGTAGTATGTCTGAGTTTCAGGCATGAGGGCAGGGCTTTGGTCTCTCCTGTCCACCGTTGTTTCTCAAGAACTCAGCGTAGTGCCTGGCATATTTGTGGACATGGAACAACAGACTGGTTCCAAATAGGAAAAGGAGTACGTCAAGGCTGTCTATTGTCACCCTGCTTATTTAACTTCTATGCAGAGTACATCATGAGAAGCGCTGGACTGGAAGACTCACAAGCTGGAATCAAGATTGCCGGGAGAAATATCAATAACCTCAGATATGCAGATGACACCACCCTTATGGCAGAAAGTGAAGAGGAACTAAAAAGCCTCTTGATGAAAGTGAAAGAGGAGAGTGAAAAAGTTGGCTTAAAGCTCAACATTCAGAAAACGAAGATCATGGCATCCGGTCCCATCACTTCATGGGAAATTGATGGGAAAACAGTGGATACAGTGTCAGACTTTATTTTTGGGGGCTCCAAAATCACTGCAGATGGTGACTGCAGCCATGAAATTAAAAGACGCTTACTCCTTGGAAGAAAAGTTATAACCAACCAAGGTAGCATATTGAAAAGCGGAGACATTACTTTGCCAACTCAGGTCCATCTAGTCAAGGCTATGGTTTTTCCTGTGGTCATGTATGGATGTGAGAGTTGGACTGTGAAGAAGGCTGAGCACCGAAGAATTGATGCTTTTGAACTGTAGTATTGGAGAAGATTCTTGAGAGTCCCTTGGACTGCAAGGAGATCCAACCAGTCCATTCTGAAGGAGATCAGCCCTAGGATTTCTTTGGAAGGAATGATGCTAAAGCTGAAACTCCAGTACTTTAGCCACCTCATGTGAAGAGTTAACTCAGTGGAAAAGACTCTGATGCTGGGAGGGATTAGGGGCAGGAGGAGAAGGGGACGACAGAGGATGAGATGGCTGGATGGCATCACTGACTCGACGGATGTGAATCTGAGTGAACTCCGGGAGTTGGTGATGGACAGGGAGGCCTGGCGTGCTGCAATTCATGGGGTCGCAAAGAGTTGGACACGACTGAACGACTGAACTGAACTGAACTGACTGATGTCTGAGTTTCAGGCATGAGGGCAGGGCTTTGGTCTGTCCTGTCCACTGTTGCTTCTCAAGAACTCAGCATAGTGCCTGGCATATTTGTGTTCATTAAAGAAAAAAAAAAGCACTAAAAATAAAATCAACCTTGTCTTCCCTCATAGGAAGACATGCAGTAATGCAAAATTGTTCCAGTTCAGTCAATATCTGCTGACCCTGAGTTTACCATAAACTGAATGATGTTAATGATATATCTTTATGTGTATTAACAGGCAAGAGTGGCTGGGGGAAGTAGGGCAGACATTGCCTTTAATCCATTGAGCCTGACCTAGGCACTAGTTGAAGTCTCAAGGAAATGCACAAAGAAGCTAGGTGCTGGGGTGGGGGCTGAACCTGACTGCCCACACCTGCACTGCCTGTGTAGGATCAACGCTAAATCAGGAGCAGAGGGGTTATAGGTTTGACACAAGGGGATGCTTTCTGGTGTGATATTAAGGATTGTTAAAAATGGGTTGGAATATAGAGGAAGTCTTCCCCAGAGGCTTCAGAAAACAGGCCAGAGTTCCATTTCAGCTGGTTATTTTGGGCCTACCACAGGCAGCAGGTTAGACTAGACAGCTACTTATAAAGTCCCATTGTTCCATCCCTCTGACCCATAATAAAGCTATAGACACTGCTGTTGCTGATAAACATGCCAGGACACACACAAACAGGCCAGTCCTGGGGCTGTATCTGTTGCTAGTTTCTTATCTACTGAACATTCTGAATTCACCTTTTGTTTGGAAAAATTACCTCAGTCTTTGAGCACGGCGAAGCTCTTTCTATAAAAGACTAGTTCTGTATCTGAGAGTAAGAACTGCGATGCATACCAATTTAACTCTTGGGTTGATACTCACCTAAGTAGAGGATTAAAAAAATAAACTGCCACTTGGAATAATTCCCAGCATACAAAGAAAACGATCTGGACACTGCTGTGTGTCCTGTTTAGGAAGCAGGGGACACATCTTCTCTTTCTCTGGTTTTAAAGTAAGGGAAGGGAATGGTCTTAAATATGCAAATGAATCTAATTTAATTAACTTTTATGACCACAGCTCCTTTGAGATAACCATGGGAGCCAATTAGATTCCATTAAAATTCAGCCATTTCCTCCAAGCTTCAATGAGACACCCTTGCCTCTTCTAAGAAAAAACAACAAAAAAAAAGTGAAAAGATCTAATCAGAAATAACAAAAGAGAGTAAGTTGTCTGTAGCAGCTCAACAATTTGGTCTTTCCAGAAGCTGCTTACATAGTCATTTGCTCCAGTTCATTGCCCCAAGCCTGGCGCCGCATGCAGCAATGCGAAATCATTCCAGGTCAGTCATGTAACTGCTGACCCTGAGTTTATCATAAACAGAAGCAGTGAAAGGTAAAGGAATGATATTTCATACTTTAGGGCGGAAACTCAAATTTCGTGAGGGAGAGGGAAAATTGCTTTGACCCTATCAGGTCAGAGACATAGAGGAGCTTAGGCCACTTAATCCTTTGTTGCCCTGTTTTGTAATATTCTGTCTTTTTTCTTCCCCCGATCACAAATGTGACACATATTTATAATTTTTTAAAAAAATGGAAAATACAGAAAGGCTAAACGATGCTGTACATATCTAGAAAGAACTTGGAAGGCTCTCTTCTGTAATTTTGCTCACTTCTTTCCCCCTTACTAAGCAAATTTTAGAGGAGTGTGTTTGGGAAGGATCAGGAGGGCGTAATGAGGGCTTGAAATAGGGGGTATCATATTCCAATTCCTTCCTTTCCCTTTCAATCTATATCCCATGCCACTTACCTCTCTGGTCTCTAACACTATGTAATTACACAGCTGCCAATGGTTTTTGAATCCTGGCCTCTAAAGCACTTTCTGTGGTTAGAAAAATGTATGGTGGGTCCACCAATTGTTTGATCCGCCCTGAAAGTGCCTTGAGATGGGTTCAGCTAAATGTGTCATTGGGTTCCTGGGAGTTGTGTTGCCTGCTATTAGTTCTAGAAACATTTCATGTCGTATGACTACAGTATTGCAATTAACTTTAGCATGAACAGAGGAGATATTTCTATTTCTTCATAGAAAGCTATCCACTGGCAAGCTGTCTCTAAAACAAATATATGAATGTATGGCAAAACCACTACAATACTGTAAAGTAATTAGCCTCCAATTAAAATAAATTTATAAAAAAAAGAAAAAACAAAGATATGCAAAGAGCAGGTCACAGTGCCCAGCATTATATGATTATATAATTGTGTAGGCTATTAATTAGGAGGTAAAGTTTCTGTAACAGGGTTTTTAATCAAGTGGGTTTAAGAACACGAATTTTATATCTCCTTAGATTTTAAAAACAATAAAGTACTGAAGTTCTAACAAAGGCACACAATTATAAAATAACTAGAAAGAAAAGAGATGACAATGTTGAAAATAGACACACGTCAGTGGTTCTAAGAGAAAGAAGAAATAAAGGTAATAAAAAACAAAGCCAAATCTTTTATTTTTCACTAATAGTTTCACCTGTCTTTGTTTTCAAGAATTTCAGCTTAACTGGGTGTCAGAATAATTCCCTCTGCCATGTCCTAGTGCAAGGCTGAATCACTTTGTGCCTGGACTCTTGTAATTTCAGTAGCTACCATCTATTGTGCTCTTACTATTAATACATGCCAGGCACTATATTCTAAAGCATTCCTCAGTTTATTGTAGCCCTTATATCAATAATCTGAAGTTGACGGTACCATTTAGGGCAACTGAATATCTAATATTCATTATCCCCTCTTCTTTTTGCTAACAGAACCAAATTTTTCATCGGGTATTAGTATATCCAACTAAATACTCACTTTACCAGCCTACTAAGTGGCTTTGTGATCCAGTTCTCATCCGCTAATGAAATGTAAGCAGAAGTTTGTAGGAGATGGGGGGGCTTCTTGGAAGTTTTATTCTTTCCTGATGAAATGGGACACACAGACTAGAGTAATGCTCTTAGCCTACCCCCACTTTTTTGTGCCTTAGGTATAAATGTGATGGCTGGAGCTGCCTTTGGTATAAAAGTGATGGACCAGTAGTAGCCATCTTGGAAACATAAAGCGAGGAGCCAACATGCTAAGAAAGGTAGAGTTAAAAGGCAGAAAAATCTGGGATCCTGATGGTATTGTTAAACAGACAAACTGTGTCCAGCAACTGCTTACCACTGTACTTCCAGTTATGTAAGAAAAATAATTTTTGAAGCCATTGTTAGTGGCCATTCAATTATTTGCAGACAAATGCATTCCAAGTCCCATTTTTCAGATAAGGAAACCAAAGGCTATTTGTAATAAGTAACTTGAAAAATTTATATAAAATTTGTATGGGGGCTCTCACTCACATATTCTCATTCTAGAGCTTACTCTCTTAGACATAATACAGTATCACATCCCCACCCACTGTGTTAGGTTGCAAGATCTATTCATAAGCTTCTCAGGAAACTTGAACCTCCTTCTGACTCTGCCTTTTCAGACATGCCAGTGTTAAGGATTAACCTTGTCTGAACAACACACATCAGTTTCTTACCATCAGCTTTACTATGATGAAAGCCAGATCTAACCATCTCATTTTCTTGCTTAGAATCCTCAACAATACTTCTTCCTCTACAGCCCGGATGTAACTGCAACTGTCTTTAGCGTAATGTAAGTAAGATAATTGGTACAGGCAAGTAGATTGTAAAGAACTCAGTTGTGTCGGTGTATTAATTACCTCAGAGAAGGCAATGGCACCCCACTCCAGTATCTACTGCTGTGTAACACATTGCTCCAAAACTTAGACTGAAAACAACAAACCCTACTTCTTACACAGTGTTTGAGTGCAGGGAGTCTGGGAGCATCTTAGCTGAGCGGTTCTCACTCAGATCTTTTATGAGGTTTCAGTCAAGATGTCTATGGGGACTTCAGTCATCTGAATACTTGACTGGAGCTGGAGAATCCACTTCAAATAGGCTTATTCACACGGCTGTTGCACTTTCCCACCACGTGCTCCTCTCCTCACAACATGCCAGCAGATTTCCTCCAGGGCAAGTGACCCAAGAGAGACAGAGTCACAGTGTGTTTTATGACACAGACATGGAAAGGGCATGGTATCACTTCTGTACTGTTCTGTTGGTTATATCTTCCAGACTGGATAGAGTGTGGGAGGGGACTACATGGGCGTGGGTGCCAAGAAGCAAGGATCACTGGGGGACATCTTGCTGGCTGATGAACTCAGGTAGCGTTGGGACAAAATGGTAGTATTACCATCCAGCTTCAGCCAGTTGTCACAACGGTGGGACACAGGTCCTATGTTGCTGGATTTTTCCATTTCTCACATAAAGCCAGAAAAATAGATTTCTAAGTTAAATCTCATGATAGTAAATGTTGGCTTTAGGATTTTAGAAAATCTAGTGTGGGCCAGACAAAACACAAATGCCATCTAGATATAGTCTGTGAGCTGCCAGTTTGTACCCTATCTGGCCCATACTGTGGAAGGAATGTGTAAATGCAGTTTCAATCTCTGTCTGGAGCAATACTTCTAAGAAGGTTCAGAATACAAGTGTGGGCTTCCCCAGGAATGTATACCACGATAATTTAGTAATGTCTGCCATGGGTGAAGGTAGGGAGAGTGATGACATGGGTGCCTCAGTCTGGTATACATGACCATACAATTTATTGCCCAAACCAAGATACTTTTGAGAGTAAAAGGGAGTGCTATCATAATTACACTAAAATAGCATTTAATAAAATAGTATAATAAATGAAATTGTGCTGTAAATTGGAACTAACTCAGAGAAACCAGGATATACAGTCACCATCCACACAGCCCTTCGTGAAATCACCCCAGTGTCCTTTGTCTCCTGTGTTCATTAGGGCGATATCAGAGACTCATTGTTCTCAGAGCACATGCCTGCTTCTAAACCCCACTGCCTACAATCCTCTGTCCCCATTCATCCTCTTTCCTCCTCATCCTTCCTCCCTTGTTTCCTCTTAGACTTCAACATCTCCAAGTCCCAACAGAAGTGTTATTTTATCTGTTGTTTTTACCTCCTACCCTTCTTTCCAGGCTAATTGCTCTTTTACCAGAGTTTTCATAAAATTTTATACATGTCTTTAATGAAGCATTTATTGCACTAATCCACATACAGGGACCATGTATTATTTAATTAGGACTCTCATACCTATCTCAGTGTCTGGCACAAAGAAGATGCTTAATAATCATTAATTAAAATTTTGTTTAGAATCTCACCTCCATTCTTTTTCTTTAACACCCTCTGCAGGAGGTAATAATGAAGATTAAAATGTCAAGCCTAGGCAACAAGAGGAGGTAATGTAGGAACAGAGAAAATCCACAGACCTGATCATTGGGTCTTGGATTACTGACCATTAACCTAAGTAGTGCTTGTAGTAATTTAGAATTCTTCTCTTGCTTTTCACTTCTAAATGAACAGAAGCTGTTTCCATTGAGGATGAGCTTCTATCTTAATAGACTGAGTACTATTGCCTGTACTATAGAGACAGTGAGTGTGTGTGCTTTATAAAAGCTATCTCCCTCAGAAGTTCATAACTAAGAAGTGAAAATCAACCCCAGGGCTACACAGGACAGGTAGGAGGATTTATCTTCTCATGTACACATCTAACACTCCCTGATGCTCATGTGCATTCTGTATAAACCTCTGGGGGCAGGGGGAAGAGAAACTGATGGAGAGCAATGTTCTGCATAAACTCTCATGAATGAAATTAAGTTAAAGATATTAGTCCTGTGGGACTTAGATGTGTTTGTGGGAGGCGGGTAGGTTAATGGTAGGAAACCATTAAATCTACTAGACTGTTATTAATTTTAATCTTAAAGCCTGAGATAAAGCAGAGCAAATGATATCACATGGCACGTTTTTCTTTGGTGGGATTTCATTCGGTCTCCTTTTGAATTAGAAGGAGGACCCAGAAAACTTGGACGTGGTTCTGGATCTGGTCCTTCTTGGCCGAGTAATTCAAAGTAAGTCATACACAAATAAACCTATCTGTGAAACAGAACAGAGACATAGAAAACGGACTGGTGGTTACCAAGGAGGAGGTGGGTGGGAGAGGCTTGGATTGGGATTTTGGGGATTAGCAGATGCAGACTGGTATATACAGAATGGATAAATAACAAGGTCCTACTATATAGCACAGGGAACTGTATTCAATATCCTGTGACAAACCATAATGGAAAAAATATGAAAAAGAATGTATGCATGTGTAACTGAATCACTTTGCTGTATAGCAGTAATTAACACAACATTGTAATTCAACTATTCTTCAATAAAAAATTAAAAAAAGTTACAGCTTCTCTCTGAATCATCTTCCTATTTGAGATGGGGCTACTAATAACACTTATTTCACAGGGTTAAATGGAATAAGGTATGTGAAAGGACTCTGTGGATTGGGATGATGTATACCAGTGGTAGTTAGGACTATTTTTCGGCTGATTTGCCGGCAGCAGTGATGGAGCGAGTGGGAGGGAGGACAGAATGGAGAACCATACTTAAGCCGCCCCCAGGTTGCTGGTGACTGAAACCCTGATTTATCCTATGACAGCAGGGTTAATAATAACACCCAGTAAAGAGTGAGTGCTTGAAAATTTGTCTGGGACAGGTTGGGTTTGCCAGGGAGGGTTGGTCCTGACATCACTTACTTTAAACCTGTGGTTGCCAGTCAGGTTGTGCTCTATTATCGCCTGCTTTTTGGAAAGGGTGAGTCTAAATTGGAACCGTCTTGCCTCTGTTTAAGCCGTTTCTGCTGAGTCCCATAGCGCTGATTATAGTTCTTACGTTCTTCAATAGGCTGTTTCATTCTTGACTCACCTCCAGACTCATAAATATTCTTCAGAGAACACCGAGGTTTTAAAAGGTGCTTATCTATTAACCCTGTGCCTTAACGTGCCCTATGTAATAGCCAGAACACAGTATCTTTCCTGCTTTATTGTCTCTAACATGTGCAGGAGCGAAAACCTTGACAGGCTTTTTTTAAGGAGAGTTTCTTTGCAGTTGTATGACCTTGGGCGATTTCTTCAACTACAGAAAGAGGGATAATAATAACAAATGTGGAGGCTGTTGTGAGCATGAGCAACGACGTGAGGAAGAGCACCTGGTTTGCAGGAAATATCCAGTTACATAATGGCTATTATTATTATTCACAATAATCACAGTAAAGGCATTCAGAACAAAACATTTGTAATGAATCCTGGAAAGATTAATTTATACTTAATAGTCAAGAGGCTGTCTGACAGTATTTTCCAGGTACTGACTCAGAGGAAAGTGCTGCCTAGAGGGAGAGACAAATGTCAGCACACAAAAAATTCTAAATCTGAACGATACATTAGATGGAGACATTTCAGTACATTGAAAAACCGTTACACAAAATGATCCAAGATGGACTGAGTGTGTTTACAGTGATTTTTTTTTTTCAGTTGAGTAGTTTGCCTGGGTGTCACTCTATAATGTGTTGAAAACACATGGACACTGGGGGGACAAGAAGGGTGGGACAAATTGGGAGGGTAAGCATCGACATATATAGACTACCAGGTGTAAAATAGCTAGTGGGAAGCTGCTATAGTACCAGGAGCTCACCTTGGTGCTCTGTGATGACCTAGAGGGGTGGGATGGGAAAGGGGTGGGAGCGAGACTCAAGAGGGAGGGGATATATGTATACACACAGCTGATTCACTTTGTTGTACAGCAAAAATTAACGTAACATTGTAAAGCATTTTACTCCAATAAAAAAAAAAGAAAACAGCATTACTTGATGTTGTATCATGACTGTGGAATGCCACATTATTTGCATCAGAAGCAACCAGTGTCCTATTTCCAGCTGGTTTTTAGGCAAGCTGCTGCTGCTGCTGCTGCTGCTGAGCTGCTTCAGTTGTGTCCGACTCTGTGCAGCCCTATGGACTGCAGCCTGCCAGACTCCTCTGTCCATGGAATTCTCTAGGCAAGAGTAGCAGAATGGGTTGCCATGTCCTCCTCCAGGGGATCTTCCCAACTGAGAGATCAAACTCAGGTCTCCTGCACTGTAGGCAGATTCTTTACCATCTGAGCTACCAGGGAAGCCCAGGCAAGATCTCTGCTGCTGCTGCTGCTGCGAAGTCGCATCAGTTGTATCCGACTCTGTGCAACGCCATGGACGGCAGCCCACCAGGGTCCCCCGTCCCTGGGATTCTCCAGGCAAGAACACTGGAATGGGTTGCCATTTCCTTCTCCAGTGCATGAAAGTGAAAAGTGAAAGTAAAGTCTCTCAGTCGTGTCTGACTCTTCGCGACCCTATGGACTGTAGCCTGCCAGGCTCCTCCATCCATGGGATTTCTCAGGCAAGAGTACTCGAGTGGGGTGCCATTGCCTTCTCTGGCAAGATCTCTACGGCTGGCCAAATATATACTACCTCCGTCACTTACCAGTGCTAGACCTTATGCTCAGGGTTTCATTTTTCAATGACTTTGATTCTTATTAAAATGGTAATATCCTTATTGTCATCAATCACTGACACATTTTTATGAGGGAGTTTGAGTCCTGCTTGAAGATTAAACTTACCCGAGGAGAAGGCTCTTAGGAAAGCTGGGGGTTGTGGAGGGAAGCTGTCACTACGCGGGAGGAGAGAGGGAGGCATGGAGGCTGGGTAGGAGAGGGGCAGCCAGTCTAAGACTGTTCTCTCAAGAGAAGCCAGCTGAGTCATCTTGTGCCCTTAATGCAGCTTTGTTTTCCATGTCCCTTCTCCAGCATTGAACCTAGTGGGAAGAAATGGTGCTTGCCCTCCCCCACTGGCTTTGAATCTAATGGGAAGAAATGGTGCTTGTATTGATACTTAGAGAGACGGAACACAGATTTCTCCCTTTATTCTATTTGTTCTCGGAACCAGGAACCAGAAAGAACAGGTATTAATCTTATTAGCAAGGAAAGGAGTCCTCATGAGTGGTGAGAAACTGCACATCTAACTTATTTGTAAGGCCTGGCATTTTGATGTAAATTGTCTCCAAAGTTTAAAAAATATTGAATAAAATGATAAAAAGTAATGAAGAATTTTTAATAGCCTAAGGTGGATAATGCAGTTCCTCTGGTAGGAAAATTATGATGTAATGTTAAATCATTCTTCATGAAGGCTTTTTTTTAATGTAGCAGGAAGTAAAAAAGACTGAGTTGAGAAAAAAAATTGTTGTGGAATAATATATGATGTTGAGGTTTCATAGGCTGTGATAAATGCTTCAAAGAGCTATAGATGAAATGATATGAAATCTGAAAGTAGATTTATATTAATTTTTATTTATCACAGTCTGAAATTGTTTTTGCATATTTATTTACTCATTTATATCAGGCTTCCCACTAGATTCAAAGCCAGTGGGGGAGGGCAAGCACAGAGAAATAGAGGACACTATTTCTCTGTCCTCCTACCATCTAGCTCTGTGATCGGACTATATTTGTGGGATGATGAATTTATAGTTCAGCATCATCCACTGGCTCAAAATTACTCATTTTCTAAATCCACCTTATTATAAATGCTAAAATAAGGTATCTGAAGATTGTTCAAACAACAAAACAAATTTCTATCCTGACCTGAAATCATATATGATAATCACAAAAATATTCTTCAATAGACAGATTAGTATGGCTATATATTTTCAACAACTCCCATTTTAAAATAAATTATTCAACATTATTAGATTACTTATAAATGATATCAATCAATTAACACTGCAGGGCTGAGATTTGAAGGAATTTTTAGAGGCCAGATTGGTAAAACTTTAACTCTTTATACTCTTCAGAAAGGATTAAAGAAATTTAGGCTCTCACCAGGCTGGGCTTCCTCTCTTCAGCTGCTGCTGAAGATTTAATTAATGTGCATATCAGCTGGGCTGACCATTCTAACACTGCTGGATGTAGGCAGAGGTCAGAGTTTGGACAAGGAGGTTGGCACTGAAGCACCCCTGCCCCTCACCATTAGAAGAGTGAAGTCTGGCACATTTTGACCCACAGTGATGAATCAAATACCACAGAGCTGACTGCTGAAGACTCCCTTTTATGTAGACGTCCCTGCCAGGCCTTTACATATTGAAGTGAATCACTGTCACCTGTGGCAGCTTTGCTCTTCATTTGCTTGATGTATTTCATCTGCGTTTGGAGGTATTAAGAATCACAGTTTGATCTATTGTGTTTATTGTCACACGTTTATACTTTGGGGTTTCTGCATCCCTATAAAAATATGATGTTTAAAGAAAGACATGAAAGGACAATTATCATCCATCCTGCATTGCTTGTTGGTTCTACAGACAGTAAGACAAAAGACTTACCCTTCAAAATCATCTCTATATTAGCGTGGCTAGTTTGTTCTGGTTTGCCAGGAAATTTCCCGATTTTGGAATGGAATGACCCAAATCCCTAGGACTCTTTCAGTCCTGGGCAAGCCGAGAAGGTTGCTCATCCTCTCCCCAGTTGAATTGTTCAGAGGACTTTATCAGGGTTTCTTGAAACCAGAGCATGCAATAGATTTAGAGTCCAGAATTGCATTTTAAAGGGTAATAAATCCCCACCATGGCGAAGAACCGTAAGTCAACAAGCAGTAAAAATATATACATTTTAAGAAATTGTCTCGTGCGGAGTTCTTTGAAGTACTACTCTTTGGAGCCACTCCAGGATTTAAACATTGGGTGCGTCACTTCTTTTCGGTCCCAAGAACACAGGTTCAAGTTATCCAGAAGCATTTGAAGTTGTTTAGAGAACTGTGAAGAACTTCACCAGGCTAACCAAATTATACATGGGTTCAAGATTGACTCCAAAGGGGCTGATAAAGATAGGGTCCATATCAAAGGCAGTAGTGATGTCTTTGATAGAATGAATCACTGCTGCAAAAAAACAATCTTATGTGAGAACCAGCTTTCCCCTCCCCTCAAATGGAATTGATCTGTTCTTTGGAAAATGCTCTTATCCTTTTGTCTTCAGTTATGGAGGCATGAATGCTGAAGGAGGGAATTGCTAGAAATCATGACTGTCGGATATGGAGGACATTGTGTCCATGGGTGAGCACCCTAATCCTGTACATGTTAATTCCTTGGACCTCTGAACTTGTCAGTCTGATTTTCCAATACCTTCTTTTTTTTTTTTCCTAAATATTTATTTATTTGGCTGCCTTCAGTTTTAGTTGCAAGATTTTTTGTTGCGGCACATGGACTTTTCAGTTGTGGCCCACAGCCTCCAGGGCGTGTGGACTTAATCGCTCCATGGTATGTAGGATCTTCATTAACAGACTGCTAGTGACTATATAGGAGAAAGCAATGGCACCCCACTCCAGTACTCTTGCCTGGAAAATCCCATGGATGGAGGAGCCTGGAAGGCTGCAGTCCGTGGGGTCGCTGAGGGTCGTACACGACTGAGCGACTTCACTTTCACTTTTCACTTTCATGCATTGGGGAAGGAAATGGCAACCCACTCCAGTGTTCTTGCCTGGAGAATCCCAGGGACGGGGGGAGCCTGGTGGGCTGCCATCTATGGGGTTGCACAGAGTTGGACATGACTGAAGCGACTTAGCAGCAGCAGCATGTAGGATCTTAGTTCTCCCACCAAGGATCAAACCTGTGCCCCCTGCATTGCAAGGCAGATTCTTAACCATTGGACCACCAGGGAAGTCCCCTCCAGTTCCTTATGTTTGATTGACCCTAACTGATTTCTGAAGAGTGGAGGCACTATGGCATAGCAGAATCAGCAAAGGTTTAGAGTCAGATAGACAGGGTTTAATGGGGTTTCCAGGTGGTGCAGTGGTAAAAATCTGCCTGCCAGTGCAGGAGATGCAAGAGACACTGGTTCAAACAGCAGCCCACTCCAGTATTCTTACCTGGAAAATCCCCATGGACAGAGGAGCCTGGTGGGCTACAGTCCATGGGATCACTAACAGTGGGACAAAACTGAGTGCACTAGCAGACTGGGTTTAAATCCTGGGCCCACCCAGTACTAACTATATAAACTATAAGAAAGTCTCTTGACTTCTTAGAGTCTCAGTTTATCATCTATGACATAGGTTTAAAGATTCTTCTCCTAATTGTTATGAGGTCAATATAAGATAATATATGTGAAAATGCTTAAGTTGGTACTGAAATTATACTAAAAGAATAAATAAACCCACAAAATGATTTGTAGACTATCTTTGGGTACCTGCATGTCAGAGATGGTCTTTAGGGGCTGCTGGTTTGGTAAATGTTGGCCATGAGATAGGAAGCACTTTAGGAGTCAAAGACTACAGGATCTACCCAGGGCTGTACCCCTAACACTCTTGGGCTTTGGTTTCCACTGAGCACAGGTATCCACTTCCCTGATGGCTTGGCAGGTAAAAAATCACCTGCAACGCAGGAGACACAGGAGATGCAGGTTTGACCCCTGGGTCGGGAAGATCCCCTGGAGGAGGAAACAACAACCCCCTCCAGTATTCTTGCCTCACAAATCCCATGGATAGAAGGGCTTGGCTGGCTATAATCCGTGGGGTTGCACAGAGTCAGACACAGCTGAGTGACTAAGCACGCATGAGCACAAGTATGAAGGTTGTGTCAAGCGATTCCGATCGTCCTTGCTCTTCTCTAATTCCATGAATCTATTAAGTCTACAGAATGTGAACTTGAGGTGCATCTGTGTTCTAGAGCAACTATTGTACCATGGACCACATTATATTCTACAGAAGATGTCATTCCACAGGTTTGGGCTCTGCCTCAGGAAGAGTGGTCCCCTGAAGCCCTGCGTGCCATTCAACATGACCTGTGCATCCTTTCCCCATTCCCCAGCTACAGCTGTTTGGAAACCTATCGCATAGTGGACCTGTTGGATTCTCTTGCTGGACATTTGAGATTGAATATGGAAAGGCTAGGGGATAGACAGTGATGTTGTTCCTGGAAGTCCACCATGGAGCTGTTTGGAGGCTGAGAATAAGAGCATTTTGTGAAAGCCATGATGGATCATGTGAAGACAGAATGGAAGGAGGCAATCTAGGGGCAGGTTTGATGAAGAGAGAGAGGGAGGGGGACAGAAAGGTGGAGAATAACTTTTTAGGTCCTTCTTTAGTCCACTCACCTACAGGCCTTGATGTTCCTTTTATACTGCTCTTCTGTGAGATTTCCTATATTCTCTTTCACGTAAAGCAGATTTGAATGACTGTTCTGTTCTTTATGTCTAACTATGCTCTAAGACAGATGGCAACATAGACTGGGAGTTGGTAGTACAGACTGGGAAATCTCCGACTGGGATTTTGTCTTATTTCCTCTTGGAACAAGAATTTGGCACAGCATTCTACACAAAGTAGGGCAAAGTAGGTACTCAATGAATTTTTACTGAAATAACATGAAAATCATGTGTTTGTATGCGAATAGTGTCACTGATGGCATTTATGCCAAAGGGTTAATTATGCTTCAGGAAGCATTTTTCCTGGATCCTCCCAACTGGGCAAGAAAGGTTATTAAGCACGGTCTCCACTGTGTTTCTAGCACCTATTCAGGATCTGGTTTGCTGTAGGCTTTATTTTAAAATGTCTGTTGAGCTGAATGGCCCAGAATTGCTTTACATATTGTGAAAATATAAAAAGATATATAATTTATAGCTGCTCTACATAAGCAGCTTGCAGTGCAGTTGGGAAGATACAAGAAAAACAAACAGAAAACATGGCGATTTGCAATGGCAAATAGCTCAGAGAATGGAAGGTCAGTGAGGTCTAACATGCTTAGAGAAGGTTTGTGGAAGAACAGGAGGTTGAGTTACTTGAGAGCTGGGTGGGACTTGGCAAGGCAGAGCTCAGTGGGACTTGGCAAGGCAGAGCTCGGTGGGGAGGCAGAGAAGAGGCTAAGCCAAGGCCTGGGGGTGGTAATGAGAGTCCTGCAATACTCACACTGACAGTTTAACAATTCACATTAACAAATCTGAGACAGAATGTGCAAATATGGGAGGCAATACAGGCTTTGGCTAAGAGTGCTGACCCTGGAGTTGGACTTTCTAGATTCAAATCCCAGCTCCACCCCCACCTCTTCCCATTTCTGCGTCTGTGAGGTAAGGCAATTTACTTAGTGTTTCTGTTCCTCAGTTTCCTCATCGATAAAATTGGGGATGATGATAGTAATATCCATCTCATAGGGGTGTTCTAGAGGTGTTGTAGGCATTAAAGGAGAATGCTATTTGTAAAGTTCCTAGATTAGTGTCTGGCACTTAGTAAACATAATGTCAGCCATTATCATCTGTTGCTATAATCACACCTAAAAGTAGTTTTTAATGAAAAGAACTACTCTTCATTTTGAACTGCATGCTGAATAACAAATCTCTTGGTTACGTAGGAAGCCAGGGAATTTCTGAGCTGCTACTGAACTCATGGTACACTGGTTGGGATTGGTTTATGGTAGAAAGAACACTGAATAAATAGAAGCCAGTGGAGGCTCTTGAGAGCCGGGGGAGGAGTTTGGATTTGGTGCCTAACTGCTAGGGCCCAACTGCTCTCTCTGAGCTGGGAAGCGATATGATGAAAGCGAGAGAGGGAGAAACAGGGGTAGGAGATCCAGTGAGGACAGGAAGGAGCTATTGCAATAATTAGGTGTTAGGTGATGCAGGCCAGGGCCAGAGCTGTGGCTGTGAGACAGAAATGCAGTGGGAAATCCAAGAGACTTCAAAGGGGGGTTTTCATTTCTCACCACTGCGGCTGCTCTGCCTTGGCCCAGGCCACCATCATCTCTTGCTTGGATTATTGCATCTCCTCTAACCTCTCTCTGCTTCTGGCCTCACCTCGTGCAGTCTCCTCTCAAGACAGTCACGCCTTTGCACATACTGTCCAACAGCTCCAGCCTTGCTCAGAGGACAAGCTGAACTCCTCACCAGAATCGTCAAGGGCTGTACCCAATGGGCTCCCGTTACCTCTGACTCCACCCTCTACTTGGTGCCTACTTGTCCCTCCACTCCATGAAGCTATCTTCCCTGTTGGTCCTCAAGCACAGGGGACCTGGTCCTGCCCCAGGGAACTTGCCAGTGTCTGTTCTTCCCCTAAACAGCCGCAGAGCTAATTCCCTCATCTCCTTTCAGTCTCTGCTCAAATGTCATTTTATTAATGACATCCTCCTTGACCACCCTTCTGAAAATAGCAACCTTTCTCCATTCACTTTGACACTTTCTGTTTACCTTACTCTGCTTGGCTTTTCCTTCCCTATCACCACCTGACACGTGTTCTTTATTTGTTGTCTAATTTCTCCACTAGGATGCTAGCTCTATAAGGACAGATATCTTTGACTGGCTTGTTCACTGATGCATCTGCAGAACCTAGAACAGTACCTGGCATATAGGAGGTGCTTAGTAAATATGGGTTGAATCGAATGTGCATCTAAGAAGTCATCAGATTTGCTGTGTCAACAGTTCCAGGTGCTCCCTTAGATATGGCCTCATTTACCGCTTGCAAGGACTCTGTCAGAAAGTGCTGTCTTCATTGTTTTACAAAGGACAATATCATACCAAGGCACGGAAACAGAGCACAGAGTTGGTGAGTGACACAGGAGATGTGTCCATTCCTCTGACCTTGGTGCTGTGCATGGTAAAGGTGGGATGGGGAGGGAGGGGTCAGCCAGGCACCAAGGCTTGCAGCCCCTGAGCTGTGGAAGAGCAACAGAACCGCCAACAGAAATGGGAATGCAGGGAAAGAAGACAAGCAATCCAGAAAAAGAAGAGTGGAGTACAGAAATGCTGGATCAAGTAAAGTCAGGGAGAAATCCTTACTCTTGAGTAGGAAGACTAAATAATATATTATTTGTGACCTTTCTGAGAGTCAAAGTGGGCACTATTAATTAAGCTGGAATGACAGACATAAATGAGACTGTCCCAGCAAAGGGGTCAAGTGATCACCCTGGATTTAAGGAACTGGAGAGTTGATGAGAGATCCTGTCTAGAGATGTGGGTGTTTCTCTTCAAGAGGAACACAGGAGAAGCCATGAGGATGGGTATCTCATCAGCAGGTTGAGGGAAGAGGGGAATGTCAAGACCAGCTTCTGGACCCTCCCACAGACAAAAGTAAGAGGAGAAGGAGGAGTCTGTGAAAAACCCAGCAGAACCAGAAGGGAGATGAGGTACAGAGGTCAGAAGGGCGGTGGACAGGAAGGAGGGGCAGTGGGTGGAAGCCACATTTTGCAGGGCAACTTAAAAGTAGGTCAGCTAGATCTTGGCAACAAAACAAGATTAGAGAATCACTTGCTTTTTGATTTTGATTTTGTAATTGTCATCTGTCTCTACAGAGTGCTAAAAGGCATTTAATTAAAGCAGATTAAAATTAATTTTGATTTGAGGGCTTTTTTTTTTTTGCTGCTGCTGTCCTCATTATATTTTGAGACGCTTTGGGGTGCTTTCAAAAACTGGATGAGGGTCTGGTGCCCCAGCCTGAAGTTTTCTTATGCCTCTGCATGACCTGAGTCACTAAAAGATCCTATATTTAGAGTGTCATTGACACAGATAAAATCTGGGTCCTAGGTGGAAGATACAAAAGCAAAAGGGGATACTTTCATGATTTCTTTAGGGTCAGGAAGATTGAAAGTTGAGTTTCTGAAATCTGATATTTCTTGGTAAACTAGAAATTTACCTTAAATTTACCTTGATAGCTTAATTATCAGTTCAAGTAGATGTGTTCCTAACCTAGCCCCTTAACTTCAATGAAGAAAGGGCATGACTGTGTCTTTGTGTATGTGTGCGGGGGAGGGGCAGCCAGTCAACAAACAAAACCTTAGTTCAAAACATTGAAATGATAGCAATGACAAAAATGCTGGTGAAGTATACCTAACAATAAAGTTGTTTATCAACTGGTTGTTTGTAATGTAATGATTAAGAAGTGAGAGCTAGGTCACTAACTACAACAATTTTGTCTACCCAATCATAGTCCACCTGACTCAAGCCACCAGGAGTCTTCTCCAGGTAGGAAGTATATGTGAATAGCACATGGTTTATTTTTAATACTTTTAATTATAATTTTTATTGAAATTTTTTTGTTCTTAGGTATAATTTCATTTATTTATTAAAAATTAATTTTTATTGGGGTATAGTCGCTTTACTGACACATGGTTTAGAGTTCTCAGTTTATCTGACAGTGAAGGCACATGACCAGGACCCTGGAAACAGAATCTATTCTGTGCATCCTCTGAAAGGAAGTCTTAATAACCATGTCTGGTAGCAGTATCAGGCAGAGGATACAGAGCAAGCTTTCCCCATAGTTTCTTTTTATCACAGCAAAAGTGTGACTGGGCTGAAATCACAGTGGCATGTAACTCCTGGAAACCAAAAGGAATAAAGTCTCACAGGAATTCAAAGGGAATAAAATCATTAACATTGAGCCAAAGCCTGCTGGCACGCATCACAGAAATCAAATAGATATAGAGGGCTCCTCTGAGAGGAGAAAATGCATGACTTCAGGCTACTTCTGCACAAGATGCTAACATCAGTACCTCGAACTGGTTTCACAGAAGCAGTCTATCTGCAGCTGGCTGTCAGGCTACATCTGATGAATGTTTGCAGCCAAGGCTGACCTTGAGCAGAATGAAGGAGTAGGGCTTGGTTTTAGCACACCCACCCAGGCTTGGCCCTTCTCAACCCTACCTTAAAGAATAAGTCCCCTTAAAGAGCTTCATGGAAGGCTTTATATTTAAAATGATAGCTTCTCAGAGGCATATGGTATAGGATTTCTGTGTTCAATACTTCCTTTTCCCTTCCATCACCTTCCTCCCTCCTCCTCTCCTGTTGTTCCCATCTGTTTTATTTTCATGGTTTTTCTTTTTTGTTCTCTTTTACCATTCTTTTCCTTTCCTGAGATGAGAAACTGGAAGAGAGAAAGAGAAGGAGGGAAGGAGAGAAGACGGACAAGGTTATAAACCTGTAGTGTTTGTTGATCCCAGGGGTTTCTTGTATTGCTGGAGTTTGTTTTTTTCTCATAGTGTTTGTTGTTGGCAGGATTAAATGTGAAGTACTTAGCCCAGTGCCTGTAGTGCAGTTAAGGTCTTAATAAACACTAGTTGTTACTTAACAGTTTGCCCTTGGAATAATATCTTTATATCTAGGGCATTCCATTTGAGTGGGGATTTCTTCAGCTGTCTTAAAAAGTTCCATTTTCTGAAACTCTTTCAGGGTAATTGATGTATGTGTGTTCATGCGTGCATGTGCACACACACACACATAGACGTACACACACAGAGACGTACACACACATTTCCCTTCTTTTAAAGAAGGATCACAATGCAGAGGAAAGCCTTCACCTTGGTCTAGTAAAAAGATTTTTGAAAGTTTTTGATTGCCATGACTGTCAACTCCACATACATACATCCACATAAAAGAAAAGACACGTTTTCAATAAGCAATACTTGTCTTCACTATTTGCACTACTGTGTTCTGCTCTGGTCCGTTCTCTTTCATCAGAAAAATATGGATTATTACAAACTGAATTATTTCATAATGGGTCTATAATGGGTATCACCTGGAGTTAGGGAAATCAAGGTCTCATAGATATATAGGACTTTGCTGCATCCCACCGGCTTTGTCCTCACTCTGAGCCCACCACCCTTACCCTGATGGCCCAGACTCATCAGTCTCGATTCTTCCATTTACTCCTTTTTGTCTTCCAAGTTAAGAAACACCAAATCAGAAATGCCTTTTCTTTCTTTTTCTAGTCTCCCCTTCCTATATGTCCCTTTCTTTTTCTTTCCCTCTCACACTGCTTCTACTCCCTAGCAAAAAATGATCATTTTTAGCTGCTGATTTTTGAATAACAATGATAAAAATAATAACAATGAAAATGCTAGGAGCAGTCATAATACAACGACAGCTAACAGTCAGTTCGTGGCTACTTTGTGTTAGACATTCATCTAAGTGTATTACAAGTTTTAACTGATTTAATACTCATAACCACTCTCTCTGTAGCTGACTATCCTATAATTGAAGGAAGCATTACATGCTCTTTTCTTTCAACATCTAGTCAGAACAAGGAGAGTCTAGGCTAAATACTTAATCAAATAGAAATGCTGATAATATTATGGAACAAACCATTTGTTTTCATAAACCCTGATCTGGAAACAGTAGCTAAAGATCATGACCACAAACTGAGAATCAGGAAGCCTGAGGCTTAGTGTGTTGCTATGCTTAGGCTGAAATTCTTCTTGATATATTGCAAACTTTTGAAGGAAAGCATATTATAAAACTTTAGTCTCATGTAAACATCCACCTAGAACAAGTTATTGTACCATTTGTTGTTTGATGGTTGTTTTAATGCCATTTAGTAATTTTTAGTAATTATTTATTAATGCTCTCTTTAGTAACTAATTTTTAAAAATATAACATATAACAATTTTTCTCTGATTATAAAAGTAATAGCATGTTCACTATTATGGTTCTAGAACATGCAAATGTAAAAATAAAAATATCAAATGACCTCAAGTCCCATCATTCATCTTCATATTTTGGTGTAATATATGTCAGGCTTTGAGGCATGTTTTGTTTGGCCTACACATTATTTTAAAATGTTTTTCATATAAAAACCTAGACTTCTAGCATCTCTTGATGCTGAAAATATCATCAGTATCTGACAACACTGGGGCCGCAATCCTGCAGGGCAGCAGATGACGGGATCTGAGAGCAGCTGCCTTTGGAGCAGGGTGAAAGTGAAAGTGAAGTCCGTCAGTCATGTCCAACTCTTTGCGACCCCACGGACTGCAGCCTACCAGACTCCTCCATCCATGGGGGTTTCCAGGCAAGAATACTGGAATGGGTTGGCATTTCCTTCTCCAGGAGATCTTCCCGACCCAGGGATTGAACCCAGGTCTCGGGCATTGCAGGCAGACGCTTTACCGACTGAGTCACCAGGGAAGTTGGGGCAGGGTAGGGCCCACATATTTCATCCCTCCTAGTCCCTACCACTCCTATTTTTCTTACATTCAGCTTTGTTCACTTGCTATTCTCAAGCCCTGGGAGGGCATTTGCGTTTTCTCTCTTCTCATTTAAAAATAATGCTTACCCAATATTTCAGGTCCAAAGCTGTACTTTTTGTGGGTGGTGGCCATGGTAACAAAGTGATGAGTAGGAGGGAATGGCCTCTCTTTGCTGGAGAAGGTCAGAGAGCAGAGGTCTTCAACTTCTGACTTCTGCTTTGTCTCCTGGTGTATTTGAAATTTAAACAAGTTCTACATCTAGAGGACTCATTTCCTTAAACACTTCCCAAATCTATTATGCATGTTATTTATTTAACTTTGGCCATACTCCTATGAATAATAAGAGTGACTTTTTTCATGCTAAGAAACTACTTCCTCCTTCTGTGCTTTCACACACCGCTTAACAGTAAAGAGAGCCCAGCAAGACCCAGGTCACTTCTCCTTAAACCCTTGGTTTCTCTTTAGACCTAGGTCTTGGCATTTGACCCAGCCACAATGATATTATAAACATTTCTCCATGTCATTAAAATTATTTATGAAAATTAATTCTAGTGGATGAACAATGTTCAAATGTACAGATATATCCCATTTTCTTGCCCTTCCTTTTTTTTTTTAATTTTTTATAATTTTGGCTGTGGTGGGTCTTCGTTGCTGCATGAGGGCTTCTCTAGTTGCAGCTAGAGGGGCTAAGGGGCCCACTCTTTGTTGTGGTGTGCAGGATTCTCTTTGTGGTGGCTTCTCTTATTGCCAAGCACAGGCTCTAGGAGCCCAGGCTCAGTAGTTGAAGCTTTTGGGCTCTAGAGTGCAGCCTCAGTAATTGTGATTCATGGGCTTAGTTTCTCCATTATTGTTCAGTCGGTCAGTTGTGTCTGACTCTTTGTGACTCCATGGACTGCAGCATGCCTGGCTTCCCTGTCATTCACCATCTCTCAGAGCTTGCTCAAACTCATGTCCATTGAATCAGTGATGCCATCCAATGATTTCATGCTCTGTTGTTCCCTTCTCCTCCTGCCTTCAATCTGTCCCAGCATCAGGGTTTTTTCCAATGAGTTGGCTATTCACATCAGGTGGCCAAAGTATTGGAGCATCAACTTCAGCTTCAGCATTAGTCCTTCCAATGAATATTCAGGACTGATTTCTTTTAGGATAGACTGGTTGGATCTCCTTCCAGTCCAAGGGACTCTCAAGAGTCTTCAACACCACAGTTCAAAAGCATCAGTTCTTTGGCACTCAGTCTTCTTATGGTCCAACTCTCACATCCGTAAATGACTACTGGAAAAACCATAGCTTTGACTAGATGGACCTTTGTTGGCAAAGTAATGTCTCTGCTTTTTAATATGCTGTCTAGGTTTGTAATAGTTTTTCTTCCAGGGAGCAAGTATCTTTTAATTTCGTGGTTGCAGTCACTATCTGCTCTGATTTTGGAGCCCAAGAATATAAAGTCTGTCACCGTTACCATTGTTTCCTCATGAATTTGCCATGAAGTGATGGGACTGGATGCCGTGATCTTAGTTTTCTGAATTTTGACTCTTATGCCAGCTTTTCCACTTTCCTCTTTCACCTTCATCAAGAGAAGAGGCTCTTTGGCTCTTCTTCGCTTTCTGCCATAAGGGTAGCTGCTCCAAGGCATATGGATTCTTCCTAAACCAGGGGTTGAAACTGTGTCTTCTGCACTGGCAGGTGGGTTCTTATCCACTGTACCACAGGGAAGTCCCTGCCCTTCCTAATGGGTGAAGTTTCAGTATCAGGCAGGTCCAGTGAGAAGACATGTTCATTAGGAGGAAGAGAGGAGACAAGAGGTGGTAGGGATAGGATACCAACAAATAATGAGATTCTAGAACTGGTTACTTTAAGACACAGAAATTTCAGATGAGCAGAGTCCAAAAAGTAGAGTTCCAAAATCCACAGGGTAGATGACAAATGGGGCCAAGACACCCTGTCATAAACCTACAAGGAGGTCAGGGAGCAAATGACCAAGGAGTGAGGAAGCCAGTGGATGGGAAAGTGAACCCACAGTAACCTCTGAGCAGATTCAGTCATAATTTTCATTTTTTATTTTGTTTAGTTTTTCTTTTTTTAGTGAGATCCCCATTCCTTCCAGGTCAATTTCAGAGAGTTGATGCAGGGTGTATAATAATTTATCCATTCCTCTAAAGTTGAACTTTTAGGTGTTTCCAGTTTTCCAGTTCTATAAATACTGTGATGAAATCTCAGTGCATAAGACTGCATGTTTTGGGTTATCACTTCAGGATAGATTCGTGAAAATGAAAGTACTCATTCTGGGCTATATCAACACAATGTTTCCATAAAGGCTGTTTGCATTTATTCTCCCAGGAACAGTGTTTTTATGTTCTTCTTTGACCCCTTTAAATAAACTTGGCCCACCCACATAAATCTTTGCATGAAAAGTGGCCACTGCTATCTGTACTCCATATCTGGAATTTCTCTAAGCCACTGGCTTTCAGATTTTTTTGACCATGACTCACAGTGAGAAGTAAAATTTACAAAGTGACTTAACATATATATGCATATAACTGAAACAAACATTTCACAGAACAGTCACTTGCCCTTCTTCTATGTGATGTACTTTGGTAAGTCCATTCTCTTCTAGTTTAATTTTTAAAATAAGCTCATCATGACCCATTAAATTGATGTAATAACTCACCAATGGGTCATTACTCTGAATTTGAAAACCATCACTCTGGGACAACTTCTGTTTTACAACTTGACTTCTTAGGACTTCAACTTCTCTCTTTTCTCTGCTCATGTAAGCCCCAGGATTCCATTCTTCACTGGTCATTTTAAATTGATAACTTGTTTTGGATCTGCTCACTTGGATTTGACCACCACAAAGGCATGACTTTTAGACTGCACCCTTTATCTTGGGCATTCAGTCCCAGTTGTGCCTCATCCAGCTCCCTCGGGACCTATCCTGGGCTGGCATGATCTCGTGATGGTTCTCTCTTGAAAGGAATGGGAAATTTGATAGGAAATGAGAGTTCTTGTCACACTGTGCAACAGAACTGAGTGCCATCACTGATACAGAGAGATCTTGTCTAGACCCCTCTCAGCCCAGATATCCACATATTGACTCTCTCACTTCCTTCAGTCTGTGCAAATGTCATCTCCTTAGAGAGACATCTCCTGTGGCATCTCAAATAGAATTCTGGTCATTCTCTGTTCCCCCCATCTTGCTTTAACTTCTCTTTTTAGTTTTCACTGAAGGTCTGACTGTACCTTGTTTGGAAACATAGAATATAAATGCAGGAAGAGATTTACAGGCCAGATCTGATTCAGCCCCCCAATTTTACAGGGAAGATGCAAGCTCAGAGAGGTAAGTAAATATTCCATGGCAACCTAGCTTATTTATTCAAAGCTGGACTAGAAACCAGATTCTTGTTAGTTCCTTACTGGTTTATGGTACTGTCCTAATCCATGCTGTGGTCTTTATGATGACATTTGGGGGGTGTGATTTTTGTTTCATAATAAACTCTTGGGTGCATTGTGTTAGACTGCATTAGACTCAGTAGTAAATAGGTAGTGTGAAAATGTTCTGCTGTTTCTCACTGGAAGCATTACTTAGTCCAGTGGTCTTTATTCTCCTCAAATTTTAAGCATCCACTTCCTTACTCCTTGGTCATCTACTGCCCTGACCTCTTTTCAGTTTTCATTTTACAAAGAAGGAAACTGAGGCATAGAGAGGTAAGTAACATAACTACTGCCCCAGTAAATCTAACCTATGACATCAAAGGAAGCACAACCTCAGTTAACTTAGACTGCAACATCAAAGGAAAAATGTTAAGTACAAAAACCCAGAGGACCAACTAGGTTGGTAGCCAGAAATTTCAAATGGCCTAAGACTTGAGTTTAAGGCTCCAACAAGGCACAGACTTTAATGACAAATGAAATCAGTAGAAGACGAAGGCTTGTGTCACAGGATTTGATAAAGGAAAGAGGGATTCTCCAGGCAAGAGTAATGGAGTGGGTTGCCATGCCCTTCTTCAAAGTAAATGCATATTGTACAACTGTTGCCACCACCCATCTCCACAGTTTGTTTCATCTTACAAAACTGAGACTCTGTATTCTTAAATAATAACCTCTCATTCCCCCCTCCCCCAGCTCCTGCAACCACCATTTTACTTTCTGTCTCTATGATTTAACTACTCTAAGTACCTCACATAATCAGGATCATTGTGACTGGCTTATTCAGCATAATATTCTCAAGTTTCATCCATGTTGTAACATGTCATAATTTCCTTCCTTTTTAAGGCTGAATAAAATTCCATTATAAGTGTATACCACATTTTGCTATTCATCCATCGATAGACACATGTGTTGCTTCCGTGTTTTAGCTATTGTAAATAATGCTTCTGGGAACATGGGTGTACACGTATCTGAGACCCTATTTTCAATTCTTTTGAGTATATACCCAGAATGGAACTGCTAGGTCATAGGCTAATTCTGTTCTTAATTTTTTGAAGAACTGCCATATTGTTTTCCACAACACTGTACTGTTTTACATTCCCGTCAACAGGGCGCAAGAATTCCAGTATTGGAATAGTTGGTGCTACTCCAATAGCACCGACGCTTCCTATTTTCTGTGTTTCTGATAGTAGCCATTTTAATGGCTGTGAGGTAGTGGCTGTTAATTAATGTTAAAGCAAATACTGGGGGTAAGAAATTGCCCAAGGTCATATAGCTTGTAAGCAGCAGAGTTGGGATTCAAATCCATGTCCAGATATCTTTCAGTATGTCTGTCTGTCCTCCCCCTTTTCCTCAGCTATGATACTACTGTTAGACATTTAAGGTACTCAATAGAGCCAAATTTGTTCTTTTAAAAAACTATCAGCTATTAGGAAGACAGACAAAAAAATTATTTTCAGTCAATACCATAGAAAGCATGTACCTGACCTATCTAAAGGTTAGTTTCAAGCGTGTACCTGAACTATCTAAAGCCATGTACCTGAACTAACTAAACTCTCAAGAGGTTTATGGAGTTAAAGTGCCTCATGACCATGGAGTTTAATCAGTTCAGGTTTCCCATCTTATAGACGAGAAAACGGAGGCCAGTGGATTTCTTTGTTGTCAAGTATTACTGAAATTTCTATTTGCCAATAATGAGGTTAAGAGCCAAACCAGTTGAGTTTAGTCACAAGACAGGTGGGACTGTGTAAATTTATATAATTCAATTAAAATCAGAGAGCTGAAAGGGACCTCCAGGTCTCTTACAATAATGTATCCATCTGCCTCTATCACAGAGAGTTTAAAGAAGGTGTCTTTTTATTCACAGCCTACTGTGAAGGCAATTCAGTCACTTCCTTTATGAGCCATCAGAGCATTTTTCACACCTCTTAATCTAGTGACATTTTTACATGTAAATGTGGAACATTCTATATGTCTATTTAAAAACTAATAACTTTTCCTTAAAGGTGTTTAAGATTGTTGTCTGAAAATTAGAAGCAGCTTTAAAAGTAAATTGAAGCATT
Source organism: Capricornis sumatraensis (assembly GCF_032405125.1). NCBI lineage: Eukaryota > Metazoa > Chordata > Mammalia > Artiodactyla > Bovidae > Capricornis > Capricornis sumatraensis. Next base: position 89,802,600 of record NC_091072.1, read on the forward strand.
ACCAGGCAACTGAAAGGATCGTAATAAGTAATCTTGAGTATATTTTCACAATATAGAAATAATCTAAGCCCTAGGTTTCAAAAGTAAATAACTAGGGTGAAAGATGGTCATCCAAAGATGGTCATGTAGGTTTTCTACAACCTGGGAAGAAAATACAGTGCTAATTTGTTAGACTCATTTTGGGATGCTCCAGAACTCAATGAAAAAAATGTTTACTAAAAGCCTCTTATATGCCAGCTACCCAGTAAGGAGCTTTGAGAATATCAGTTCAGTTCAGTCACTCAGTTGTGTCCAACTCTTTGTGACCCCATGGACTGCAGCATGCCAGGCCTCCCTGTCCATCACCAACTCCTGGAATTTACTCAAACTCATGTCCATTGAGTTGGTGATGCCATCCAACCATCTCATACTCTGTCATCCCCTTCTCCTCCCACCTTCCATCTTTCCCAGCATCAGGGTCTTTTCCAATGAGTCAGTTCCTTGTAGCAGGTGGCCAAAGTATTGGAGTTTCAGCTTCAGCATCAGTCCTTCCAGTGAATATTCAGGACTGATTTCCTTTAGGATGGACTGGTTGGATCTCCTTGCAGTCCAAGGGACTCTCAAGAGTCTTCTCCAACACCACAGTTCAAAAGCATCAGTTCTTCAGTGCTCAGCTTTCTTTATAGTCCATCTCTCACATCCATACATGACTGCTAGAAAAACCATAGCTTTAACTAGACTGACCTTTGTTGGCAAAGTAATGTCTCTGCTTTTTAATATGCTGTCTAGGTTGGTCTCCTCTTTCACTTTCATCAAGAGGCTCTTTAGTTCTTCTTTGCTTTCTGCTGTAAGGGTGGTGTCATCTGCATATCAGAGGTTATTGAAATCTCTCCCAGCAATCTTGATTGCAGCTTGTGCTTCATCCAACCCAGCGTTTCTCATGATGTACTCTGCATGGAAGTTAAATAAGCAGGGTGACAATATACAGCCTTGACGTACTCCTTTTCCTATTTGGAATCAGTCTGTTGTTCCATGTCTAGTTCTAACTGTTGCTTCCTGGCCTGCACACAGATTTCTCAAAAGGCAGGTCAGGTGGTCTGGTATTCCCATCTCTTGAAGAATTTTCTACAGTTTGTTGTGGTCCACACCGTCAAAAGCTTTGGCATAGTCAATAAAGCAAAAGTAGATGTTTTTCTGAAATTCTCTTGCTTTTCCAATGATCCAGTGGATGTTGGCAATTGATCTCTGGTTCCCTTGCCTTTTCTAAATCCAGCTTGAACATCTGGAAGTTTACAGTTCACGTACTGTTGACGCCTGGCTTGGAGAACTTCAAGCATTACTTTACTAGTGTGTGAGATGAGTGCAATTGTGTGGTAGTTAAGCATTCTTTGGCATTGTCCCTCTTTGGGATTGGAATGAAAACTGACCTTTTCCAGTCCTGTGGCCACTGCTGAATTTTCCAAATTTGCTGGCATATTGAGTGCAGCACTTTCACAGCATCATCTTTTAGGA